>NC_083292.1:15660007-15982365 GCF_963506605.1 Zootoca vivipara | reverse complement strand
AATAGACCTCCTTCCCAAAGTCTCTCCCTCAAATGGCAGGGAATCAATTTTGGGGGGAGTGGGGAGAGAAAGCCAACACCTCTTCTAAAATGGTGTATAATTAAAACAGAGGGGGCACTTTATGAATCATCAGGAAAGTCTTTAAGTGGTTGTTTATAATTTTAGCAAACACAAATATAGTCCAATTTCTCTTTTCCTAAAGGGATCTTTAGGATGTAATGTGCCTTTCTCCTGTATATTTTCAACCAACTAAGGGGGGGAAACAAACATGTTGATGTTTTAAAATCAACAGGTAGCACTTTGCACAACAAAGAGAAACATGATTGCTAAATATCTGCATATCAAGGTGCTGTAAAAAGGCACACCTACAGAAGGAAATCTAAAAAGCTGAAAATCCTCCTTTCTTAAGTTACCATAATATTGAGCAGTCAACATTTCTGAAAAGCAGGAGTGTGGTGCTTTTTTTTTAGAAAGACATAAATTGCCCATAATGCAGTTGCTGTCAAATTTATGTTACTAAATTTCCTCACAAACGAAGAGGAAATGAAGTGTTTTATTTGCCTCCAGCCTAAAAGTATTACATGCTTTCCCAAATAAGTTTCAAACATAAACAATCCCAGAAAAATCTTGCCTCTAAATAAAGATAGGTGTTCAAAGACTTTAAATACCCTGGTTCTAAATGTACTTGCTTTCGTACAAGTATTTTTATTACTTGCAGGAATATAACACCCCAATCTTAACCATGCTTACTCAAAAGTAACTTCCATTTTTATCAAATGAATTTACTTCCAGCTTGTGGGTATGATCCCGAAAACCTTTGGTTAACAACAACAACAACACCTTTATTGTCAATGTACAACCTGTGTATGAATTCCCCTGAACTCACTGAGATTTGTTTCACAGAAACTCACACAGTACAATCCTATGTTTACTTGGTCACCAGGAAACTTCACTGGGTTCAATGGAAGCAAGCAGGTTGAGAGTTGCAGCCCAAATCAGTGTGTACACCTGGCTGATTCAGCAAAACACCTGTCAACATTTTGTGCTCCAAGTGGTTAAGGCATAGATCAATCTTTACTTTTAAATCCACCCAACGGAAAAATGCTCCTTTAGTTAGAGTGTGGTGCTAATAATGTCAAGGTTGCAGGTTTGATCCCTGTGCAGTGTTTTTTTGGTAGAAAAATACTGTAGGTGCCGGTACTCACCATGAAGTTGTTACAGTAAGTGCCACACCTTTTAACAATAAAAAAGAGGTGCCAATACTACGTACCCTTGAGGGCACGGCCTGTATGGGACAACTACATATAGTGGTGCCTCGCTAGACGAAATTAATTCGTTCCACGGGTCTTTTCTTATAGCGAAAAATCCGTCTAGCAAATCCCATAGGAATGCACTGAATTTTCTTCGACTTTTTTTTTGCCCATAGGAACGCATTAATTGAATTTCAATGCATTCCTATGGGAAACCGCGATTCGCTAGACAAATTTTTCGTAAAACGCATTCGTCTAGCGAGGCAAGCTCCACTCGAAAAATCATTTCGTTAAGCAAAAATTTCATTAAGCAGGGCATTCGTTAAGCGAGGCACCACTGTATTCCTGTACTGCAGGGGTTGGACTAGATCCTCAGGGTCACTTCCAACTCTACAATTCTGTGATTCTATTACGTACTTCTGTATGCCTCTGAATGCCAGTTGCTGGGAATCACAAATGGGATAGTGGCTGTTGCACTCAGAAACTGCTTGTGAGCTTCCCAGAAGGATATGACCGGCCACTGTGAGGACAACCCAGGAGGGTTCTCTTTATGTTAGAGTTTTAGTCTTGTTCTTATTTGCTGTTCTGTGTTTTTAACTGTTTTTAATTATCTTATATGCAGATCGCCTTGAGTTGGTGGTTTAGAAGGCGATTAATAAATCAATTGTAATAATAATAATAATAATAATGTTTGAACCTTAAAGATCATCAAAAAAAGTTATGGATTTTGATTTTTTAAAGTGTTGGTCCAGTTTCGGGGGGGACGGAACACAATCTCCTGCTTTTACACCTGAAGTTATCTTATAAATAATAATAATAATAATAATAATAATAATAATTTATTATTATTTATACCCCGCCCATCTGGCCGGGTTCCCCCAGCCACTCTGGGCGGCTTCCAACAAAGCATTAAAATACAGAAATCAAACATTAAAAGCTTCGCTAAACAGGGCTGCCTGGGGTCAGCAAGGTTTATTGTGCCTGGGCTGGATTGGTCCCACGGAGGGATCTCGCATGGATCACTGGATCGCGCAAGCAGAGACACGGTTTTCAGCGCTACGGAAGCAAGTCCCTGCGCTGCGCCGGTTTAGCGCAGCTGCGAGCAGGCAACTCGGTTTGGGGGCGGCTTGTGGGCCGGTCAAACAACCTCTGCAGGCCACTTCCAGCCCATGGGCCTTAGGTTGCTGACCCTGTCTTAAGCAATATACTGCCATTGACAAGTCATGTCAATGTCTGCTGTTCTTTTAATTAAACAACAGTTCAGGTCCATTTGCAAAGTGGACTATAGCCAGAAACAAAACAGGTACCTCTCCAGATACTGTACCTGGAGAGTACTCTCCCAGTACTCTCCAGATGTTTTGGTCAACAGCTCCCATCAGTTCCAGGCTGGGGTTGATGGCAGCGTGTTTGCACTGGCTGGGGCTGATGCGAGTCGTAGCCCAGAAATATCTACAGCACACCAGGCTGAAGGTGGTTGCCTTGGTCAGTGGTATCTTGGTCAGTGCGAACCAAGCAGGATCTTATGCAAAACCAGAGGAATATTGAAGTACCGTAGGTGCAACTCTTGGGCTATTTTGTGACGTTCCTACCCCAAAGGGGAAATTAAGAGCGGAGTCATCATATTTGTCTGAGTACAAATTGATTCTCCCCATCCATTCTCCATCACCACAATAATGATTTTTGTGAAGGATTCCACCAGTCTTTAGTTTCACCAAGTTGCCACAACCTCTTTAAACAAACGTGATTTCCTGAATTACGGAGACCTGCTTTGATTTGCAGTCACTCATACGGACGCAGAACACCATGCTATGGTGCAAGCCACACAGTCGTGTGAATCCACCTTTGACCAACGAAGCTGCCCTCGCCTTCAAGATCAACACACATGTACTGATCTGATTCCAGACGCTTTCTGCAAGCACACTCAACAATACTTACATCCATGCCCTGTAATTCAAGAACAGGGTTCTATTTCTCTCTCAAGTAAGCCGTCCAAACTCCACCAATGTGAGTATCAGAAAATGCTCCGGACGCGAAGGTGGAGAATTTGAAGTTCAGGTCACTCTCATAAAGAGAACCTTTGAGATCCAGGCTCTGGGGGAAATGCCCACACTGCCTGGTCTGCCATGTGCTCCCTAGTGGTTAAGATCCCTGCAGCCCTGAGCCAAATTACTCAGAAGTAAGCCCTACTGAATTACTTCCTAGTAAGGCTGCATCCCTGTGCACACTAAGCTAAGCAAATTCAGTCCTGCTGAGCCTTGCGGGATTTACTTCTGTATCAACATGCGCATGCTGTTAAAAGTCACTTTGAGAAGTTCCACACTATTCCCTGAAAGCACATTCTATGTACAGTACGTTTGAAGCACATGACTCCCCTCGAAGAATCCTGGGAACTGGGGTTTGTTGAGAGTGCTGGCAATGGTAGCCCTGTGAAAGGAAACTGCAGTTCCCAGGATTCACGAAAGTCATGTGCTCAAAATATGTGCTCAACATGCTTTAAATGGATGGTGCAGATTTGTGGCAGCCAGCATAGGCTGTCTTTTGCCACTACAAACATACGGAGGAGACAGCCCTCCCCAAGCACATGGTGGACAATATACCTGGGACTCTCTGCATCTCCCCAGCAGGTGTTCTGTCCTTCCATCACCCACCCCATGTTTACTGCAGAACATGGGCACACCTGTGCAGTGGGGGCTCGTCTTACCTTTAGCCACCACTCCTCACAAAGTTCTACCTAGAACTGCACCCCACAGCAGGGTGCGCTCCAGATGTTTCAGGCTGCAGCTCCCATGAGCATGATGCTCAGGTTAGTATACAATCGGAACATCTGCAGGAGGACATCTACTGATGGACCTGTGACCTGCAACGTTCCAGTTTCTGTCCAGATCTTTGTGGGTGTCAGCTAACTGTTACACCAGCCGTCAACATCTGGAAAGCCTTTTTTAAATTCCAAACCCATGACCCCAGGGACACCCCCCCCCTTACCTAGAGAAACCTTTTCCGCAGCTCTGGCAAATGTAAGGTTTCCCCACCGACCCATCGTGGGACCGGACGTGATAGGACATCCGGTCCTTCCTCTTGAACCGCAGCCCGCACACAGGGCACGAGTAGGGCTTCTCGCCAGAATGTGACAGCTTGTGCCGATTCAGGTGGTAAACGTCCCGGAAAATCTTCCCGCAGATCTCGCAAGCCACCTGCTTCCTTGTCCGGCTCCGCTTGCGGGGGGCGGCAGTGTCATCCAGCCCGGGGATCCCGTTCTCGCCCAGCCTAGGGGGTGGGAGGTCGATGTAGCCCAGCTGCAAGCTGGTGACGCCATGCTGGGCTTCGTGCTGGCGGAGGCGGTTGGCATCTGTGAAGACTTTCCCGCACAGGCCACAGGGCAGGATGCCAGCGTCCCTCAGACCCCCGGGGGCACTGAACATCATGGAGTCCAGCAGGTTGGCCTTGCGGGGACGCCCCCGACCCCGCTTGCTGCTCAGAGAGGGGGCGCCGGTGCCAACGTTTTGGAAGGGCGAAGCCAGGAGGGGTGGCGAGAGAGGCCCAGCCACCATGGGAAGACGGTCCACCCCCTGCAAGATGGGCAAGGAAGACTGTGCGGCGGCAGAGAGGGCAGCCCGGGTGGCTTCATCCTCGGGCATGCCGGCGATCCCATTGCCATTGGGGGCCAGCCCAGTGCCGTTGGTCATGTCGAGGGGGAAGCCCAGGTCGGTGGTGCCCGCGCCAGGACGGAACAGCATGATGTCTGGGCGGGTGGCCGGCGGGACCAGAATCTGGACGTTGGACTGCTTGATGACCTCCTGGCAGATATCGATGACAGAGCGCATGAGAAGGAACTTGGCGGCTGTCATGAGCTCCGGGAAGCTCTCTAGGCGCACCACAATACGCGAGGTGTAGGCAAAGTCCAGGATGTCTCCGAAGACCTTCGAGCTGATGGTGTGCATCTCCAGCTCCCGGCCCACCCCGCCGGGGCCGCCCCCGCCCCCGGGGCCGCCCCCTCCAGCGCCGTTCGCCTCAGCTGCGCCCCCGTCCGGCGCTCCGGAGGCTCCTGTACCTCCGGCGCCCTCAACGCCTCCACTCAGTCCCTGCGCGCTGAAGACCGACTCAAAGTACTCGCTGCAGGCAGCCAGGACGGCGCGGTGCGCGGGGAAGCTCTCGTCGCCGACCCGGAGAAGCACGTCGCAGAAGCGCCCGCCGTTCTTGCGCTGTTGGTTCAGGTTGTGCAGAAGGTCGGCGCTGTGCCGGCTCACCTGGTACGTGTAGCAGCCCGGTGGGGACGGGCCGCACGCGTTGGAACTGGCAGCGGCGGCGGCAGCTGCTGCGGCCGCTTCGTTCACCCGCTCCATCGGGGCTGCTGCTGGAGGCTCGCCTTACCTTCCTGCGCCGGCAGCAACAGGAACGGCCGGCAGGGGGAGCGCGTCCTCTCGTTCCTCGGCTGCTGCGTTCACGCGCTCCCGTCGAGGGCCCTGGTGCGCGCGCCCGTCAAGCGGGGGAGGAGGAGGGAGAGGATGGGCGGAATGCAAAAAGAAAAGGGAGGGGGGAACCAGAATGGCGCACGCGCTCCGCCTCGCGCCTTACAGAAAATCCCCGGGCCCCGACGGCGCCGTGTGTGCGCGAGCGCGCCCAGGAACCGGAGGAGGAGGAGATGGAGATGAAGGCGGCCCCGTGCGGGGGTTGTTGCAATGCAAATTGCAAGGTTTGAAGGGAAAGCGAAGGCAGCAAGAACAAAAGGCCGACGGCGGGGGGGAGAGAGAGAGCGCAAAGAGGCCGCAGGAGCAGAAGAAGCCGCGGCGAGCGGGCAGGCAGGCAGGCAGCCCCTTTTCGCCTCTCCCCCCGGGCGAGTTCCTTCGCGGCCGCCACGAGGCGCTGCAGCGGGAGCGGGACCGCCGAGGAAGCTGCTGTTGATGCTGCCGGTGGTGCTGGACGACGAGGAAGCGGCGTCGGTGGTGGCTCCTGCTGTCTTTTTCTCTTGGCCGCCGTCGGTGGGAAGTTTTCGGGGGCTGCCGGCACGCTCCGTCCGCCCGCCCGTCCCCCTCCCTCGGTGTGTGTGTGTGTGTTTGGAGCGGAGGAAAGATGGCAGCGGCTGTACTTCCTCTTGCACTTTCACCCCTGGGGGGGGAGGGAAAGAAGGAGGGGGGGCCGGCAGTCCCGAGGTCCCCCCCGCGCTGCAAAAAGGAAAAAAAAACCGCTCCGGCAGGGGGCTGCTGAGCCGGCCGGGGCTCGGATTGTGGGGAGCGCTGCAAACTTTGCTGGTTCTTCTTCGGCGCTGGCGGGCCCCCTCCCGATGTATAAAGGGACCCCCCCGCGCCCGCTCGCCTTTTCTCTCCCTCCCTCTCTGCAGCCACTGAAGCTCTTCCCCCCTCCCTCGCTTCCTGCCCCCCTCCCTCCCCGCATCCGCCAATGCAAGAGCAGCCAGAGGCAGCAGGCCGGCCCCCCACCCCACGCCACCACCCAACCCCCCCTTCCTGGCCGCGGGGGCTGGGGGCTGCTGCTGCAATTGCAGCCGCCCTCCCCCCTCCCCAGCACTGATCCGCCAATGCCGAGCCAGCAGCGGCAAGGGCCCCCGCCCCAGGCTGAGCAAGGACGGGCTTGCGTGGATGAGAGTTGAAACCCCCCCCCCACCCGGTCTAATGGATCTAGGCTGAAACAACTGGGTGGGGGGCGGCTTGCAGCCTGAACTCTCCTCCCCCAGTTGCTCAATGCAGATGGCGCAATTCAACCCCCGCCTTCTAATTCCTGTTAAAGCCCCCACACCCAGCCACCCCTCCTTGTCTCTTTCTCTGTGCGCTGATGAAGGTGATCCCTGGAGGGCCGCCTCGGAACCGCGCCTGGCCTGGCCTGGGCGGGGGGTGGGGGGCGCGCGGGTCGCTCCCCTGAGGCGCGGGGCTTTAACTCCCGACGGACCCAGGCGCTGGTTCCCCTTCCCTGCTACTGCTTCCCATCTCCTATCAGTGCACCGCGGGGCTGGGGAGGGAGGACTTGCTGGGCGCCCATTTGGGCCCTCCTAGGGGGTCGTAGCGCACCTGGAGCGCTTGATGGGCCTCGGTGGGGCGCGCCCAGGCCGCTCACTCGGCGGCCGCAGAGAACACTGATGGACCAACAACCCCATCGCCTGACGGCTCGGCCTGAAGCTGCTTGATGATTTCCCTCCACTTGCAATTCCTATCCGGCTCTTTATAACGTTTTATAGAAAATAATTACAGTATCACAAATTACTTTCCTACTGAAATTGTCTAAATGTTTAGCCTGGCTGCAGAGGGGAATGGGCAACTGAGTATTACCAGTTTCCAGATCCAAGCCCGCTTCCATCACCCCAAAATTATAAATGGAAAAAGCATTCAGTGAATCCTTTTGATCCCACAATCCGCATTCCTTAATTCAGGCACTGGGTTTTCTCACTCTGTCCTTTGTGTGTGTTTTTTCCCATTCACTCAGGTGCCTAAACACATGCAAAACTTTCCCTTTAGCCAGAAAAAATAAATGCCACTGTGGGAATTGACATGCAAATGAGCAGCAAACCTGCCAACCCCCACTGAGTATCCTAACATGTCTTTGAAGACCCCATAAAATACCTTCAGCCATCCATGTCCCCAGCTCTCTGGAGTAGCTCCTCCAATCGCCCTGTTTGCACCCAAGCTGGCAGGTGCAACAATGATGTAGGATTTGTCAAGTCTCGCTTTTTATTCCAGTAATTCTTAACGGCACAAAGCCCATATCAAACCTGTGGCACTAGGCGGCAATGTCCTTTAAATCTACTTTTCTCTTTGCCGGAAGCAATTACTGCCACAGAAATAAAAAATTTACTTGTATATAGCAAAAGCATTATTCATATTTAAACAGGTGGTATTTCATGTGGTTCTTGGAGCAAAATAGAAGGGAGAAACTGACACAGCTCCTCTAAATCAGGCATCCCCAAACTGCGGCCCTCCAGATGTTTTGGCCTACAACTCCCATGATCCCTAGATAACAGGACCAGTGGTCAGGGATAATGGGAATTGTAGTCCAAAACTTCTGGAGGGCCAAAGTTTGGGGATGCCTGCTCTAAATAGAGTTCATTTCTCTCTCTTCAAAGACCCTCTCCTGTTTTAACACTTCGGGATTTTTTTGTTTTGTTTTTTGCTTCCTCTCAGCTATTCCCCATCTTTCCTTTTCAAGAGTGATGATGCTTCCTTTAAACATCTGTTGCCATGGTACCTTTATGTTCCCAACATTCTCCCTTCTAAGTTATTTACAGAGGAGTCAGCCCTTCAAATCCTGCCAGTGTACAGGTGTATTACCCCTAACAGCTAGGTAGCATATGACCCAGTTTACTCAGAGTAGACCCAGTGAAATTAATCTAAATCATATCCATTAGTTTCAGCAGGGCTGCTGTTCGAGTATGGCTGGATGCAATTCAGTTGTTTTAAGAGTGGTTTTATTCCCCCCCCCCGAAAACAACAACAACCCTACTTAATTTTTATTTATTTCAATGGGCCAAACAATGCAGCAATCCTGCTAAACTAGCAGGCCACTCTCAAATGATGAGAGTTGAAAGGTATCTCAGAGATCATCCATTCCAACCCCCCTGCTATAGCATCCCTGACAGGCTGACATCCAGTTTCTGCTTAAATACCTCTTAACCTTGGAGAATACACCTTCCAAGGCAGCTAATTTCACTGCTAAACAGCTTGCACTGTCAGGTTGGTCTTGCAAATGTTTAGTCAGTATCTAGGGGGTTGGCCTCTGGAATGAGAGAAAACAAATATGGCAGCCTTTCAAAGATTTCTCTCCCTCCTAAGCTAAGCATAGCCTATCTGTGGCTGGTGCCTATTGGGACAGAATACAGGAAGCCAAAGAGCCAAGGTGGCAGCAGAGCCAATCAGTTTCATCCCCATCTTACCTGCTGAGATTTGCAAAACTCATTGGGAAGCAGGCAATGCAAGCCCCTAGACTGTTTTTATAAGTAGGTGGAGCATGGCTGGTGGTACAGCCTGAGGATGGTGGGGCAGTGTCCCATTTGTAGCCTCCACTGGCATAACCCTCACATGATGTGTTGGACCCAGCTCCATTTTCCCCTCCCATCCCTGGAATTGTTCCAGTTTGTCAACATCTTGGAGAAGCATCTCTACCCCCATCAATCAGCCTGGGCACTGAGATCCAGCTCCAAGGGCCTTCTTGGTAGTGGCACCCACCTTGTGGAACAGCCTCCCATTAGATGTCAAGGTAATAAACAATTACAGGCGGCAACCATTTTAGGTATGTCCAACTGACACACGACCACTGACACATGGGGTGGGGTGGGCTTCTGCGCACTCTGCCGATGCGGGTCAGAAATTGAACGCCTGCGCAAAACGGTTGCTTTCTGTATACAACACTTGGAAGACACCTGAAGACAACTCTGTAAAGGGAAGTTTTTAATGCTTGATGTATCACTGTGTTTTTATACAGGTGAAACTCGGAAAATTAGAATATCGTCGAAAAGTGTGTTTACTTCAGTAATGCAACTTAAAAGGTGAAGCCAGTATATGAGATAGATGCGTGACTTGCAAAGCAAGATATGTCAAGCCTTGATTTGTTGTAATTGTAATTATTTGTCGTTAGGCGGTCAATTATAAATGGAATGTAATTAATGAAATGTCATAGCGATGTTTATTTTTGTTTGGTTTTGTGTTATTGTAACTATTTGTTTTATTCCTGTGGAATTTCCAAAAGAAAGCATTTGTCAAAATAAAAATAAAATGTAATAAGTTGCATTACTGAAATAAATGCACTTTTTGGCCATATTTTAATTTTCTTAGTTTCCCCTGTATTGTACCCCAGATGGCTGGGGTACTGCAGCTGCCGCCGCCGCTGCTACTACGGTACTGCTAATTTTATCCTTCAGTGCAGAGGAAATAAATAACACATTTTATAATAGGGGACCAGAATATCTTCCTTGGGTGAGGGAGCTTACCTGGGGCAGCAGTTTGAGAACCACTGAGGTTGTGGGAGGGCCTTTTCCCAGGCAGGGGTAGCGAGGACCTAGGTCAATTAAAAACTGAAGGTGCCACACCCAGGGCCGTAGCTAGGGGGTGGTGAGGTGGGCCCCACTAGGAGCGCAGGCGGGGGCCCCCGCAAAATTGGCTAAAAAATATGTACATAAATATGTCTATAAATAAAAACATCGATCATGGCCTAATAAGAAAAAGTTTTAAATAGAGGGTGAATTGAATGGGTGGGGTGGGGCTGGAGGAGAGGCAGAAAGGAGAGCTAATTTGTCCGTGGCTAGGGGGCACAGTTCTGCCGGGGTGCAAGATCACCTAGCTATGGCTCTGGCCACATCCACACAACACCCATTAGCTCAGTCTCTGCACTAATGAGACAGTGGCAGGGAGATGTGAATTCAAACCCAACCATGTGGAACAAAATTTTCTGCAAATAAGGAACGGGAAATTAGTAACCCGAGTTCAGTGCTGAGCTAGATGGACCAGTGGTCTGACCCACAAAGCATTGTCCATTGTGAGTGGTTTGAGAGAGATCAGGGAGCAGTAGCCCCTGCTTCTTGCCTTCATGGCTCATGGTCAACGCCTCTTACCCTTGGGTGGGGGGCTCAGTAACTTGGCAAATGACCATTGATGATGATAGCCCCTGATGCTACGCTACAGTCCCTATTTGACTTGGGAGTATGAAATGGATTAGGGTACAGTTTGGAACATACAATGTAGGGATAGAAATTACCAGAGAGAGAAAATCTGAAAGTACTATGATGCATTAGCAATATTCTAAAACTCCCAGCTTTTCAGTACTTTCAATACTAGCTCCAGCTAAATCCCCAAGGAATTTGCACACATCTGCTTTGCTTTAGGACAGATACACTCCTTCCACTCTAGTTACAGGTAGGTAGCAGTGTTGGTCTGAGTCGAAGCAAAATAAAAAAATTCCTTCAGTAGCACCTTAAAGACCAACTAAGTTTATATTTTGGTATGAGTTACTCATACCAAAATATAAACTTAGTTGGTCTTTAAGGTGCTACTGAAGGAATTTTTTTATTTTCCTTCCACTCTGTTCATGAACTTCCTATTAGTGTGAGTCCTGCTGGCAAAATTGTCACATTTTGAGCTTTTGTGAATGGGTTGGGATTCTAGCTTTAGATCAAGGTGTATGTAGCGGATTTGCTGCCTGATTAAAATTGTAATTTTACTTTCTGAAACAGCATTTACATATTCTGTCATGTTCAATTCATATAATAAACCAAGCTTTATTAATGTGTCAAGAATCTTAATGTAAAGCTATTTGTTTGCCTCTAAAAATTACTGGGTTGCTCATCTGGCAAGTTAATAGCTTGTTTGGGTCACTGGCCCAGAACAGAAAGTAAAAGGATGTCAGGAGTTTTATTTAGGCAGGAATTGAGACAAGCACATATAAATGGACACACGTTATAACTCTTAGAAAAAGATCCCAAACTTCTTGTTAGTGTGTAAGGATACACGAGTGCTGTGGACACACATGTTCAAACACAACTGTGGCACCCAGAAGGAAGGGGGAAACACTCTGTACAATGACTTTTTCCATTGGGAGAAGTAGGGCATAAATTCAACAATGCATTATCAGAGTCTTCTCTATCCTGGTGGACTTTAGATAATTTGGACTGCAACTCCCATCAGCCCCAGTCCTGAGTTGTACCCCAGAACGTCTGGAGGGCACCTGGTTGGAGAAGCTGCATAATGATTCATAATAATAGTAGAGGTGGTAGCAGCAACATTGCACTATCATTATATCACTCTGGTGGAGGAACTTTTGGCCCTCTGGCAGCCTTGGACAATTGCCAGAGATGATGGGAACTGTAGTTCATCCACACCTGGCGGGCCAAAGGCTACCCACACCTGTTGTATGGGGTACTGTGGTAGGAAAGAATTGAGAGGATCTTGCCCTGAGGTGGCTACAGTCAAGAAAATGGGGTGTCAACAGAGGCAGGGGGTAGGAAGGGGATGGAAACAAGATACAGTATTGTTGCAGTTACATGTCATCAGGCTTAGGAACATGGGTTTTTTTGGGGGGGGATATAAGCCAGGGGTTCTCACACGTTTTCCCCAAAGATCCCTTCAAAAATTCAGAGGGTCTTGGCAGCCGACTTATTTTTTTTCTGCCTGTTGTAATGCAGGGCTCTTGGTTAATTACGGTAATCCATTATTATGATGTTTTGTGTTTTAACGTTGTAAGCCATCCTGTCATCTTCCAGTGAAGGGGGGTATCTAATTTTAATAATAATGTGCTGTGTTAGATGCTGTATAGTTTTTAATTGCTTCCCTTATTTCTTATATTTTGTCTTTAATGATATAGTATTCCACATAAGTCAAACAGGATTTAAAACTGTATATTTTTATCGCTTCTGGAATTAAAATGGCAACATCATGAAAGATAAGATAGATAAGAAATAAAAGGATAATTCTAAGTATATAACGAGATGGACCTACCACCTGAATGAAAACCGCACTTTGGGAGCTCCTGATAGAAATAAAACCTTATTTATTAACAGGTCTCTTCACTATCTGCCATGTAGGCCCAGACCTGAGCGTAGTAGTGAGGGTGGGGTCTGCGCCTCCTGCAATACCGTCTCCCGGCCATTAGGCGGGAGGAGTCCTTACAGCGACACTTAAGCTGTCTATTTGGTTTCCTCTCTGGCCTCTTTACTCTATGGTAGCGTCCTCGCTCCCTCCTTCCAGGAGTCATGGGTGGAGCGTGATGACAACAGAAAGGCGGGGGTAACTCTCGCACTCCTCTTTCTCGCACGCGCCCCCCTGCCGGGCTTTTGTTAGATGTCTCGCGAGAACCTGTGCTTTGGGCGCATGCGCGGTGCCACAGGCCTGAGGAGAGCTGTCCGTGAGGCACCGCTGCCGCCGCCACCGCCATCATGAGCACGACGTTGGCCAAGATCGCCGAGATAGAGGCCGAGGTAACCCAACCAGCGGCGACTGAAAGGCTCCTCGGCTCTCCCTGTGGGGCCCCAACCGCCCACCCCCAACTGGGCTGTGGAGGAGTCCTGGGCGCGGCTCAGTAGAGCCTCCGTCCACTGCGGCAGTCTATCTGCTGGGAGTCAACAATGCGGGAGGCCGCTACCTTTGCTTCCTTTGGCTGGTAGAAGCATGCTGGATTGAGGTCGAATAGTATTCATTGCCCCCATCCTGGTGCTTTCCAGATGTTGCTGGAGTGCAGCTCCCATCCTTATCGCTGAGCATTGTTCGTGTTGGCTGATGGGATTCGGAGTCCCCAGCAGTACCTGGGAGGCACCATGTTGGGCAAGGCTGAAGCCCAGGGTAGGGAGATACTTCCCCCATTGTTTTGATTTATGCTCTGAGACTCCTTGGGCCCTGCCCGAGGGTATGTAAAATAAATAAATAAATAGGAATAAAGAGCACTGGCCCTGCCTGGTGTTCAAGGGTTGCTGAATGAAGTTGGGGTGGGTGGGCTCGTGTCTTCTGAGCACAGTGCAGACAGGCCTTGCCCCGATAAAAAAAGGGATAGCTGTGGCTTGTGAAGAGCCATTGCTGGATGGAGCTGGATGGAGTTGCAGGACCAGGTTGGCTTAGACCAGGGGTCAGCAACCTTTTTCAGCCGTGGGCCGGTCCACTGTCCCTCAGACCATCTGGTGGGCCGGACTATATTTTTTTGGGGGAAATGAACGAATTCCTATGCCCCACAAATAACCCAGAGATGCATTTTAAATAAAAACACACATTCTACTCATGTATAAACCACCAGGAAGGCCCCACAAATAACCCAGAGATGCATTTTAAATAAAAGGACACATTCTACTCATGTATAAACACCAGGCAGGCCCCACAAATAACCCAGAGATGCATTTTAAATAAAAGGACACATTCTACTCGTATATCTGATGTATCTGATGAAGTGTGCGTGCACACGAAAGCTCATACCAAAATAAAAACTTAGTTGGTCTTTAAGGTGCTAATGAAGGAATTTTTTTATTTTGTTTACTCATATAAAAACACGCTTGATTCCCAGACCGTCCGCAGGCCGGATTGAGAAGGTGATTGGGCCGCATCCGGCCCCTGGGCCTTAGGTTGCCTGTCCCTGGCTTAGACAAACCCAAGGATGAGACAGCAGAGGAGGGATCTATCCCAGCTATAGGCTGCAACCACTAGTAGTTAAGGCTGAAAGTGTGCAGCTTACACAGTGTCACCCAGGAAGCTTCATGGCTGAGCCAGAATTTGAACCTGGATCATCCTAGTTCTAGTCCTATCCTCTGGAAAACAATAATTTCCTGAAAAGTGGGATAAAAGTGCAGCAAATAAACATTCAACCCCTATCTTCCACAACACTATTGGGGTTGAGCTCTGATTCAAGTTAAGCCTTGAAAACTGCCACCCCTCCTTCTGCCTTTCTCAGAGTTTCCTACGGAGTAGAAACAACCCTCTGGTAGCTCTTCTGATGGGACAGATACTCTTCCTATCTCCCTTGCATGACCTGCAGACAGCTCCTCAGTCCTTTAAATCTCTTCTGTGGCAGGGAAGAGTGACCTGTGCCCTTCAATGTAATATGCAAGACCTTGGAACAAGGTTGGTGTCACCAATCTTTCCCATAAAAGTCCTGGGCTTGTGCAGCCCTCCCTGATCTTGGTCTTCTCCCTACTCCACAGATGGCCCGCACGCAGAAGAATAAGGCCACAGCTCACCATCTGGGGCTGTTGAAGGCACGTCTGGCCAAACTGCGCCGAGAGCTCATCACCCCGAAGGGAGGTGGAGGGGGTGGTCCAGGAGAAGGTATGTACAGTATTCCAAAAGGATGGAAATGAGTGGCTCAATCCTCAAGTTGAAGTTTGGAGATGGAGCTGTTTTCCTCTCAGTAGAAAAAAGAATATACAAAATACACCAAAAATATGTGTACTGTACTTGCTTTGGAAATTATACAGAATTTTTATTATTTAAGATGCTGACTGTAAACTGCTGAGGTAGTGAGGTAGTGACTAGGAAGGGTAGTGACTGGTTTAAGTACTTCTCCTTACTATCCCCCCATGTATGTTTACTCAGATGTTGAACACCTGAAGGTGGCTTATAGTTTAGGATTATATGTACAAGCCTTGATGCCATGTGCTTTTCCTCCCCTCTCCTCCTCTGGTGATATAATACAGATTTTGCTTCAGTTTTCAGTTAGCCACAGTTGCACACTGCGTCAACCCTAAACCAAACATAACCGTGTGTGAATCCTAAACATAGTTAGTCTTAACTATGGTTTATTGTTGAAGTCTCCATAAACCATAGTTGGCTTGTTTCAGTAAACTATTGTTGAGAGTAACCCCAGTTTGGACATAAGACTAAACTTCGGTTTGTTAAAAACAGGAGCAAATGTTTCTCATCTCCTTGCAGCCATATTTGATCAGGAGTTGGGCTGGTGGGAAGATGCAGGAACTTAAAGTCTTCTCATGTAATGCTAAATCATATACCAGTTTAGCATCTGATTGGGACCTGTATTTATTATGGATGAGCAAGACTTTGAGGCTCTGACACTTTAATAAAACCTGTTAATACAAACGGTTGGGCAGATAAAAATATTTCTCTGATAGGATACCAAATCTATCTCAGGCTGAAGGTATCATCCAAGGGGGCCCAGCCTGGCTTGCTGAGATGACTCTCTTCTCTGGCTTTCTCCAGAGGTCTTCTCCCCTCCCTTTTCATGCTCCAACTTCCTGGAGGGGCCTGGCACAACGAAGGGGCAAGTGTAGCCCATCTCTTCTGCAGCCTGTCAGTAACAGTACTGATTTCTGCATTGAAGGTTTTGATGTTGCAAAGACTGGCGATGCCCGAATTGGTTTTGTGGGCTTCCCATCCGTGGGGAAATCCACTTTGCTGAGCAACCTTGCTGGAGTCTACTCGGAGGTCGCTGCCTATGAGTTCACCACGCTGACCACGGTGCCTGGTGTGATTCGATACAAAGGAGCAAAAATACAGGTGAGCTCTCTAGATCTGGGGTGGGAGTTTATGTGAAGGATGGAGTATCTGAAATATGTAGGAAGGGCCAATTTTTTCCTAGGTGGGGAGATTTTTCCTTTTGTTTAATTATAGTTAAGTCTGTACATAAAAGTGGATCTCCTTATTACGATGGTATCAGCTGACTTTTCTGAAGTCAAGCCCTCTAGCATAGTATATTCTAGCTGTACCAGGAACAGCTTTAACAGAATGCCCTCCAGGCATTGTGAACTACAACTCCCATCAGCCCCAGCCAGCATGGCTAGTGGTAAGGGGTGATGGGAGTTGTAACCCAGCAAAAAATTTCTAGAGGGCACCATAATTGCCACTCCTGATCTATACTGTCTGGCAGCAGATCTCCTGAGGATGCTTATGATGGTATCACCTTTTGTCATTAGATGTACAGGCACAAGGCACAAGACAAATATTTAACAGTTAGAATTAAATAGCAATGGAATGCAAAAGTACAGTCTGTGACACTTTGATTAGAGCTTAAATGCAGGCAAAACAGAGCAGTAGTAGTTGGTGACAGATTTCCTCAGCAAAGCTAAGATTATTGTGTTATTTCCTGTCATGGAACAGAAAACCATTGCCTCTATTCAGACTCAGATGAATGAAGCTGATCAATATTGTTAAAATGTCCTCAAAGCTTTCTCCACTGCTGGTGGATTCTGGCTTGCTGATTGCTATATAATGGGTTTCTTTCCTCTTCCTTAAACCCTTCAGCTTCTGGATCTTCCAGGGATTATTGAGGGTGCAAAAGACGGGAAAGGTCGCGGTCGCCAGGTCATTGCAGGTGAGGTTGCTGCTCCAGTATCAGAAATCCTTCTCTGCCCTGTCCATCTTTTGTGCTTTTGGGAGGGAAGAATCTTTACAGATATCTTTCATGTCATTTGATATGTTTTTTCCACTGTGTCATACTTTGTGAATGTTTTGTCTCCATAGAAAGCATAGGTTTGAGTTTTTCCAGCTTCCTTTGCTTGCACCTGATTTAAAGAGCAGAATTTATAAGGCATTCTGGCTTAGAGAAGCAGATTGCAAAACAGGACTGAGAAGTGCTTGGCACAGGATGCAACACTTTCTTTCCAACCTCTTTGAAGAGGCCGAGCAAGCGTCTTTTTCAATTCTCTTCTTTCTTCTCAGTTGCTCGAACCTGCAACCTTATTCTGATAGTCCTGGATGTCCTGAAGCCCCTGGGACATAAGAAGATAATTGAGAATGAGCTTGAGGGCTTTGGGATCCGACTGAACAGCAAACCACCCAACATTGGCTTTAAGAAGAAGGACAAAGGAGGCATCAATCTCACAGCCACCGTAAGCAGGCCTGGGCAGAAAGTGTGCGCGCCTCCTGCCTTGTCACTGTGACAAGGAGAGTGCTCTTTGGATAATCTGGATGCTCTTTGGGCAGTGCCTGAGTAGTTTTGGAAGAAAGCTATTTATTTAATTACATTTATCTGGGGACAATTCTTGCTAATCTGGACAAGGGTCCCATGGCTTTGAATGGGGCCTCACTTTGACATAGATTTATTTGTGAGAGCAGTAAGAGACTTTTCCTTGTTGCAATGGAAAGGGAAGTATGCTGTGCCATTAGCTGCTGGAATATGGCTAGTTGTACAGAGATGAGAGTCTCATCTGTTGCTCCACCCATTTTTGCCTCTGGCTCTGCCCATCACTGACATGAAGCCCTTTGGCTGAGAAAGGTTCCTGTCTGATGGTCTGAAAGGTTCCTGTCTGATAGGATCTTCAGATCTGTGGAGCTGGGACTTATTCACTAATTTGGTTACCACAAGCAAAGAACAGAAGCTTCTTCAAATAGCTAATGGAATAATAGCAAACCCAAATCTGCTGGGTTCTCCAGAGTTACTCACCACCTAAATATCTGAATGGTTCTTTTGTTCTTCCATTAGTGCCCACAGAGTGAGCTGGATAATGAAACTGTGAAGAGCATCTTGGCAGAGTATAAAATTCACAATGCTGATGTCACGCTGCGTAGCGATGTTACTGCAGACGACCTCATCGATGTGGTTGAAGGAAACAGGTAGTGTGGTGGGGCTTGTGAATCAGACTGGTTTATGAGGTTTACTAGACTGTTGGGGTTGCTTATACTGTGTCGCAGGTGCCTTTCAAATTCTTCAGGGAATCAAAATCCAGTGTCTGTTATATATTGTGCAAAGCAAGCACTTTTATCATTATGAATGCAGGCTGTTTGGGATGTGCTGGGGGTTGTGCTGTGGGTTTTGTACTTTTGGAAATCCACTCTTGAGGAGGGTCTGATTTGTGAGGAAGCCGTCTGCCATCCCACTCATTTCCAATAGCAAGGGGCTGTGTAATTGCTCTTGTAACTGTTGAAAGGTGTGGAATAGTTTTCTCGATGGAAGACCAAGAGTGCAGGATGTTCTTCCCTGTTTTGGGACACTGGAACAAGTGCCAAATCTTTCTGGACACGTGTGGGCACAGTAGTTTGGATGTACGTAATCTTAAGGGCTCATTCCAAAATGTATCTGTCTTGTAATCATGATCATGCAGGAGGGACAGTAGGGAGTAATCACTAGTTTTTGAAAAAGGAATGTGTGTTGTCGGTGATAATTTATTCACTCTTACAGAGTTTACATCCCATGCATTTACGTGCTGAACAAAATTGACCAGATCTCCCTTGAGGAACTAGACATAATTTACAAAGTGCCTCACTGTGTTCCAATCTCTGCTCACCACCGGTGGAACTTTGATGACCTCTTGGAGAAGATCTGGGACTACCTAAAACTTGTGCGAATGTGAGTCAAGTGTCATTGTCCAGGCTGAAAGCGTCTCTGGTCCCCATTCACTTAGAAATCTGCAGCTGCATTTCCTTCCCCACTGTCCTGGTTTGAGCTGGTTGACTTGCAGGCTGGTCTTTGAAGCTGGCTTCTCTTCCTGCCTGCTTGCTGTAATCATGTTCTGTCCCATGGTGCCACATTTAAGCCCTAAAATAGCTTTGGACAGTTGTCAACAAAACCTTTGTACAATTCAGCATCTTTGCAGCTTTCTATGACAGGATAAATGTGGTAGGGTGATGCCTTCAGCAAACAGAATGGCCATTCATTGGGAATGGTGGGACCACAGATGAGCCACTCTGGACTTTTCAGTGCAAAAAAATTGATAACTTTATGCACATTGAAAATTGGCCTGACATTGAGAAGATTAGGCTAGGATCCTTCTCTGTTCTCAGTGTGCTCTGTTCTTTTTTCTTTGGTATAGGTGAGCATTTCTTTGTGCTATCCCACCACTTGAATTCTGAAGCACTTCTGTTCGGACACAATGATTATCTCATCTGTTTTCTGTTGCAGCAAAGCAGCCTTCTCCAACCTTGTGCTCTCCAGCTGTTTTGGGCAGCAGCCCTAGCCAGCGGCTAGGGATTATGGGAGTTGGAAATCTGAAAACATCTGGATGGCACCAGGTTGGAGAAAAGTATTCTCGAGGATATGACCTGAACCAGCAGGTTCAAAGTACAAGAAAGAATTTCGATAAAACAGTAGGAAGAACTTTATGTTAGCACAAGTTATTTGGAACAGCTTGCATTAATGGTGATGGGGGACTCCCTTGCACTAGAGCTTTTAAGCAGAGGCAGGCTGGCTGGCTTCCTATTGGGGATGCTGCAGTAGTGGGTGTCCTGCATTAGAAGAGTGTTGGGTGAGATGACCCCTGTAATCTGTTCCAACTCTCTAATTCTGCAAACTATTACACACCCCTCCTTCCTGCCAAAGGAGCCCAATGTGCCAAACACACAAATGATAATGGCAATTAAAAACACCTCAAAACCATTTTAATACAGCTGCAAACTGGGAGAGATCTCTTTTTAAAAGGCGTGTTGGAAAAGGAAGGTCTTTGAGAGGCGCCAAAAAGACAATTGAGATGGCCCCTTCCTAGTATTCAAGGCGAGGGAGGCCTTAGATGATGAATCTTTGCCCTGGGTAGAAGGGAAACCTTGTTTGAAATGTATCTGTGTATTAACGTGCTGTAGCATCTCCTTTTGATGACTCTAAATTTAAATTGCAGTTACACAAAGCCCAAAGGGCAGCTACCAGATTACAGCTCTCCCGTAGTCTTGCCTTACTCTCGGACCACAGTGGAGGATTTCTGCAATAAGATCCACAAAAACCTGATTAAAGAGTTTAAATAGTAAGTACAGCCTACAAAGCAGCGAATTTTCTCCCGCAGTCCTTGTAATGTCACAGCACCAGGCGACAAAAACATGGACTCAAGCTTCCTTTCAAATAGAAAATGACTAAGCATAGGGAAGTTCAGCATTTCTTTGGGAAATTAACTGTAGTCTTTTGTCTTATCATTTTTCTATTCTCCTTGTAGTCTTAGCCTTGAAAGCACTGGTTCACAAGTACATGGCTTTTCATTCAGTTTTGCAAAAAAACAACAACCAAGCCTTTGAAGGATATTTCTCATAGTACTATCATTGTGATTGAACAACTTGTATTTTGTAATTGAAAAGTGCATCAAAGGGCAGGAAAGCCATTGCAGCAGAAGGGAAGAAACATTTCTTGGTAGTGGAAGATAGTTGCCCTACTGAACCAGGAAATAGTTACAATGATATGCTACATGGGGCTACCTCAGCTACTGTTTGGAAGCTCTAGCTCATGGGTAGGCAAACTAAGGCCTGGGGGCTGGATCTGGCCCAATCGCCTTCTAAATCCAGCCCGTGGACAGTCCAGGAATCAGTGTTTTTACACGAGTATAATGTGTGCATTTATTTAAAATGCATCTCTGGGTTATTTGTGGGGCATAGGAATTCGTTCATATTTTTTTCCGGCCCCCCACAAGATCTGACTGTCCCCCTGCTGAAAATGTTTGCTGACCCCTGCTCTAGCTGCTAGTGGGCTCTGGAGTGGCATGCAAAATCCAAATATTATTATTCTCTGTGAGCTGCTCTGGCTGCCTATTCTGAGCAAGGTTTTGATACCGACTTACAGGGTTCCAAAAATGGCTGGGCCCCCCAGATGCTTGATGGGGCACATCTGTTGCTATCTCCCAGGCCACCAGTTGAGATCTTTGGAGTAGGCTTCTGTCATTTTGGGCAAAGGAAGCCTGTGCAGGGCATCCTTGAATTTATGAAATTTCCTGTTATTGAAGATGTGTCAGGTGTCATTATCACTTGTTCTTTCATTTCCTGAAGTTAGGCTGATCATGTCTGTTTGGATGCATTATCTTACTGCTGCTTTGTAGTTGTTTTTTAATAGCTAAAACTATTTTATAAGTTTTGTTTGCTGCTTGTTTTATATTTTATTTGTGAGGCACTCAAGAGAATTAAAGAATAGCGGCCAAGAGAGATTAGTGAGATTCTCTGACCTGTAAAGAGTATCTGAATTTCTGGGGAAGCCTCACTGCTGCTGGTCTATACAAACTGTGAAAATGTAGTGTCTCAACTAAACGCTTTTCTTTTTCAGTGCACTTGTGTGGGGCTCATCGGTGAAGCATAACCCACAGAAAGTTGGAAAGGATCATACCATGGAGGATGAAGATGTCATTCAGATAGTGAAGAAATAAAAAGCTCTATTGGGCAATTAGTCATGACTCCTCCTCAGTGACTGTCCAGAAGCTTGTTCTATTTGCTGGATGGTTGAATGTGTGTGTGCTCATTCCTATCTTAATCCTCCTAGGAAAGTCAGGTGTATTAGCCATGGGAGCAATGAAAATCTGTTTACTGTGCGAGGCCTTGGTCTCTATTGCTGTTTTGACTGACTGCACAGCCTCACACTAGCGCAGGGGGAAGCTAACATGTGGCTCCTCCCCACCCACAGCTAGACTGTAGCTCCAAGCAACCAGCCTGGCAGGGGGGCAGGGATGATGGGAGGTACAGTCCAACAGCTGGAGGTCCACAGCTTCTCCATCCTTGCTGAAGTGTAGATAAAACATACTCGGAAGAAAAAGTGCAAGCCTTCCGCTTTGCTTTGTGCATGTGCGAGTGGCATACAAAACTAGCATTCCTGTCATTATATGCTTGTGTAAATAAAGCATGCAGATAAAAACTCGAATATTAATTCCGGAAGGGTGCCAACATAGTGTATGTGTATAACAAGCTTTTGCGAGTATGGTTAAGAACTTTGCTTTTCCCCACCTCACTCTTCCCCCGGGTGCTAGTTTGCAAACTTTTAAGACTGGCTGCTCTCATTGCTGTTTGAAATACCTAGAAATGTTTTCAAGCTTTTCCAAAATTGACAAGAGCTTTGTATAAAAGGCATCCCTGGTATACCAGTAATGATAAACAGCTGCCTATGGGAAAAAAACCCCATGTGTGTGCAAGAGCCCATTCCTGCTCCCCACTGAATGCAGCATTTAGATATAAGAGTGGCCCTGATGGTGGTGGAGGTAGAATTTAACTATCAAGATTAGGTAGCCAGGGACAACCTTATCCTCACCCCAGCTGGTAGATGTGAATGGCATAATTTATCAGTGCATTATGTGAAGTTCTTCCTTTCTCACTGACTAGCACCATTGGATGACCCCTACTTCCTCTAGTGTTTATATTGTAGTATCTCTCTTTAGTGCCCAAAAAACTCAGCTGCGCCTTTTAATAAAATTGTTTCTATTCCCTTGCTGCCACCAGTTGGAACAGTGTTCTAATAATAAGTGAAATGAGAGACAATCTTAACATGGGTGCTTAGGAGCAGGACCCTTGTTCCTAGCTGCTTCCATGTAGTTTAAGGGATCAATGCCTGTAGCACACAACAGGATTAAATATAGAGTATTAGTTTCGAGGTGTCTGCCAAGATTAAGCTAACACCAGGTGCATTAACACCCCATTAGGTAGTCCAAGCTCCTTTAGAAACTTCTAAATCTGCTACTCAGAACTGCTTCTCAGCCCATTCACAAGCATCTTGCAATCCAAACATTTTACCACCTTACATGACAGGAATTCCTGTGACAGCATCTAACCCTCTCATCTCCCAATACATTACTCATATGCCAAGTTTCCAATACTGTGCAAGTTGTAAAGGTAAAGGGACCCCTGACCATTAGGTCCAGTCGGGACAGACTCTGGGGTTGCGGTGCTCATCTCGCGGTATTGGCCAGGGGAGCTGGCATACAGCTTCCAGGTCATGTGGCCAGCATGACAAAGCCGCTTCTGGTGAACCAGAGCAGCGCACGGAAACACCGTTTACCTTCCCGCTTGGAGCGGTACCTATTTATCTACAGTACTTGCACTTTGACATGCTTTCGAACTGCTAGGTTGGCAGGAGCTGGGACCGAGCAATGGGAGCTCACCCCGTCGCAGGGATTCGAACCGCTGACCACCTGATCAGCAAGCCCTAGGCTCTGTGGTTTAACCCACAGCACCATCTGTGGCCCCTGACTGCAAGTTGAGGGAGAGCCAAAAGGTCAAATCTTGCAACTAGATTCATTTTCATTTCAGAAAGTTTTCCCTACAATGCAGCAGCTTGTGTGATTCTCCAAACCCTTTCAAAAACTGAAAGTTGGGCCAGAATGAAATACTAAACAGGGTGGGAAATCTTACAAACCTTTATTATTTACTGAGCTGCAGGTTTCTCATTTTCTACTTTCTTTCGAAATTCCCAATTAAGCTGCTGAAATCAGTATGTTTAAAGCAGTTGACAGCTGAAAATAAGCCAGCTGTGCAGTAAAGCCAGGACAAGCTCGCTCATCCATTGTTGAGGAAGTATGAGCAAAGCTGCTACATGCAGACAGAACCTGAAGTTCAGTCCTCGAATCTGACTTAGACCACACATTAAAAGCCAAATTAAAGATGGAAACAGTAGTATAACAGACAACTGATAAAAAGACGCCAAGCCCACTCACTTCCAACATCCTTTTACACAGCGAGACAAATAGCTCATAGAATTGACTTTATTTACAGACCGTTTGGGGGAAATTGTCACTTAAAAAAAAAGTTATGAAACAATCTTACAGGGAAGAGTCTATGACCACAAAGTATACTTAAACTAGTTCACTTTTTACAGAAATATTCAAGTGTTCAGTTATTGATGGCCCATATGGATTCCAGATGCCCATAGCATGTGACAGGTCATTTCTGAAGCCTATTCTGGGCCATCAATACTAGCCACAGCATTGCTTTCAGAGTGCAAGAGCTGGTTTTGTTTTGGACTGTATCGGGTTGTCATTTCACTTTCAAGAGTGGGGAGGAAGAACAGGCAACTACAGGTACACTTGTGAGGAAGAGTCATTGGTGATGGTGGGCCACTGAGAGAAGCTGCTTTTGACCTTTGCTAGTGGAAGGCAATTTTAAAAGACACACCACACAGCATCAAGGACAACAATCAGGTGGAACTACTGTTGTGCTGATAATTATCTAAGGTCAGTTATGATGGTCAGTATACAGCAGCCCACTTGCCATGTCTCCAGTGTGCTGAAGAAGGCGGATGCTTCCAATGAAGTGGTTGCCCTTCGGAAGTTTTTCTTGGACAGTAGTAGTTCAAGATGCACAGTGGCTGCTCTTTCCCCACTTTAGCTACTGCCACATTACGGATGACAAAAAGGATACCATGGAGAAAGACTTGAGACTGCAACAGGCAAAGCGACTTCACCCTGTTCACTCACACTTGACAGATGCAGCACCTTTAATCTTAAACAAGTCCCACATGTACAGTGAAAAGATCCCAAATCATAGGCACACAAACTAAAGCGTTAACTTTTTACTAGCTACTCTTATGTACAGCTGTATAAGGTTTCAAAAAAAGCTATCTGTTGGAGATATATATATATATACAAAAAGATGTTTATACATTGGTCTGTACACAAGGGTCTATACATTTAATTTCCTGTGAGGAACCCCTTAAGCTTCTACCTCTATCAAGAGGATTCTCAGCACTTCATTCACATATCTTACAAAGAAAGCCAAACGCAAAAAAGGGGAGATGCTTTCAGAATTGGAACTGGTCCTGTCTTGCATCAAAGTTCCTTCAGGGTTCACTGTTTAGTCCAGGAGATATTTTTAATCTCAATGTAGACATGGGAGCTCGGACATGTGCTTGTAGTCACTCAAAAAAAAAAAAATGAAGAAAACTGAAGAAAAAGGAAGGAAAGAAAGAAAAAACCTTGCACAAAGTGCTAAAACCAAAGCGCCCAAAAGAAAATGCCAGTGAAGCACACAGTTCCATGTCTAAGGAGGCAGCAGCAGCAGCAGCAGGAACGCTAAGTACCTGCTCTCCAACACAGCTGCTTACTGTCGGTACTCCAGTTCGTCTACACTGATTACTTTGGATGGCATGGAAGGGAGAGGTTGCTGTAAGACGTCCGAACCAAACCATTTTGCAAGACCAACAGGGGAGCTACTTCGCTGGTTTGCACGGTGGTCAAGCTGTGAGTGCACATGAGGCAGTCCAGTCCGAGATGGCACATTCAGAGGGGGAGTTTGTACACCAACAGCAGATCCTTGTGCATTTGAGCCTGGGGAAGGGGGAGCAGGGGGAGGAGGAGAGAGAGAAAGAAAAAGTGAAATACATGCCTTGAGCAAACAGGCTGCTTTGAAAGTGTGATGGGAAACTTCAGTCCTGGTGGTGAATGGACTGCATGTTTGGCTCTGGGTCAGAAGCTCTTCAGCTTTTCTGCGAGAACAGATAGAACACCTGAAGTAAGTGGCAAAATAAAAGCTTTCTTCATCCCTGAACTCTATAACCATTCAGAGTACAGCTTGACCATGCTACAGGGTAGCTGCAAGCAGTTCAGTTGCTAGTTCTGTTTGGTGCATCAGAATTCAGGGGCCAGCAGCATTTCCAAAAGCTCTGCTCCCCAACCTCCTGAACTTAAGCATCAAGGTCTGGCCTCTTCACAAGACCAGATGGCTTCCGCTCTCCAAGGTGGAGAGAAGCACTTGAGCTCCCCTCCAAAATACCACCTTTGACATGAGCCACCATTTGGTGTCTTCTAGTGCAGAAATAGGCCTACATTAGGCTTACTGAGCGATTCCCTGTGGGCTACCAAAGTGTCTTGAAACTTTACAAAACAAAGCAAGAACATAAAGGATTTGTCTGCTTAAAACAAGTAGTGTCTTGCTGGGCCTACTTAGCTTAACATTCTTTGCAAAATCTTATCAGAAAGCGCAAGGTGGTCCACTGAAGGACGGCAGCCCACCATCTGCTTAACTCTGCTCTAGCAGAGTTAAGGAAAAGCACTGTAAGCTGCTTGTTTCTAAGTGAGAATTCTGCTATTCATGCTAGAAAGGAACCATTTAGAACACTGGCAGCCCCTGACTACCTGGGGGCAGGGGCCTTACCTGATCTCTGTAGCTGCTGCTGCATCATTGCCAGCTGCAGAGGTGTCCCAGAGCGAGGATTCAAGAGAGGATGGCCAGCTGTTGGTAGCGGGTAACAAGGCTGACCAAGGATGGGAGCAGACACTCCCTGGAAGTGAGTCAGGTCTACCCCAGGGGGAATCATACCTGGTAGGAAGAAAAAAAAATCCCAGATAAGCAAATGATATTTCCTCAGTTTTGGACACTTACCTGCATTTCTAGCCCAACCATTCCCAAGAATTCAAGGCAAGTTAACAGCCGTTTTGACGCAAAACCACAAGCCACTGTTTAAATGGATTTGATTATTTGCTTGGCCCTGGTCATCTTAAAACTTTTCCAAAAGAGATTCTTTTCCAAAAGCTACCGGGAGAAGTTGCAGTATAACTGTGGTGCAATCACCATGTCTAGGATTTCTGATGACTTAAAGGCAAAACCACCACCTTCATCTGTACCTAAATTAAAGACTACTGAAAGCCAGTGCAGACCCTGCAGGATTGTTACACTGTTACCTTACCACCCCATCAGGAGGCTTACCATCACACACTGCCTGTTTCAGGTTCTTAAGGAGATCCCAAAGAAATCATGCCCAAATCATAGAAATGAAAAGTTAGAAGGGAAACAAGAGGCTCTTAGTCCTACTCCCTGCAATACAGGAATCTTTTACCCAAGGTGGGGCTCAAACCCATGACTGCAAGATTAAGGGTCTCATGCTCTACCCACTGAGCTATCCCAGCAGCCTGATCACTCATTTACGTTCCACCTACAAGGTAACAGAATTCATCAAGGTTGCTGTGCTTAAGTATTCTTTCTAACCTTGCAGTTAATAAGATGGACTGACAGTTTGTTCCTATGTTGGGGGGAGGGGAGAGAAAGATTACCTGCTTGCAGCAGAGGTGGAAGATGCTGAGGATGAATCCCTTGCTGCAGCATCCTCTGTACTAATCCTGGGGGCAGTTGATGAGTAGGCCGTACCATTGGTACATGAGGAACCAGGGGGACCTGGTGGACGGGACGGAGGAAAGTAGACCCTGGGACAGGAGAAGCCATGGTAGGGGTCTTTCTCCCAGTAGACTTCGGCCTGTAGTCTTGTTCTTTGGTGCAACGATTGGTCTGAGAAAGTGGCGTTGAACATGCAGAGCGCTGTAGCGATGCTAGCTTGGTACCTATGGAAGGTGAATTCTCTTGATCTATGTGTTCTATGGACCTAGATGGCAGCAAGCCCTCTGTGGAGAGACAAGAGCAAATCACTTGTGTACTATAATTTGGGGTGGGGTTTGGAAAGAGAGCACACCCACTGCCCATGCGGACAAGAAGCAACCACGGCCAAATTGCCTGTTGGATCGAGCGGCTTATCCCGCATTCCCACAACAACCCTCCCCAATTTAACTTAAGAACCGCCTGCTGGATCAGGCCAATGCCTCAGGTACTCTAGCATCCTGTTCTCACAGTCGTCACCCAGGCGCCAATGGAAAACCCACAAGCAGGACCAGAGGACAAAAGCACTCTCCTCTCCTGTGGCTTCCGGCAACAGGTGTTTAGAAGCATTGCTGCCTCTGACCATGGAGGCAAAGCATAGCTATCATGGTTAGTAGCAATAAATAGCCATCTCCTCCATTAATTTGTCTAATTCTCCCTTAAAGCCATTTAGGATGGTGACAATCACCGCCTCCAGTGGAAGTGAGTTCCATAGTTTAACTATACATTGCTTTTCAACAAAATTGTTTCCTCAAAGACCAGGCTAGATAAGATTGTATAGCCCATGATCACATGAAACTTCATGCCTGAAGCAAGGATTTGTGGCCAGGCCTCTCTGGTCCAAATTGGAACCCCTCCACTACCACCATACTGCATAGATGTGGCCCAGGCACAGCAGAGCTGGTATAAGCCACTTAACCCTCACAGGAGATGTTCCATGCCCTACTCCTTCACAGTGCTAGCTTCCAAAGGTTTGTTTCTTCTCTATTCACCATTACTGCCTCCCTGTGCTTCATTTTCTACTCTATGGATGCAGAGGAAGCTACACCATGTACATTTGCCGGGCAGGGCTGCCTAATTTTGATTTGTCAATCACATTTAGATGAGAAGATTTAATGAATTTTGGCAGAGAATTCCAAGTAGCTTGCCTGTCTTGTCTCTCTGCGCAACCCATGAACCACAGAACACTCTCCTGCCTCTTCGGAGAGACCCCTCCCTTCTGGCTTTACGGGCATTTTCTGGACAGAATTTATGGCACATGGTGGCATGGACTTATTTAGATCTCCGTTTCGCCTTTCACAACACAGATGGCTGCCACACCATCCCATACCTTCACTGTTCCTCAGACCTTCATCTCTCTCACTGCATTTAAGTTTTGCAGGATTTGGTTCCTCTTTACTTTTGTCTTTGCTTTCATACATCTTGCGTATCACTGAGGTAGGAGTAAAGGAAGGAGACAACTAGAAAGAAAACAAAAAGATCACCAGAATTAGTAGCCCATTGTGTGGGATAGTTTTTGTGCATCAGGTAGCTCATCTAACTAGACAAGTTCCAGAGTCCTAGATACACCAGGCAGTGCCTGGGACCTCAAGGAGATACTATAGAAAAGTACAACTAAAGAAGAGTTTGAAGGAGAAGTGCCACCACAACAATAATGTCAAGTTCATTACAACACTTCCATTAGTTGGAAATTGAAGGAGGGTTTCTACTACACTAAATCTGCTCCATTTGTCCTTTGTTTTTCATACAAAATCAGGTCTTTTGATAGCACTAACCATGCTTGTGATGGAAGCAGCAGGGGCTGGAGGAGGAGAGGCATTCCCTCTGTGGCCCATGGGAGCAGGAGATTTCGTCAGACGCTGCTGCTGCTGCTGCTGCTGCCTAAGAAAGAGAAAACACACATTAACTGTTGACCCATCCTCTTTCTGCCTGGCTGGGGAACAAGAAAGCTCATTGGATAAACTGTCCTGGGAGTCTGGCTTGCTCTGCTCTACTGATATAAATCAGTTTGGAGGCAGGAGAAAAATGGGCTAGTTTTTAAGAGAGGAAATGGAAGATACTGCTTAGCACAACACTAAGCTTCGTCTTTGAAACTGGTTCCTTGTGTATTTGGAAGAGAGCAGGACAGGCTACCTTTCACTACTAGGTCAGAACTCCGGTAAAGAAGCCACAGTCTTTTCTCCACAGGAAAGCAGGCTGGGAGAGTTCCAGCCAGACTTTGGGATGGCCAGGCAGAGCAACATGGAGGGGAAAGCACGTCACTTGCCTTGTGCCAAGTGCTTTCTAGGCGAAAGCAATTTCACCCTAAGTACTACAGACCAATCCCAGCAGTTCCCAGATTCAGTGGTCCCCACAGCTTTTTGCCTGCATCAATATCCAACAATCATTGTGCAAAATATATGCAATATATGCTATTATAAGTATTTAATTCTTACAGGCACTGTTTGCGTTTCACGAAGTTACACTCCAAGTCCTACGTCAGCAAAACCCACATTTCAAACTATCTTTGCCAGAGCTGTGGGATGAGTCTCCTTTGAAAAATAAGGTAGGACAAATAGACATAGGAAGGGAGCACTGAAATTGCTCCCCCAGCTACCAAACCGCTGTTGATGCTCACCTGTTCCTGAAGCCATCTCTGTTTTTGTCCATTTGTAGTTTGCCAAAACCTGGCTGGTAGAAGTTTGACACCTGCATGGTTAAGTCATGTGGAAGTGAGAGGCCTTCTAATGCCGCTTGCTGTAGCTCAAGTGGACTCATCTGAAATAAAGATTTCAGCAGAGTCGTAAGTCTAAAGCCAAGGCTTTTAAACTGTTAGATTATTATTACAAATTAGCTGCAGATGCCAACACTAAAAGGTTTCTTTGTGTTAACGAGTCTGTACCAAAAGGCAACGTTCTCCTCTTGAATAGGAGGCTCACTACCTCATGCATGCACTATTTAACCCATATGTTAGGAGTAAGATGCTGAATTACAGCACAGTTGCAAGGAAAGCACTTCACCTCTTCTGCTTCAGATTATCCTCCAACTGCGTCCTGAGATAGCTTATCTGTCAACCCTCATTTTAAAGTATCTCTCCAAAGACATTTGCTTACTGTAAAGGTAGAATCCAAATGTACCTATGAACTAAGCGAGAAGTCATTTCTCAAAACTGTCTATGAACAGTCAGTAGGTCAGTAGAGGTCACAGGTATTTTAGATTTTCTCATTGGAGTGCCCTTGCATGCAGGGCACAGAGAAGGAATGTTAACTGGAAAACAGCTTATTACCCCACCCTCCAGTTTCTTAGACCTTACCACACATCTCCCAAATCCTTTTGAGCTTCTGGCATGTTGTAAGAGCTACCTCTCCTACATTCCCTGTACATCCCAACATTGACCAAGATGTTTGCCTTATAATAGGCCATTCTCACCATAGAAGTCCCAACTTTTCAACACAGCATGCAATTCTGCAAGTAGCCTAACATAAGTGGGACTGAATAAAATACAATTCCTTCATTTAGCTAGATAGAATCGCCACCGTTCCTAGCAGTGAGCCAACTAGGATAGGCTACATTCCACACCCATCATAATTCCAACTTAAACACCAAAGGGTAGGAAAAGCATTCCTCCCCCCCTCACCTGTGCAGCAGCTGGGCTCATCGACTTCCGGATCCCCTGAAATGGATCACCAAGCAGCTGTTGAGAACCTGATCCAAAGCCTGCAATGAGATAAGTGAGCAGCTTCAACATTAAGTGAACCAATGGCATAGTGGTCCCAAAAAGCCTACAGACACAGATGATTTTCTCTTAGACATTTTGTTCTAGGAAAGCTCCAAGCTCCTTTGAACACATAAAAAAGAGCTACTGACTGTAGAGAAATCATCAGGACTTGTTAGTTTGCAATTCAAATTAGTTCTGATCCAAAGTTATTATTCAGAGCCTGAGTCCAACCTTTTTTTGGTTAGAAACTTTGAGTCAATTGTTTGGTAGGAGTGTGAAACAATGAACTTCCCAGGAGCAGCAATAGGCAGGCACTGGATGTATCCAAAGGAAGCTGATGGGTTCTGGACATTCCAGCTCTTACCAATTGGTGAGGAGATCTGATGCCTCAGGTAGTCGGCAGAAGCAGCTCGAGTTGGAAACATCTGAGAGATCGGAGGCTGCGGTGGAGAGGGAGCTCTTTGGCCAAGCAGAGATGAGACAGGTTCCAAGCCACTCATCAAGTTGTTGAGGACATTAGATGAAGCAGGTCTACCACTGGATGGCCCAAGGATCTCCTTTGGAAATAACACAGGAATTTCACATCCTCCAACTATGATGACTACTTGAAGTCACTTCCCAGCAGCACATAACAGAAAGAGATGCTCCATGAAAACAAGCCTGTCAAGACATTCCAAACTGCCTGCAAGCAGAATGGGAACTTCATCTACTTGTTTTATTTTAGGCAGTTGTCCAATGGAGCACAGATTTTCATTAAAACAGACATGGAAGGGCAGGCAGGCTGGCTGTAACTTTCTGTAAATCTGCAGGGCTGGATTACAACACTTCTGCAGCCATACTAGCTGAGCCAGTCAACAAGAGCAACACTCCTGCTTTTTAAATTTTATTTGTACAAATATTATTTAAGTCATTGTAGCAGCTGCATGCAGCTTCTTGCAGTGAGCTTGCTGCCATTGAGTGCTGCAAACGTCCATTTGCATGCATGGAGTATGACAGTTGGAAGCTTCAGCTGGTGCAAAACGGGATAGGCTACAAACAGCATTTAATTCCAGTGCTCAAAGGTTTGCACTGGAGGCTCATTCATTATTGAGCCAGGTTCAAGGTTTGTGTATTAACTTACAAGGCCCTTAGCAACTTGGGTCCAGGTTAAATTAAGGACCACCTTATCCCTATTATTATTATTATTATTATTATTATTATTAGCAGCTTCACTCTACCTGCAAGATATTCTTTGTGGCCGATTGACCTTGCATCTCAGGAGGCGTTATCAAGTGGCTTTCAAGGGTTTGCTGAAAATAAGGTGACATGCAGTTTTTGTATCACTTTGTAAGCATTTGTCGCATGCCCCATCCTCCCAGTCCAGCCCACCAGCACATGAAAGAATCAAAGACAAATACACCAGTGTAACGAGGCATCAATTTTATCAGTAGTTTGATAACTAGGCTATAAGGATGCCAACGTCAGCTCACCCACTTTAAAGAGAGGTGGAGGAGCTGGTCTTCCACACATCAATCCTTATTACTGTCACCAGCAAACTGGTATTGGCTGAACCAAAGGTGGCCTGCTCAGTGGTAGTTCCCCATTTACAGAATGCCCCCTTCCCTTATATATTGATATTTAAGTTGGTTGGTGAACAGTTTTTGCCCATGCTTTCCTGTTCAATAGGAAACAAATGACATCTAATAAAAAGTAACAAAAGTTCATACAATTTCTAAAATTTAGATTTCCAATCTTTGTGCATAAGACCTCTTACAAGAATGTCATGGGATGCATCCAGTAAGACGCCCTCTCATATAGTTTTAAACTATTGATCCAAAGTCTGCTATATAGTCATACAAGTAGTACGTGTCTGTATATGGAAGTGGTTTCAGTTTATGCCCCAAGACCAGGTGTGGTTGAATTTCTATCATTTACACACTCCTCCTCTACTTACATTGACTTTTGGCTGGGAAGGCAGAGTCCCACTTGCCTTCATAGTACTGACTAGTTTGTTGAAGGCGGACATGTCGCCATCCTTAAGGTGCCGGGAGTCTCTCATGTTTAGTGACTCTTCCATCTGCTCACCCGTTAAGGGGGCGGCAGGTTTCCTTTCCTGGTCCATTTTCAGGGTTTTCAGCCCAGCTTCTACTTCTTCCACTGAAAGGACAACTCCTGAATGTGCTGAAAGGGGTGGGGTGAGGGGGAAGAGAGAGATAATCAAGAACTAGATGTTCTATTGACGGGGCAGATTCAGGGATGAAGAGATTGCCAGAAAGGAAGACCACAAGGATACGACACTTGCTCCATTTTTGTTCCAGGTCACTGCTTTAAAACATCAGTCATTCCAAGGCCATGCAAGGACTTATGCACATCCAACACCGAAGCTGTAGCTAAATCAAAAATTAAGATTCCAGATCTTCCAAACAGCGAATAAGAATCAAACAAAGAAGTGACACAGACATCTTATGAGAATCTCAATAATGAATGAGTCAGAGATCATTCTGAGCTCTGTGAGTAACTTAGAAGCCAGCCCAACAGCTTAGCAGAATTTCGATTACATACAAGGATTGAGGAATAAACAGCCATGCATATTTGTACAGTACAAGAGCTATTAGGACAATGGGTACACTCCAGCACAAAGTGCCCTTATAAAGCAAGAGAGCGAGGACAATAGCACTTTCCAGTGGGCGACACCCCAAGGCACATGCACAAATGATCTGCAACCTGAGCAAGCTTTCTTTGAGCCATTAAGAATATGGACAATTTCTTCCCCAAAAATTTTTCAATGAAAAACAAACTAACTATTTTTCAAATAGTGGTTTGCCTAAAACAGAATAAAAGATCTCTTGGGCTTCTTAACTATGGGTCTTTCTCATGGTTCTAAGTTTTTACTTGCAATACCAGGGCGCTCTTGGAATGCATGCCTTCACTTCTATGCAGGAGCTGACATCTGAAAGCATATATTCTGCTTACAGGAAGACTGTCATGTAATTAATTGATCCTTATGTCGTGTCAGTCAATGCTGAACCACTGGTGTTTGAAGTCAGACTATAATAGAGGCGGATTTTCGATTCACAAGATCATACGTATGCCTTCCATTACTGCACCCCAGCAAGATAAGAAACCTCAACATGATCAGTTTAGACCCATCTGAGCAGAAGCTACTTGCCATTTCACAGAAGCAGTTAACCAAGCAAATTCAGAGCTGTTGTATAAAATTGTGACACTCCGGTCTTGTGTTTTCCAAGAGCTCCATAGAGCAGAAGTTGCCTACATCTACTATGGAGACTGAAGAGACAATAGAGACACCAAGTGCATCGTTTGTTGCACTAGAATGGCTTGTCCAGTCTCTAGTCACAGATCATGCAAAGCCACAAAATATGCATCACAAAGAAAACACCGCTCTGTGAAGCAACAACTAGCCATTTAGGCAACATGCTTCCAGTTAGGGAACAGATATTGGAACACAGAGGCACCATGATGTAATAGGCAGTCTTAGATCTCGTTTAAGAGTTACTGGCCCAAGAAATGTAAATGAATGTATTTCCATAGCAGGAATTGCCTTTTTATTTATTACAGAACAAAATTGGCACCCAATACTGCAATTCAGATGCCCTGACAGTCGTGCTGATGCAGGAAAGGACCCAAATCATTTTAATGTTCAAGCACATTCAGCAAACTGTAGCAGGAAGATAGAGACTGACATGTGAGCACAGGGCTGGGCATTAGTTTGTATGGAAACTCTTACAGCAGGTATTTCCCAGTTTCCCACTGTACATATTCACCGGATGAAAATTCCAACTCCTGCTCCTGACTGTCATTAGGATGCAGCAAATCAAAGACACGTTTTTATAAATTCCTCAGCATGTTTTGCATGCCAGTATCCGCTGCTCAAACCTGCCAGCTGAGATTCTGAACTGAAACCTGATTATTACGCAGCACATGCAGGGAAGCTTCTGAACATGCACAAGCAACATGCAGATCAGCCATGCAAGCCTTCTGCGGTACATGCAATTTAAAAAGGTGGGCCTCAGTAACCAAGACAAATGATACGCCAAAATTTCAGCAGGAGAATTTATGGCTCAAGAATTCCTTACCCACCTTCAGCCCTCACCCCCACATCCACTGCAAAGCTGCCATCTTGGGTACTGGCAAATTACATTTCTTTTTAAGATATCCAGGTTTATACGACATCCAGAGAAGCCGCAGACTCCCTAGCTGAGAGATTAGTTGCAGAAAACTTTGCTTACGTTATTGAGGCAAGAGATGCTGTGGTGCAAGCTTGGATGAAGAGCAAGAGCAGCTCAAGTGGCAAGCTTCGCAGTGCTCGAGGCTTTCGCCACCAGCTTTCAATTTGGAAATTGATTCAGATGCCAGGAAGGGCTGATACCAGGAGGTTCGTTTACACCAGGAGTTAATCCTGCTGTTATAGCCTATGGATAAGGATCAGGCAATAGCAAGGCAATGCAGATATCCATAGGGATCCCTGAAGTCACTCTTAGCACTTCCTGGCCAAGAACCAAAGCTTGGCACTTGAACATGCTTTTGCCGGAGGCACCCAGAGGCATCACAACAGCAGAAGGGGGAAGACTTACTGCTCTCTCTAAGCTTCTCCTTGTTGGCTGAGAGACTTGAGAGGAGGGGTTTTAAGTCCACTTTGGCTTTCTGCAGCATCTCTAAGATGTCCACTTTGTTTTCAGAATGGTCTTCCAAAGGAATGGGAGCAAAGTAGTTTCCAGAGTTCTGACCAGGGGACAGAATGCCTTGCTCTAGACCTGAAACAGTAAAAACCAGGACGACTGCCTTGTAAGTCTTTTCCGCTAAATGGTTCTCAGGAGAACAGAGCAAAGAGGTTTATACTCTTGAGAGGAGACAGCATTCCACAAACAGACACACTCCTACCCAAGGAGTTCAGGGTTCTGCTCCAAAAGCTGAAGAATCAGAATGAAGAAAACGCCATGGCCAGGGGGTTAGAGCTCATGGTCCTGCAGCTTTCTGGAAGAAATACAAATGGCCATAGAAAAGACAAGACAGTATTACCTGCCAGTCTCTCCAACTCTTCATGGGGTGTAGATCGAAGGCTGCTCGAACGGCTTCCGGAACGGCTAGGATTGGAAAACCAGCGGCTGAACCTGCTGGCCGACACAGCACCTTCCCCCAGCACATCTTCTATCATCTATATAATAAAGAGAAAAGGGGTAGTATTGCAGGCAATCATAACCAAGAACAGGTGTCTGATCCCTGCATAATCCCTTTGACTGTAGTAGGCCTGCTGTTTCCAGAATTCTTCCAGAAGCAACCACACAAAGCCTCTTCTCTGAAGGTTAGTCCCCAAACCACTTCTGTTGGCAGCTGGCACTTTGTCCTGATGGCAGAAGTGTGTCATGACCTGGAGTCCATTAAGGGGCCTCAATATACTAATCCTAAAGGCTTAGATCAATGGTGGGGGCCCTTTAGCCCTCCAGATGTTGCTGAATTACAATTCCCATCAGCCCCAGCAAGCACAACCAATAGTCAGGGATGATGATGGAAGTTGTAGTTCAGCAACGTCTGGAGGGCCAAAGGTTCCCGATACCTACTTCAGAATAGTCAACAATACCTCATCCTGTTCAACCTCCACCAGTGGCAATCTTATTTGTTTTCTTGGAAGTAAGATCCTATTGTGTCCAAGGGGACTTAGGATTCCAACCCAGGAGGTGCTACTTGTATTGCAAAAGGCATCTTCCGAAAAGAGGCACTTCTGCCTCCAAAGACCAAGACTTTGTTGCAAATGTACCATGTCATTCTTGTACAGTACATGCAAAACATTACATAAAAATGGCTCCGTTACTATACAGTCATACCTTGGATCCTAAACGCTTTGTGAGTTGAACGTTTTGGCTCCCGAACACTGCAAACCCGGAAGTGAGTAGTGTCATACCTCGGGTTACAGATGCTTCAGGTTGCGTGTTTTCGGGTTGCGCACTGCGCCGAAACACTAAATTGTGCTTTGCGCATAAGCGCCGAATTGCGACCTGTGCATGCGCAGATGCGGCGCTGTGGGTTGCGAGCGTGCCTCCCGCACAGATCACGTTCGCAACCCAAGCGTTCACTGTATTCTGGTTTGCTAACGTTCTTTGGAACCCAAACGTCCAACACGGCTTCCATTTGGCTGCAGGAGCTTCCTGCAGCCAATTGGAAGCCGCATCTTGGTTTCCAAACATTTTGGAAGTCAAACGAACTTTCAGAACCAATTCCGTTCAACTTCCGAGGTACCACTATATTTGTAGTTTTATTTATTTGATCAAACTTATACACTACCGGTACTTCAAAATTGTGTACAAAAACCCAAAATTATTGATTAAAACATTCCATAAATTAAAAAATCAGCAATAAACTAAAAACACATCAGCATTCTACATATCTGCATAGGCTTGTCTAAACAAAAATGTTTTCAAGCAGGTGCTGAAAACAAAGTGAAGGCATATGCCTGATTTCAATAGGCAAGGCGTTCCAAAGTGTATATGCTGCCACACGAAAAAATGAGTTCTTACAAATGTGGACCAGGTATTATGTGGCACCTGAAGAAGTGCCAATTCCACAGATTGAAGCAGCTAAGGGGACCTCTTTGCGTACCATAATGTATGTAGGGAGCCTGCTTGAGAGCTCCCATATGGGTCTGAACAGCAGTGTATCAAATTTAGATCAAATCAATCTGCTATCCTATATTTTACTAGAGTACCAAATGCAGTGTTGACTGTGGACAAAATGGGACCCTCTATTTCACCTCTTATTGGCTTTACTGAAGTGGAACAGAAGTGGCACAGAGTTCAGGATGAATTCCCCACCCCACCCCGTGGAACTTGGAAGCTTGCTAGGTACCCAGTTAACTGGCTGAAGTATTAACTAAATCATTTTTTTATGCTATGTCAAGTTAACACTGTCACCTAACTTCAGACATGGCAACTCAAGGGTCCTTCTGCTCTTGACTGCATGGTACCACTATCAACCAGCACCACTGCTTCTGATTGGCAAACACATCCAAGGTTGAACTTTGATAAGTTACTTTTGAAGGAGTTTCTTTTTTACCCTTATGAGGGGCGGGGGGAAGTAACTAGCCTATTTAATTTTTTTGCAGGCCATGCTTGAGAGGGAGAACCTACATGCATAGAAGTGAAGCCTGCATTCTGCAGGCCTAGACATGATCCTGGCGGCTGCTGCAGTGCTCCCACCCTTAAATCCAAGGTAATCAATTCCTTCATCCACCCAATGTTTCCTATGAAGCCTGAGTTCCTCTTGCAAAATAACGCCTTTGTTGTGAGGCAAGTCAAAGCCTGAGAGATTGCATTTGGGTGGCAAGTATTCCATTTTGAAGGTTAACTAGTCTCATGAGTTTATCTTAAGGACTGTATGAATATGCAACTACAGTGGAACCTCGGTTTATGAACACCTCGGTTTACAAATTTTCGGTTTACGAACACCGCAGACCCTTCTGGAACGGATTAATCCACTTTCCATTACTTTCAATGGGAAAGTTCGCTTCAGTTTATGAACGCTTCAGTTTATGAACAGACTTCCGGAACCAATTGTGTTCATAAACCTAGGTACCACTGTACAGTATTCAGCTTTGAATAGTCCAGATATGCGTAACCTATTTTGGGGGATAAGGAGTCACGGATTCAAACTAAAAATCTGGAGCAGGCATAGGCAAACTCTGGCCCTCCAGATGTTTTGGAACTACAATTCCCATCATCCCTAGCTAACAGGACCAGTGGTCAGGAATGATTGGAATTGTAGTCTCAAAACATCTGGAGGGCCGGAGTTTGCCTACGCCTGATATGGAGTATCCAAATACATAAAATTTTAGGTCTTGTTTTTGGGAAGGGCCCTCAATATTTTGATTAAAAATGAATTCAAGCAAGTATGAGCATCATATCTACAAAAAATTTTTTTGTGTAGCCTCAAAATCTTTCCTTGGATAGTTTTCTCTTGGGGCAACTGTATAGTTATGTATGGACACATCCAGCAGATTTCAACCCCAACATACCTACCTTGGAATAGGACAAGTTAAATAAAGCTTCTTGTTTTAAAAACTAAATACATCCAATGAACAAACAGGCATATTCACTTGCTGGTTTGGGAGAAAGTCTCACCCACTCAATCAAGTCAGAAGTTTTTGTAGTTGTGCAAACCTCAAAGTTGTTCCCAATACTTCCTGTTTAGACTAGAAGCCTCATGGCTCCCACCACCCAAGTTCACTATCTAAAATTATACTGGAGTTTTCCATAATGCAGCTCATAACCCATACTACTACTAAACATATTCAAAAGAAAGGCAAACACTGTTGCTTACAGTAGCCGGAAGAATTTTAGAAGACATAACAAAGTTCGGAAGGTCATTGACCTCATTTATTTGACTCGTTTCTTTAGCTTTTTCTCAGTTCCTGTCACAAGGAGTAGTATTTAAAATATTTTATACCCCACCTTTCCATAAAAAGCCTATACAGCGGTACCTTGGTTTAAGAACAGCTTATTTATGAACAACGTGGATTAAGAACGCTGCAAACCCGGAAGTAGGTGTTTTGGTTTGTGAACTTTGCCGTAGAAGCAGAACATGTTTCACTTCCTGTTGAGTGTGTTCCATTTGTAAATTGAGTCCCCCACTGCTATGGGAAAGCAAGCTTTGGTTTAAGAACGGACTTCCAGAACGGATTAAGTTCGTAAACCAAGGTACCACTGTATTCCAGATGATCTAACTCAGCATAGCTCACTGTCTGCAAATTTTCACAGAAGGGTGAAATACAAGAAATGAAGCCATATCATCAGTACATCCAAACATGCAAGTAAACCCACCCATGGCAGAGGTGGGAGCTGCCTTGAAATATTCAAATATTTCCACCTCACTTGACAAAGTTTTTCAAAGCCTTCTACAGAGCAACAAGACATGGGAAAAGCCACCACCAGATACAGGGTGCATTAATTCAAGATGGTAACCATCATGACAGAGTTGGGTGTTTTTTTTAAAAAAAAAAACTTACCGATGCCAAGCCTGGAACACTCTTATCTAGGTTGAAGAACTCATTGAAATCGAACTCTCCTGGAGCTGGTTCCGGCAGGACCATTTCCCTTGGGACTTCTTGATCGGCTACTGCCTCCTGGCCAAGAACAGACTGCACTTCTACCTCTTCTGCTAACCCGCCATTGCATTCTATTCCTTGGGAGACATAAAGCCAAAATCAGCGCACACAAAATAATTTTGAGAGGCAAGCAAAATCTTTGCTACTTACCTAGAAAGCGTTAACACTACAGCTGCAATCTTAACTATGCCTACACAGAAGTATGTCCCACTGAATTCAATGGAGCTCACTCCCAGCAAAGTAGTTAGGATTGCAGTCCAACATCTTATCCTGATGCCAAATTAAGAGTGCATGAGATACTGTCCTTCAGGAAGGCTGCAAAAGGACCTCAGATTAAGGCCTTCAATCCCCAATATGACAGCTACGTACCACATGCATCACCTGCTAGCATCACACTAGTTACCTTGCTCACTATCACCCAGACTTGCTTATCTAATTTTTTCCTCCCACATCTTGATCTAGACAGGCATCTGAGGCTTACACTCATTTAAGCAAATATTCTAAAATGAAAACCTCTTATGGCTAACTTTACAACACAGCAGAGACGCAGAAATGCCCTCTATACCAAGTCACACACACCTAGGCCCTATAAACCCACTCTAAAGAACTCAAGCAAAGATGCATCTCATATCTGCATCTACAAGCCAGAAGACTGACCATGAAGCAGAGAAAGTTCAGTTAATGACCAATGACAGAAATGGATAGAAGCAGACATTTCAATACACAAAATGCCCCCCTCTTTCTGAGCCATAGAGTTTTCCTTCAATTTTCCAATACACCAAGTTTCTGTGTTAATACCTTCCTTCAGAGAAGTTGTACGCCGTCTTGTTCGCTTCCGCCCTTTATGTTCTTCCTCTAGTATTTTATCATCAAAGCCAGTAAGTTCAATGGTTTCCGACTGACTTGTGGGGCCAGCAGAGAACCATTCCGGCTCCTCCTCAGTATAGGAGTCATTCCTTCGGCGTTCTCCAAAGACACGCTTGCTGTCCCCATATTCTCTCTAAAGTTGATGGGGAGAGATGTGGAAAACATTCAACATGTGGTCTCTAGCCAATCATAATAATCATCCCTATAGTGGGATCCAGCTTTTAATTTTTTTGTGTTGAATCCAACCAAGTCCTACTCAGCACTAACCTAGTGAAATTAATGGGCCTAGCTTTGACAGGTCTATTAATTTCAAAGTTTACCCACCCAATGGGCCCAATTGAGCCAAGGAGGACCAATACCGGATACAGCCCTTTGCTTCTAAAGCAACATTCCTCTCCATCCCTTCTTTGCCGCCAAATAGCCTTCCAATTCAACACAATCCACAGGCTACAGGTGTTTCTGCCATTATCAGACTTACAGCAAAGGCATTTGTACTTTACTGTATAACAGGAAAGTGCTGTGTTGTTTTCTGAACTTGCTCTGGGATGCCCTGGTGCAGCTTATACAAGTGGTCAAGAAAGTCTATACATGAAGCAGGCACAGGTACACCTTCCTGTGGGGTTTTAAGTACTAACCCTGAAGCGCTTGTCTTTGTACTCCCTGTCACGGTCTCTGTCCCTTGCGTCTCTTGAGTCCCGTGAGTCCTTCTCACCACCTCGGTGGTCTTTATCAAAGTTTCGGGCAGAGATTATTCTCCCACTGCCAATCCTACGGCCACCAATGACACGGACACAGTCATTTTCTTTCTCCAGTGGGCTCCCTGCTCTTCGTGAGCCTACAGCTGCAGTCACGTGGCAGCCCCCTCCAAAGCTTCGTCGCTGTGGACTCAGCACCACATCCAAGTCATCTTCTTTTACCCGTTCTCTGGGATCTACAGGTTGAAGAGATCTTAGTTACATGTCAGGAATGTGTTTATGTGTTAAAGAAAGTAGGTGCTACAAGCTATATTCACAAGCATGGCAAAATCATTCTACTTATTTGCTGTGATTGCAAGGAGTTGAACTAGAGAACCCTTGGGGTCCCGTCCTACACTACAATTCTATGTTATATGCAGTTAAATTCATTACTCAAATCTGTCCTAAAACAGTCCTAACTACAATTTTAAGTAACTCTATTGCATGCTCCTTCCTTGTTTTATCCTGCTTTCTGAAGCACATACTGAGCTCCATGAAATAGTCAAAGCCACACAGGCATCTCTATATTTCAGTTTTGTGATTTACATGCTTTTGTGAAGTGCTCACCCACTATCCTCCTCATGAGCGAACTCCGATCTGAATCAGAGTCCTTCTTAAGTCCTTCCACTGGTGAAGTCCTTCCAGAATTTGGATATAGCGACGCATGCCATTTTTCAGGATCCCAAACTCCATCACTGCAATGTTGCAAAAGAAGCACATCACTCATGTTTGACCCCCTATATATTTAACATTTCTGCAACCAATGAAAGTCGTAAGTTGACTAATGATTAATAGAAATACCTGTCATATTTTTCTGAAAGACATGATGGCCTCCGTTTAGAATGGGGACGCTCTTTAATGTCCAAGAGCTCTTCCTGGAGAAAGGGGAGGAGAAAAATGATGGTATTCTCAAATTTCCACATGACAATTTATTGTACACCAGATTTCATGCAACATAGCAAGAAGGCTTGTCTAGCATCTGTTTTGATGCAAAAGGAGTATTTAGAAAACAGCTGAAGGAGTGTCTGTTTGGGACAGGGGTCAGCAAACTTTTCCACTGTCCCTCAGACCTTGTGGGGGGCCGGACTATATTTTGAAAAATAATAATCAATGAATTCCTATGCCCCACAAATAACGCAGAGATGCATTTTAAATAAAAGGACATATTCTACTCATGTAAAAACAGGCTGATTCCCGGACCATCCATGGGCCAGGTTTAGAAGGCGACTGGACCAGATCCGGCACCCGGGACTTAGTTTGCCTACATACCCATGGTTTGGGAGGATTATACCTTCTGCTGGAGTTTAAAGGATTTAGAAGCTGAAAGAATTTAAGATTCCCCGTAAATAAGAATCTCAAGTGGTTTCTGAAAGAAGTCCTTGTACATGGGAGATTGTTCCATACAAGAGACATCAGTAATGTGCTGTCCAGTGGCAGTTACTGCAGACTGATAACCGTCCTGCTGAGATTACTTTCAGGAAATCACACAATGGTCCATTTACTATATGTAGCAGTTATACATCTTTGAAGTACATTTCTGCTGAAGGCTTTCAATGTTATTTTATACTGTTCATTTTTATAATGTGGTTCTGCCTAGAAGCATGGGCCTTCGACTGGAATACTTGGCAGAGCAAAAGTGCAAAGCTAAATAAGATTTATTTTAAATATATATATATCCTGCTTTTCACCATGTAGGTGAATGCAGGCATCTCTCCACTGACATGTACACCAAAAGGAGGTGGGGCAGAATGAGAATTTCCCATTTGCACGTGTCCCGGTGATGAATGCAGCGGACCGGACCGGAACCCTCACATAAGTGGTGAATCCCCTATATTTGAATTTTAAAACATTGTTGGAACATTTAAAACCTCAAGAATCTCAAAAAAGAGTAAAACATCTGAGAACCATTCAGGGGGTCAAAGGCCTCCAGCAATAAGCATTTTGACCAGGTGACTTGAAATTAAATTAGATTTTAAACCCTAACTACATCTACAACCTATGTTCTGAAACAAAATAGATTAATTTCAGATTAATATTGTTCATTTGGTAAAATAAATTTGCTATCAGTCACTTCAGTGGCAAAAATTAGAAGGGTGGTGTTGCACATCTTTATGTTTAGGTAAACTAAACCAGCTTGTTTAGTGTGGTGAGAAGTTGGAGCTCTCTATAAGGCTGTTAAGCACACCTATCCCTTAAATGAGTTCCAGTTAGCTTTACTACAAAAACAAGGTTTAGGAATCAAATCCAAAGAAGAAAAATCTCACTGACAGTTCTATATTTGTATGCTCATTTACAGGAAAATTACAAGTTTTTGCAGACTAATGACATCTATTAACAGCTTGATTCTGCTATCACTTCAGAAGCATTTGATACTTATACAAGAAGCATAAAAGCTTACTTTTGTGTAGCGATGAGGGAATTTCATTGCACCAATCAATGTATCGCCGTTCACGACTTCTGTCATTCCCCCCCTTTTATCCATAGTTGCTTGGAGGCCTTGAACATGCGCCTGTTAAACACACACACAAAAAAAGGAATGTACAAAACCATGCAATGTAGTTTCACTTCAAGCATTCCTTGCCATTTCAGGCACTTAGGACAACTTTTGCCATTCTGAGCACATTACAGGCACCTGGACATTTGATGGTAGCCTGTAGTTTGGATTTTTCAAAACTGTTTGCTGGCTTTACTCCTTCAAAGCAAGTGTCTCCAGGTCAAGGGTTACACCTTTAAGTAATATTTTTACATACACATTGTTGGCCAACAACTTATAATAGTGCTTCTTTCAACAACCTATGAGTCTGAAGGAGATAAAGCAACATTGGCTGCCTCACTTTTCTGCTTTAGGAAGAGTCAAGGACCAGAGTACTGACATTCCAGGATATCATGATGCCTCCCTGAGCAAGTTTCCCCATCAAGACCCCTGAAGTTAATCATAGCTATGCTTGTAAGAGAGACCCTGTGTTCAAGGAGACAGGCATCCTTATCACAGGTCAAACACACAGAGAATGCCACATCAGTACTTCCAGATAGCTGGGGGTGGAGACAGACCATATTCAGCAAGAAGTCCTTCAAAGGGGGCACAACAAGCTCTTGTGGGAGGGGCCATAGCTCCCATGTGCTGCGTGCAGAAGGTCCCAGGTTCATTGCTCAGCATCTCTGGTTCAAGAAGAAAAAAAGACTACAGGCATAGCAGGTAACGGACCCTCCCACAGCCTGAGACCTTGGAGAGTTTTACTAGTCAAGCCTTCCCCAACATGGTAGCCTCCAGGTGCTAAACAGGATGCTGTCAAGCCTTTAACCTGGGAACTTCTGCATCTAAAGCAGGGGCTCTTATCATTAAGCCACGGCATTAAGATTCTAGTCCTCAAAGTTCTGAATAAAGGAATGTCTTAAATAGGAAGCTGCCTTATACCAAGTCAGACCACTGGTTCAATAGTTCAATATTATCTACATTGACCAGCAACAATGGCTCTCTAGATTTCAGGTAAGGGGCATTCCAGCCCAATCAATCAATTACCCTCCACCCTAAGGCCTTCCTACTGGGAGGACTGAACCTGGGACCTTCTGCATGGAAGGCAAGTCCTCCAACACTTCCCTCCATGCTGTTGGACTCCAACTGCCAGGGATGCCAGGAGTTGTGGTCCAACAGGCTGGTTGGAAGAGGCAGTACAAGCAGCGACACAAGCCATTCCGACCAAACTGCAATGGAGGTTGCCAAGGTGCTCAACAGGTAGGAATAATGTTTGGCAGGAGACGACGAATGTGGATAGTAAACACGCGCGCGCGCGCGCACACACACGTACACTTAACCCGCCTCCAATCCTAATTCAGAACGTGGGAAGCCACAGTCCTCTCCTCACGCGGCGACCCCTTCCTTCCATACCTCCCTTGGGGGCAGTATCACCTCCGACACCGCCCCGCCCCCACTTTCGTCTCTTGGATAACCAATGGCTGGCCGAGACAAGAAGCTGCAAGCCGTGGAAGTGGGGTGGTGGAACAGAAGCAGGAAGCCCTCCGCTTCTCCTCTGCTCTCAGCTACAGTCCCCCTCGCTGACTGCCCAAGAGAAGGGGGGGCGGGTAGTAGCAGCGGCGGCCTACCTGGCAGGGCTGTTGTTGAGGCCGGCCTACACGCGTCGCAGGCGCAGTGGTAGTACGGAGACGCCCCGCCCAGGCAAAGGGGGGACGGTTTTCCGGGGAGGCCGCACACAGCGCCGGCGGAAGCGGGAAGGGAGAATGTGGCTCCTCGGCCCCCGCCGCCCCGAGGAGAGGCGCCCCCTGCCCCACGCCCAGCAGGTGACTCAGCGGAACTTCCACCGGGGGTCCAGGCCGCGGGCGGCTTCTTACCTCCCTCGCTGGGTGTCAGGCCTTCCCGCCCCCTCTTAGCCCGGCCAGGGACTAGGACGACGACGGGGGCGGCAGCCGCCGCCGTTCCCTCAGACCCCGCCGCCGCTGTTTCTCCCGTCCTTCCTCCTCCTCTCTGTGCACACGGCCCGTCCTCTCCTCAAGCTCAGCCCCGCCTCTCTCTCCTCTCCTCAGCCGCCGTAACCGGGGCCTTCGTTGCCCACCCCTCCCCCTTTAATAGCCAAGGCGCATGCGCCACACTCGCTCCTCGCCTAGCTCTCGCTTCCACCTTTCCTCCGGCTCGCGCACGCGCAGTGTAAGCCGGCGGGCAGGCCCGCAGAGAGCGTGCCGTTGGCGATTGCCTGCCCAAAACTGTTAGGGGGGGTGGGACACACATACAAAACAAAGTACAGTATAGGAACTTCACAGACTACTTTCAAATTCGAATTCCCATTACTCAGCTCTAGCGAGATTTATAGTTGTATAAACCCACACACAATAGGAAGGTGGCTATAGTGTGTTAAGAGGCATGGAAGGGACCTTCAGGCGTTTCGGCAGGGCAGCCTCGTCTTCTATCGATCGTTGCCTGCAGCGGGGAGTCCCCGCTCAGGAGACGCTGAATGACACCTGTGCGTGGTTGGGTTGCTCCCTTCACTGCGTAGGTAGGGCTTTACTCCCCCGGTTAGTGCGCATAGGGTTGCAGCCAAGAGATTGAGCCTGTGCAGCGTTGCAGGGTGGTCTTGTCCGTGCTTTTTCAAAAGTTAAGCCCCGCTGAAAGTAAAAAGGGACTCGCTTCCAAGTAATTGTGTGCAATAGGAGTGCAGTCTCGGACGCGCAGAGCGGTGGAGAGTAGGACTGCGATGGTTCCAGGCCGCGTACCTCTTTAAGCTGCAAAGCCTAACCCCACTTACCTGGTAAGCCCCATTCAATTTGGTGGGATTTACTTTTGAGTAGGCATGGTTAGAATTGCACCGTAAACTATGACATGCCTTGTGTGTGGTGGTGGGGATACTTAGCTACCCAAAGCAATGGATTAGCTTCAATTAAATCATTTAGCCCCGATGTATGATATAAGGCAGGTCATGAGATCCTGAATTGTACCGCAGCACGATCAGTTGATTCTCGTTAATTTTTAACGCGTCTTGTAATGACACAAACGAAGATCAGTTAATGTGGATTAGTTACTGCTTCAGAAACGCAGATAAAAACTTCTATTTCGTCTATAAAAATGCAACACTCGCCTTTTAACCGCTCTGGCTGTGTGCTTAAAGTGTGTTAAGGAGCAACTTAATTGTTTCTTGCATCATTTGGGCTGCAATCCTAAACACATTTACTGGGTGCTAAACCCCTCTGCCATTGGACACAATGAGACTTACTATTGAGTAAACGTCCATAGAACCACCATGTTGAAATATGACAGACCTTTTTCCGCCCCACTGTTGACAATCAGCACCACCCCTGTATATTTATGTAAGCGCAATTGCAATAAAGGGGGCTCTTGTTCATGAAACTTAAGATACGCCGCTTTTAAAGTGCCTTTCCGTGCAATTCACATTTTCTGGGAAGGAATGTGTTTACCGTAGGACTGCAAGGTTTGTTCCTCATTGTAAGGTCCTAAAATGACTGATGGATGAGCGATAAATCACCGGAGTCCCCCCTCCGTTGCATATCTTGTGGGAGAAATGAGAATGCCAGCCCACATTAATTATCCTATGGAACCAGAGGACAATGCAATCCTATGCACGCTTACTCAGAAGTAAGAAGCCCTGGTGCGCCCAATGGAGCTTACTCTAAGACGATAATGCTGATCAGGATTACTTGGGAATCGGGTCTGTTAAACTGCGCGCCCCCCGTTGAAAGCAGCTGGGTCTGCTCCTCAAAGAAAAACGTGGTTTACCAAATACTGGGTGGCTGTGCATTCCCCCCTCCACTTTTTATTCCATGAGCGCCGTGAAGTGGCGGACAAAAAGGCAGGGGAAGCTCACCAGGTGCTAGCCAGGTGTGGCGGGACTCCAACTCCCATCATCCTCAGCAAGCAGTGCCAATGAAAAGGGATGCTGGGAGTTGAAGTCTCGCAATGTTTGGAGAACACCCGCCTCCGCTACCCGTCAACTTGCACCGTGTGTGGGGTTTTGGTTGGTTGGTTTTTGTTTTGTTTTGTTTCGAGGGTCTGTGAAGAGCTACTGAGTGCGGCTCCAGGCTCCCTCGTGCTCCCGTCTTCCCCGGACCCCCTGGAAGCCAGTTATCTCAAGTCAGGGGACCCTCCCAACCAAGTGTAACTAGGCAGCGGTCCTGCCGCTGGCCCGCCATGGCGACCACTGGGCGGGTGCCGCGCCTCAGCCAAGGCGGAAGGCTTCGGCCGCCGCCGCCGTCTTGGGAAAGGCTTTAGCTGAGGCCGCGAGCCGCCTTCCCGCGCTTTTTCCTGAGTGGAGGCGGGAGCCCCTTCTTTCGGTGATGCCTCCCTCCCAGTGACCGCCCGACACGGGCATAGGGAGAAGTGTCGTGGAGATGTAGCAAGAGGAGGAAAGGGGAAAAAGAGGCTCTGCCCTTTTCAGATAGTAGATTGAGGAAATCTCTTTTTTAACACTCGTTTTTTGTAGGCAAGAGAATGAAAACATCTCTGCAAACCGAAAGTTGGCTTCTGAGACAGTAGGCTGTGGCATAAGGCCCTAGATCAGGCTACTCCGACCAGGTATCCTGCTATCCAATGGATTATCCCTCACATGGGATTATCCTCTGCTTTCCCTTGGACCACCTCAGTGAGGGAGAGATTTGGGGGGGGGGGTCGTCTTCTGAGCAGCCCAGGGCTACAATTGAGGGGTTCAGGCCCTTGGGCTGGAGAGATTTGGAAAATAAAATAAAATTGCCAGCATCTTGAGGGAGCCGGCGTTTGTCCGCAGATAGTTTCCGGGTCATGTGGCCAGCATGACAAAGCTGCTTCTGGCGAACCAGAGCAGCGCACGGAAACGCCATTTACCTTCCCGCCGGAGCGGTCCCTATTTATCTACTTGCACTTTGATGTGCTTTCGAACTGCTAGGTTGGCAGGAGCTGGGACCGAGCAACGGGAGCTCATGCCGTTGCAGGGATTCGAACCGCCGACCTTCTGATCAGTAAGCCCTAGACTCTGTGGTTTAACCCACAGCGCCACCTGGGTCCCTCGGCCTATAGAGCGAGATGAGCGCCGCAACCGCAGAGTCGGACACGACTGGACCTGATGGTCAGGGGCCCCTTCACCCTTTACCTTTACCTAAAGACCCTTATGCAAGTCTATGATGCTACCACACTTGGGGTTGCTTCACCTCAAAAAGAATAGAGTTGGAAAAGGTACAGAAAATGTTCCAGGAGGATGGAGCGACTCCCCTATGTAGAATGGTTGCAACATTCGGAAATTATTTAGTTTAGATAAAAGTTGAGTACAAGGCAACATGATAGAAGTGTATAAAAGTATGCATGGGGTAGAAAAGTGGCACTAGAACTCGGATCCAATGAAACTGAATTCTGGAAGATTTGGGACATAGAAAAGAAAGTCCTTCATGCAGCACATAGTTAAACAATGGAACTCACTCCCTCAGGAGGCAGTGATGACCACCAACTCGGATGGCTTTAAAAGAGGATTGGACAAATTCATAGATGATAAGGCTATTGATGGCAATTAGCCATGATGCCTATGCCCCCACTTCCAATGTTGAAGGTGGCATACCTCTGAATACCAGCTGCTGAGAATCACAAGTGGGAAGAGTGGTGTTGTGCTCATGTTCTGCTTGTGGCTTTCCTCTTGGGGCATCTCGTAGGACACTGGACTAGATGGGTCTTCAGTGTCAGAGGTACTGTATCTCTGGATACTAGTTGCTCCAGGTACAATTGAGAATGTCCCCTGTCTGAAACCTGGGAGAGCTGCTGCCAGTCAGTGTAGGCAATATTGAGCTAGATGGACCAATGGTCTGACTCTGTACAGTGCCACTTTCCATGTATGCGTACTGTTTTTAAAGAAAATAATCCTTATGTTTTGACAAAGGATTTTTCTTACCAGAAAACACTGGTCTGGACTGGACAGTAGAGGACACAAGGCTGTTAACATGATGGAAAAGAAGGCTAAAGTCAGGTAAGAGACACTTGAACAGAAGAGCCTGTACCAAAAACTCAGCTGTGTTGTTGCTAGTGCTTAAATAGTTCGGGGGGGACGACAGTTTGTGAACAAGGATTGCTACCACTGCAGTGGAACTCGAAGCTGTAATACAGGGGTCCCCAGACTTACCGCGCAGTGGGCCGGTGCCCGCCGCGCTGACCGCGCGGTGGGCCAGAGGGTAGGGGAGTGTGCGCGCCGCGGGCCGGAGGGCGGGGGAGTGCGCGCCCGTGCGCATGCGCACACGGGCGGGGAAAAATCGCTGAAAATCGCTTGTGCGCATGCGTATGGGCCTCCCCCGACCTGGAAGTGCATCGGAAATGACCTCTTCTGGGTCGGGAGAGGCCCATACGCATGCGCACAAAGGATTTTCGGTGATTTTTTGCCGATCTTTAAGATCGTCGCCATGCCGCGCGCCGTAAGAGCGGGCGGCGGGGGTCGTCACGGGCCGGATTGGGAGGCCGATTGGGCCGCATCCGGCCCGGGGGCCGTAGTTTGGGGACCCCTGCTGTAATATTACTCATGAAGCACACAGTAGCTTGATCAAATTACTTTTGTCTGTGCTACAGATTCCTGGATGTCAGACTTTCCCCTCACTTTATTTATTCATTTATTACCTTTCCTCTAAGGAACTCAAAGTGGTGTACAGTGGAACCTCGGTTTACGAATTTTAGGTTTGCGAACACTGCGGACCCATCTGGAACGGATTAATTCACTTTCCATTACTTTCAATGGGAAAGTTCGCTTCAGTTTATGAACGCTTCGGTTTATGAAGAGACTTCCAGAACCAATTACACCCATGCTTTGGGTTAAGTACGCTTCAGGTTGAGTACTCCGCGGACCTGTCTGGAACGGATTAATCCACTTTCCATTACTTTCAATGGGAAAGTTCGCTTCAGTTTATGAACGCTTCAGTTTATGAACAGACTTCCGGAACCAATTGTGTTCATAAACCGAGGTACCACTGTATACAGTTCTCTCCTTCCCCTTTTATCCTCACAGCAACCCTGTGAGGTTAGTTAGGCTGAGACACAGTGACTGTCCTGAAGTTGGCACCTGAACATCATGGCTGAACTTCAACAAGAAGCAGCCTTCTTCTTGCCCAGTACATTATCTCCGGTAAATTTACAGAGAAATGTGGTGCATTCTCAGACCCCCCTTTGCTGGAGGAGAGTTCTCATTCAACCACCAAAATATTTTTTTGCCAGATGGTCTAGAATATATTGTTTAACAAACCACAGTTTTTCCTTTCCATTGAATGCTGTGAGACTTGGCTTCTCTTTTCTTGACCATTAATTCTTCAATAATTTCTTTGCAGATTGATTTTGTAGGTTTATTTTTAGTTCTGGAAGAGTAATCAAGTCTGAGCTTGTCTTAAGTGATTGATAAAAGAGTTGTTTGATAAACCTAGGTTGTAGAGAAGCTGGAGTTGAAAGAAACATCACCTCCCACAGGTTGCATGCATTCACTGTGTCCCACTGTCACTTCTGGACTAACAGGTTTTGTGGGTTTTGAAACAGTACGGTACAGAATGCTGCAAAACCTGCATTAAGGAGGGTGAGTGCAGCCCACAATCGGACATCCTACTTCCACATCACTTTTGACCCTATAATTATTCTTGTAGTGAAGTAGTGTAGAAAATTCTCCACGGAAATTTTTCCAGTGCTTTCTTTCTCCATGAAAAATGTTCTGTTTCATAAATTCACTAGTAACCATGAATGGATGCTAGTTGCAAATATAATATTAGGGAAGCTGAGCAGTTCCAACACTTAGCTTTGTTTACTAAATGCAAGTACAAGAAGCGTTATAAATTAGAACACTTTCTAGGCATCAGAAATTTTTCCAGATGGCATAATAAGCATTGGGGGTTTTTTATAAAAAAAAATTGTATGGGAAAAAATTCTGGAAAACCCACCTCATTGCTTTTTTGGGACTATCACGCAGGAATTGACCTATCATATATCATCAGTTGATCAATATACAATCACTTTTACATATTTGTAACAAATTTAGCAGATGTCTCAGACATATTGATAAATAAGGTATGGTGTCATTTTATTGTTCTAAGAACGCTGTTATTTTAAAAATATTTGGATATTATTTAACAATGTTTGACCATCCAATTGATATTTTTATTTTTATTTTTTGGCCAGTCAAATGTCCAGCCCTGGCCTATTTCCTAGTCTCTCTAGCTTTAGAAACAGCAACAGTATTTTCTATACATTTTGGGTTACATATGCCCTTTCATACTAAGGCAAATGGAGGCTGCAGACAATTACTTTTATAATTTTCCTTGTCTTAGCATGTTCTTTCTTTCACCAAAGCCCTTGATGTTCCCTAGAACCAGAAATTCAGACAGGCTTGTTCAAGAATGTGGTTGCTCACAGAATTTACAGTTGTCATCAAGTTACACCATTCCTGAAAGGCTTGCACTGGCTGCCAATTAGAAACTGGGCTAAGTTAAAAGTACAGGTATAGTGGTGCCTTGCTAGATGAATGCCCTGTAAGACGAATTTTTCGCTTAACGGAGAGATTTTTCAAGCGGAGGTTGCCTCGCAAGACGAATTCATTTTGTGAAAAATTTGTCTAGCGAATCACGGTTTCCCATAGGAATGCATTGAAATTCAATTAATGTGTTCCTATGTGCAAAAAAATTCAATGCATTCCTATGGGAATCGCTAGACGAATTTTTCGCAAAACGAATTGACTCACAGAACGAATTAAATTCGTCTAGCGAGGCACCACTGTATTGGTATACAAAGCCTCATACAGCTGGTGACCATGATACCTTATCCATTATATATCTGGTGCTGTTGTTCTGAGGCCCTGCTAGTGGATTTCCCATAATGGGCATCTGATTGGCCACTGTGAGAAAAGGATGCTAGACTAAATGGACCTTTGGCTGATCCAGCTTCAGGGTTCTACTTACGTTCTTTATTAGTCACTGCACTCTGTAGGAAAGGGCCTTCTACAGATACTGTCACATCAAGAGGTCTAATATGTGCAGTGTAGGAAATGGGCCTTTATAAGAATGCTCCAGAGAAACGGACACGGAGCAAACTATAAGAAAGAAGATTCCACCTAAACATTAGGAAGAGCTTCCTGACAGTAAGAGCTGTTCGGCAGTGGAATTTGCTACCAAGGAGTGTGGTGGAGTCTCCTTCTTTGGAGGTCTTTAAGCAGAGGCTTGACAGGCATATGTCAAGAATGCTTTGATGGTGTTTCCTGCTTGGCAGGGGATTGGACTGGATGGCCCTTGTGGTCTCTTCCAACTCTATGATTATATGAGAAGCCCATAAGCAAGCAGGACCTGAGCACAAATGCAGCAGCACTCTCCAGGTGCAAATGCAGCATCATTCTGAATGAACTGGGGCCCTGGGGAAGAGTGCTCACTCGATCCTGCTTCTGTGCTTTGTGAAAGTCTTAAGTTATCTAGGGACTTGCAAGCTTAGTGGCAAAAAATGCTAATCTGCTTTATTTTCTTTATTTTAAGTTCAAAGTTTATAAAAACACAGAAACAGCCTAGTCCTAAAGGAGGCTCAGGTGGCCAGTTCGCTTCTCCTCGTCTGATTGGGAATCGCAGGATCTTGTACCGTGTGACATACACTTGGAACCGAGGTGGGAGATTAAAAGAACTCCGTATCAGGTAAATAGACACGTTTATGTTTTGTATTTTATTTGTAGGGCTTATTAACCTAATATGAAAAGTAGCTGTGTCCAATAGGTATATTGTATTCATTTTAAAATGTTGATCTGGCTTCATCAGTCGAATCAAGCAGGGGAGGTGATTTTCATTTAAAAGATTCCCCCACCTCCACTTTCCCCGTCCACAAAGGAGCTGCTCAAAGCAGGTTACACGTAAGAAGCAAACGTAAAAAAGCAACTTTAATCAGATAATTAAAACACAGATTTACCAAACTCTGAACAGCAGCAAAAACACAAAGATCTATACTCCTAATTGATACATTAAGCAGCAGCAGATTCACAAGTTTGTTAACAAGAAAGTTTTTAGCCTTACTTTTGAGGAAGGGTGAGGTAAAAATGTCATGTAAAAGATGATTTTTAGTGGTGGACTTAAATGGAGGAATTAGCATTTACGCGTGAAGTTTCTGTTTATTCATCTTTGGCTGAAAGTTTATACTGTAGATAATAAATATATGCTAAAAAGCACTGAGAGATATGTTTTTCAGACACCTGGCTAGGAAATTCCTTTACTTGTGGATGAAGAAGGCATTTGGAAGGGTCCTCCCTTCTAGCGCCAGGTAAGCAAAGCAAGTTCTTCGCTTAAAAATGATAAGTATTTTTCTGTGAAACTGGTCTACACAAGTGGACTTATGGCTTGTGCATGTGTAAAAAGTGATTATTTTGCTAAAACTGCACAGAGCAGTGTCCCAGACAAGAGAGTTATTTTACATGGAACATAAAACTACAGATCGTGCCAAATCTGTTTCGGCCTGTAGTTTCAGATCCTGATTTGGGGGCAACTTGCAAACCATGTTTAGTTGTTGTTCTCTGAACCACAAATAAATTGGAGTCCTTGGAGAGTTGAGAAAATCAAATGAAAAGTTTCATAGTTTCAAGGTCAAAGCGTACCATTCATGTTTTTCCCTAGAGCTGATGAAGAACTAGATGAACTAGAGCTGATGAAGAATAAACCGAAACAGGGCCTTGTCCTGGATTTCTAAAAACTGGATTGCTACTGGAATTTGTCTTATTATTATCAACTTAAAACTTTCTAAAAATTATTCCTTTACCTGGCCAGAGCTCTTGGAATCTTTTCAGTTGTGTCTGAACCATCACAGCCTCTTGTTGATTACTGGAGCACCAGAATGTTGAAATCCACAGCCTTTCATTGTTAGCAGTGTCACCTGCTGTGCTGTGATATTTTGGGAGAGACTGAACTTCTCTGGGCTTTTATTGCTGGTACAAAATGAAGAAAATCACTCATAAGAATTATTGAAACTATAATTGTCTCTAGGAAACTTGCTCACAGATGAAGGGCATATTTTAGCTCACAGTTCTGCATGCTTAAATGTTGTTGATTTCAGCAGGACTAGAGCAGTCCAATCTGTGAACTGGAAGTGAAAAAAATGATGACTGAACAGATAAAGGGCGGAAGTTTACAATAATTGATTCAATATTGTGTGTATGTTGCCATTGTCTTATATGTTTTGTATTCTTTCCATTTCTAGGCGCTATTATGATCAGAAGATACTGCGGAAAACCTTTGGAGGGTGGAAGGAAGAATGGTGGGTTATTTGGAAAGAATGGAAGCTCACCATCCGGGCTGACTGCCATTACAGGTCTGTTAAATGTACCTTCTAATACTACAGAGAGAAGAAATCCTCTGTTTGTTGTAATGTGTCAAAAAGCAAGCTGTGCTATCCAAGTCAGCAAGCAGCCAGGCATGTTGGCATTTCTACAGTTCAGTTCAGTTTTCCTAAGTGCGTGCATTTCTTCCTGTGTTGTTACTAGGAAGACACATTGGTCCAAACCATAGCTCGTGCTAACCATAGTTTAGAGCCCAAATCATCCTCAGTTTGATCATTACAAACAGGACAAAAAAGGGGGTCACAGATGCATTGCATCACTGCTTTTCTTCTTCCTTGATATGTACAGCTGAAGTTAATTGTCCTGCAGTTCTGTACATTTATATTTTCCTTGATCATCCAAACCATTTTCTCATAGGCTGCCTGCACTGGCAATTCCCTGCTGTTTCTTTCCATTCCGGTGTTTCATGGCCAGTCACTTGGCCACCAAAATTCCTCTCTGGAACCACACTATATGTAGCTTTGCCAATTCCTAGGCTTTGGGTACCCATCCAAATATAGCATGGACTCTTCAACATATTTTGATGAATAATTGCTTTGCAAATAAATTCACAAAAGCTGCTATAAAACAGAAACCCTCTCTATTGTCTTTTTGGCACCTACGAAATATGCTTCTCTTTCAACAAGGCATCTTTATCCTAACTGGTATCTGTCTTGCATTTGAACTGATTGTGTATTTGTGCTCCTGTTGCTTTTATAATTGATTTTAGAACTTTATATATATACTAGTGGTTTTCAGCCCGTTCAATAACGGGCGCTAGAATCCTGGGGTTCGGAGAAGCGCTTGCGCAGCGCTTCTCCGAACCCTGGGACCTGTCCTTGCTGTCGGCGGCAGGGGGACAGGAACGGAGGAGGAGAAAGCGCTGCTTTTTCCTTCTCCGTTCCTCTCCCGCAGCCGCCGACAGGAAGCAGATATCCCAGGGTTCGGAGAAGCGCTTGCGCAGCGCTTCTCCGAACCCTGGGACCCGTCCTTGCTGTCGGCGGCAGGGGGACAGGAACGGAGGAGGAGAAAGCGCTGCTTTCTCCTTCTCCGTTCCTCTCCCGCAGCCGCCGACAGGAAGCAGACATCCCAGGGTTCGGAGAAGCGCTTGCGCAGCGCTTCTCCGAACCCTGGGACCCGTCCTTGCTGTCGGCGGCAGGGGGACAGGAACGGAGGAGGAGAAAGCGCTGCTTTCTCCTTCTCCGTTCCTCTCCCGCAGCCGCCGACAGGAAGCAGACATTCCAGGGTTCGGAGAAGCGCTTGCGCAGCGCTTCTCCGAACCCTGGGACCCGTCCTTGCTGTCGGCGGCAGGGGGGCAGGAACGGAGGAGGAGAAAGCGCTGCTTTCTCCTTCTCCGTTCCTCTCCCGCAGCCGCCGACAGGAAGCAGACATCCCAGGGTTCGGAGAAGCGCTTGCGCAGCGCTTCTCCGAACCCTGGGACCTGTCATTGCTGTCGGCGGCAGGGGGACAGGAACGGAGGAGGAGAAAGCGCTGCTTTCTCCTTCTCCGTTCCTCTCCCGCAGCCGCCGACAGGAAGCAGACATCCCAGGGTTCGGAGAAGCGCTTGCGCAGCGCTTCTCCGAACCCTGGGACCCGTCCTTGCTGTCGGCGGCAGGGGGACAGGAACGGAGGAGGAGAAAGCGGCGCTTTCTCCTCCTTCCTTCCTCTCCCCCAGCCGCCGACAGGAAGGACGCGCGCACTCTCCCCCCCCCCCCCCGCCTCCTCCAACCGCCGCTCCTCACGGCCAGGGAGGGTTGTGAGGAGGCCTTCGCCGGCCTCCACCCCGGCGGGAGCGGCGGTTGGAGGAGGCAGAGTGGGGGGAGAGTGCGCGCGCGCAGTCTCTGCTGTCCAATCCCTGTATCCCTGGGGCACATGCGCAGTGACCCAGGGACACACGGGACATCTGGACGCAGGGACAACATGGACATTATTATATAGGATATGTAACTGTTTTATATTTGTTACTATATTGCAAATTGCTTTGGGGTGGCTTGTGGGAAGCAATTCATAAATGAAATAAATAACAAGCACAACAGTAATAATTACTAGCCCACAAAAGTTTTTACTAGGCCGCCTGCCTACACATAACCCATACACAGTCATTTTTAAACAAAAATGGAACAAACTTCTCTGCCTGGAGGGGATTCTTCCTTGCCTTAGGCAAGCAAGCAAGTGGTTGTTTCCCAGCCTGTTTTTGCCACCTGTGTAAATAAATAAATGTTGCAAAAAATTACAATGCAAAAGGACTCCTCAATAGTAGTTTGGAATGAATCATCTGTATAGCAAATGGGTAGGCTGGGTTCTGACCCTTGCAAAGTATTATTTGCTTTTGTTGGCCAGGTATTTCCTGTACAACCTGATCTTTCGGGCCTGGAAGTCCTACATACTCCTGCAGCGAGAGAAGAAGGTGACTTATTGTGTTGCAGATTCACACGGTGAGAGAATAGAATCTGTTGTGGAAGCATATAGAATGGAGTAGGGAACTTGTAGCCCTGCAGTTGTTGTCAGGCTACAACTCTCACCACCCTTGAACTTTGGCCAGGTTGGCTGGGGCTGTTTGGGAGATGGAGTCGAGCAACATCTGGAGGACCACAGTTTCCTCAGCCCTGCAGTAGAAGAGCCTGGGTTGCTGTGTCCATGCTCTTCCAGTGCAGATGGCAGCCTGCTTGAACCCAGCATTGAGCCTTTTCTCTGCATATTTTGTTGTGTGTTAAATTAATCCCAGCTATCGAAAGAAGCCTCTGCAAAAGCTCAAGGGGTTCTTCATCTGCTCTGCAGTATTTCTGAACAGCAACATGTATTTTGCATTTAGAGTTTTGCTGAAGCGAACACATTATTGGATAGTTCTCTGAAAACCTTGCTTCTTGTGAAGTCCACAAATTTCTACTGGGATCTCGAATCTTACAGCACAACAGTGCAAACTATGTTGATATATTTACAAAATAAACATTACATTAGCATCAGTAATTTAGCAGACATTTTGCTTAGCTAGCAAGTTGCATTGCTACTTTAATGACACCTAAGTGGCGCCACCAATCTTTTCCTTACAATTGTCTTTTTCAAGAAGCTTCAGCCCCGTGCTCTGTATCCCCAGTTGAACCAAAGATTATGCAGCTGCATTGGCTTATCTTTACTCGTTTTCCCTCTTTTCAGCTTCCTTTCCCGCCCTCCGCATGCTTTGCTGTTTCTCCCAGTGTAGAGAGGCAAGCACCTATGTATTTTTTTTTTCTACTGGAGAAAAAAATATCCTTCTGGTTTTCAGATAAGGAAAGTGGGGGGGGGGGTTAGGAAAAAGCGTTTCTCTCCCTACCTCCAGTGTTGCTGCTCTGATCAAAAGTGGAGCAACACTTCCAGCAGCTGTTTTCAAGCTTAAAAACTATATGTGAGGCATCGTCATCTATTAGTTGGTCCAGATGCCTTGTGAAGACATCTTTTTGCCCTTGTGGAACCATATTATTTCTTGTTTGTGCTATTTCTAGACCTCTTAATTCTCAAAGTTTCTAAGCAGTGTACATAGAAATTAAAAGCATATGACAGATAAGATAAATGAAATTTAAGTACCTATACATAAAAACAAAAAACTTTTACAAAATGCCTGCTGAAATAGAAATGTTTTTTTCAAGTGCCTGAAGTTGAACAAGGATTGTTCTACTGTTTTCTTATATGCTGCTTTTTATACTTTTATGCTATGTTTGTATACTGTTAAGAGGTTCTTAAGTATTGAGTGGTTTAGAAATGCTAATAAGTAAAATAATCAATCTGGAGATCCCATCATGGACTTACTACATTGCAGTTGGCCTTCAGAGTCCTATTCATGTGAGTTCCAGAACTATTAAGCATTTAAGGTGCCAATCCTCCCTCTTTCCTCAATGTAGCCCTATTTGCAGCAGCTTGTTGCTGGGGTCTCCCCTTGCAGTCCTCCTGATGAGATATGAAGTTCCTTTTGTGTCTGAAAACAAGTTTGCCGTCAGTCTTTTGACCAGCCACACCTCTCTCCTGGAGCCAGGCTTTTTCCGTATGGGCCAAAAAGGATTGGGAAGCTCTGTGTATTGGACAAAAATATGGAATCTTTAAAATACTTGTGCCTGCCATTAAAACCATGGCTTCACATTTTTCACAGCGGCAAAAATGAAAACCCTTTGTACGTGGCAGCGCTGGCTGAGCTATGTGGAATTGCGCCGGATGAAGCGCCGAATGCACTTGGAGGCCTTCAAGTTCAGGGAAAAGAGTGCCTTGCGGTGAGAACTGGTTCAGGTTCAAACAAGGGTTAATGATGCACATGGCACTCCTGTTCCTTCATCCCTGCTCCATCTTTCTACATATCCCAATCCTGAAACAATTAATTAATTAATACCTCAATTAAAATCTCAGCTTTTTCTCTATGGAGTTTCTAGTGGTCTTAGTCTGACACTCTAAACACTATACCACGTTGGCTTTCAATTCCACACTTCAGTGCAGACTCGCTCAACCTGGTTGTTAGTCTGGGCTACTCCACATGGACATGAGATTTCTGCACCCCTCGTGATTTGATCCCTCAATATTTGACGGGTGGCAGTGACGTATTATTTATTTACTGCAGTACATCCCACATTTTTTCTCCAAGGCACTCAAGGTGGCATACACTGTTTTCTCTTATTTAATCCCCACAACAACCTTGTGAGGTAGGTTAAGTTCAGAGCCAGTGACTAGCACAAGGTCACCAGCCAGTGAGCTTCATGCCTGGGTGGGAATTTGAACCTTGGTCTCCCAGGTCCTAGTATAATGCTCTAACCACTATACCACACTGGTATGTGCTTCTGCTTTTAATTGCTGGGTTTTTTAAAAAAATAAAAAAGGAATGTTTTTCATGTTGTTCTATGTTGCCACCAGCACTTAGTGCCACAAGAGCTGATGATACGTGTTAATGATAAATAAATAGATTTCCAAGGAAACAATAACTTACCCACCTCCAAGAAGACAGTTTTTGAAAACTACTGTAATACGTAAAGAATGCTATTCAGTTAGTTGGTTGGCATGGTAAGTTGTTTATGTCATGTAAAGGATCAAAAAGGGACCAGAAACATTGGGTATCTCTATGGCAGCTTTTACCAACCTGGTGCCCTTCAAATGTTTTGGATTACAACTCCCATCAGACCTAGCATCACATGACCCTGGTGGCTGGGGCTGATGGGAGTTTTAGTCAAAGCACCACGTTGGGAGAGCACCACGTTGACAAAAGCTGCTTTAAGAAGCAGATGGGGCTCTATAGTTCTCCAGCACATACATTCATAAAACTCTTTGTTTTCATCAGAGTTAAAGTCTAAAGTGTGTCCTAACCTTTATATTTTCAACAGTCTTGCATGGAGGTTGTGGAGGCAGAGATGGTCCCAGAATCAAGTTGCTTGTGAAATGGATGGTCAGGCTCTACAGCATTGGGCCCAAGGCTTGCAGTTTCGTGTGAGTGCTGGAAATACCAACCCTTTAAACCCTGTGTGCCTTTGTGGTGTGTGCACACACTAACACCTGCCAAAGGCCCAGATTCAGTGTTCTCTGACAACCAGTGCAAGGGCTGTTGTAATAGCATAATAAAGCATAATATGAAATCCAGTTCAAGAGTTGTGCTAGCAGAGGTTTTGTTGTGGAACTGGTTGTGCAACAAGAAGTATAGGGGCTACTGCAAACTGTGGCACAACTACAGTGGAACCTCTACTTACGAATTTAATCCATTCCGAATGCACATTCGCAAGTAGAAACATTCGTAAGTCGAAACAATGTTTCCCATAGGAATGCATTGGGAATGGATTAATTCGTTCCGGGGCCTTAAAAAAAAGGCACTTTAAAGGCTGGCGCATCGGGGACAGAGCCGAAGATCGGCGGGCGCTCCTTACCGGGCTCCTCCGCTTTCCCCCCCACCCCCGCCTGTCACACGAAGATCGGCAGGCGCTCCTTCACTGGGCTTAACAAGCCCAGCAAGCAGCGCCCGCCGATCTTCGGCTCTGCGCTGTGTGACAGGCGGGGGTGGGGGGAAAAGCGGAGGCTCCTCCGCTTCCCCCCCCACCCCCGCCTGTCACACGAAGATCGGCGGGCGCTCCTTACCGGGCTTAACAAGTAGAATAAATTCGTAAGCCCGCCCCCATTTTTTCCCTTCGTAACTCGAAAAATTTGTATGTCGAGTCATTCGTATGTCGAGGTGCCACTGTATCTATGTGACTGTGCTGGCTCCCTTCACCTTCTCTTGCACAAGCCATTCTTGCTAGCGCAAGTGTAACTAGCACACAGCTAAATCTCGCCCATTAGCTAACAAAATTATTATTATTTAATTGCTGCTGTTTGTAATGATGAGTGCAATTTCTGTGAATCTGCCTTGCCTCTTTCACTGCCTTGTTTTCGGACCCTTATTATTCCTGTTCATCCTTGTTGTCAGGCCTGGCTCAAATGGAGGGAGTGCTATACGTGCATCCAAGATGAGCGAAAGGAGGAGGCCAGGGCAGTGATGCATGAGCAGCACAGGGAGATGTGGAGGGCCATGAAATCCTGGCATGTTTATGTGCAACTCCGAAGGGAGAAGGAGCATCAGGACAGTGAGTTGCGCACACAATGCTTTGGGACAAAATAGAATTGGTTTCTCTTCCAGCACCACAGAATGATGCATTTCTTCTAAGAGAGAAGTTTTTGTTTTTCCCTTGGGGGATGCCCTTTGAGCATCTTTTGTTGCTGAAAGACAGGAATCTCAGTGATTGCACTGCCAGTATAGGATGGCTTGGTCCAGAACTGCTGAAAATCTCCACTGCCAAGAAATCCAGTAGACCACTAAAAGCCTGTACAGAAGGGTATCCTATATAATAATGTCCAAGTTGTCCCTGCGTCCAGTTGTCCCGTGTGTCCCTGGGGTACTGCGCATGTACCCCAGAGACACAGGGATTGGACGGAGGGACAACGGCCAACCGCCGCTCCGCCAACCGCCGTTCCGAAGCCCAGTCTCATGCTGGAGGTGCGCAGCGAGGCGGCGGGGGAAAGAAGCGCTCCCCCCGGCAGCCTTGCCGCGCACCTCCGGCATGGGACGGCGCTTCCTCGGCCGAAGCGGCAGCGGGCGCCTAGGGAAGCCGGCTTTGGCTTGGCGGCGGCGGGAAGAAGAGGAGGAATTCCTCCTCTTTTTCCCACCGCCGCCAAGCCAGTCCCCAAGCCGAAGTGCGCCGCGGTGGGGGCTTTTCGCCGTTTGACTTCCCGGAGTGAAGGGGGAGGCAAACGGCAAAAAGCACCCGCCGCGCCGCACTTCGGCTCGGGGACTGGCTTGGCGGCGGCGGGAAGAAGGGGAGGAATTCCTCCCCTTCTTCCCGCTGCCGCCAAGCCAGTCTCCGAGCCAAAGTATGGCGCGGCGGGTTTTTTCGCCGTTTGCCTCCCCCTGGGGGGAAGGCAAACGGCGAAAAGCCCCCACTGCGGACTGGCTTGGCGGTGGCGGGAAGAAGGGGAGGAATTCCTCCCCTTCTTCCCGCCACCGCCAAGCCAGTCCCGGAGCCGAATTGCGGCGTGGCGGAGGCTTTTTGCCGTTTGCCTCCCCCTTAGCTCGGGGAAGGCAAACGGCGACCCCCCCCCCGCGCCGCAATTCGGCTCTGTCCCCCGCGCGCTTTAGTTTGGGAAGCAGGCAGGGAGACGCAACAGCCCGGGAAGCTGCGGGCTGTTGCGTCTCCCTGCCTGCTTCCCCGAGCCGTAGCGCATCGGGGGACAGCCGAAGATCGGCGGGCGCTGTTTGCCGGGGTTGACAAACCCCGGCAAGCGGCGCCCGCCGATCTTCGTGTGACAGGCAGTGGGGAATGCAGGCAGGCAATAGAGCAAGCGCCTGCCTGCCTTCCCCGCCGCCAGTCCCCCGGTGCTTCGTGCAGCGCTGCTGGGTGCCGACCCAGCAGGCCGCTTCCTTGATCTGGCGGCCTGCCGGGTCGGCGCTGATCAGCGCTGAGCGGAGCACCGGATCGAGGAGCCGGCATGCATTCTAGCGCCCGTTTATTTAACGGGCTGAAGACACTAGTAGCACAATATTTCAAATGTGATGACTTTATTGCTTTGTTTGATAAGGGTGGGGCGTAGTAGAAAACCATGTCTGGGTGCCTTTGAGAGCTAAATACTGTACATATGTGTGCCAAAAAAACCCCTCTCTAGTTGGAGATTTCAAGAAAAGCTGTTATTCAGTGAGAGCAGCTCCATTGAGAGGTGGGTTGTAGGGGCGATCCCATTTCCTTAATTGCTGGAAGGTGACTTTAGTAGAATTCAGCATGAATCTCTAGATTTCTGGAAGGCTGTGAAATTAGAGGTACTACAGGTGGAGCTCAGTCCCTCTGCTCTTGTATTCTTGCGCCTAATTCAATTCTAAAATGATCTTAGAAGCAGAATTCCACTCTCTTACTCCTGTCACAGAACACCAAATTGTAGAGTAAACAATATAAAAGTCCTGTTTTCGTTTTGCTTTTTTGCATTAGTGATTCAGCACATTTTGTGTGTGTGCTCCTAAAGAATCACAGAAACACAGAATTATAGAATTGGAAAGTATCCAAGGGTTATCTAGTCTAGCCCCCTGTTTTGCAGGAATTGCAGTCCTGGTGTTCCAGCTCCAGCCCGGGACAAGAGCTCTAGAACGGCCAGCTACATTGCCCCCCTAGCTCAGCCCCTTCAGCACCCACAGTAGGGGGCGGGGCATAACTTTTCCTCACTCCACCAAGCTTGAACAGTTGCTGCTGTGCAAATGCTAATTTGCTTTTCATGCAGAATACCATGATCCCTCATTTAAATACCATAAAAGCCCTGAAGCTGAATTAGGCCAAATGCCCATCTAGTCCAGCATCCTTCTAGTATCCAGCCAGATGCCCCAGTGGGAAGGCCGCAAGCAGGCACCATAGATTACTTTAGTTTCCAGCTCCTATTTTATACCAAAACATCTGTTGCTTGAATACCCAGTGCTTACACACCACCCCCTGACCCTGATCCTAGCACAGATAGGACATTTTGTGCCTCTTTTGTTCCAGAGCTGGCCTTGCAGCACAACCGCACCCGGGTCCTCTTTCAGAGCTTCTCAATGTGGCGTCTGACTTGGGAACACAAACAACAACTGCATGCTCACCAGGAGCAACTTGTTCAGCTGGCTGCGAGGGTCGCCTTGCGAAGAGTTTTGACACGATGGAAGCAGTGTATCCATATTCTACTTGTGGTCCTTTCCAGTGGTTTGGGGGAAAATGGGTAGTAGGAGCTGAGGTGCATGTGTAAAATGATACTTCTGGTTTTTTTAAAAAAATGACTCCTTTTGAACATGAGGAACGACACTATATTCCAATAGGTTTGTTCCAGGTCTGCAGCACTAGAGCAAAGACTGGGGAAGGCCCTGCTGTTTGATTCTGTGAGCCCTTGTGGAGAGTTGGACCACTATGTCACAGTCTTTAAGAAGACATGCGTGTAAAACCATGAAAGTATTCAGAGAAGTTGATTACCGGGTGCTTATTTTCTCTTTTGCCTAACAATCAAAGGAAGGAGTGGGCACACATTGGAAAGTATATTTAAAGTAAAGGGAAGAATGTTAGGATAATGCAGATTAACTTGGTGGAATTCACAGACACAGGACGTAGATTCTTCCCCATAACTTTTATCCAGGTCAGTAATAAACTACTGAAAGGTTGATCTATTCTAGCTGGTTAAGCAAACTTTTTTTTCTTAACCTGAATAACAGATGTGACGTTGTGTGTCCAAAAAGCTAAGCACTATGAACTTGCTGAGCGCCACTACAGATGTCACCTGCTGGTAAGAGGTTTGCCATATATCTGGTGGAAGGAAGCCTTGCCTCTCTGGAATGACCTCTGACCAGGAAAAGTCGGTTCCTCCATGATGATTCTCCCATGGGGCCACTTTCTACAGTGGCAAGCCAGCACTGTGTGTATACAAGCAGCTGGAGGCCACAGCCAATCTCAACTCCCTGCTGCATAATTTTAGGAAGGATGGGGCTGGAGATGCACACACTACAACAGGCTTGGCCCTCCATTTGTTGCTGAACTACAACTCCAATCATCCCTTGTCATTGGCCATGATTGCTGGGGCTGATGTGAGTTGAAGTTCAGCAATGTTTGGAGGGCCAAGTTTTCCCACCCCTGCACTACAGCTCCATGACCAATGCTCTTGTACTGTTCCTCTCTAGGTGGCTTGTGTAGGGGAATATCTTGGTGGTTTATGCTTAGACAGTATCCCACTTAATACCAAAATCTGCTGTCAGAGGCTTCCAGTTACCCCATATCTCTTCTGCATGAAGCCGATCTTTATAAAGCATAAATAAGATGGGCTGTTGAAGACGCACCTTTGCCTTTGTAGTAGGAGTGGCTACTCCAACGTGCTTCTTGCTCTTTTGCTTTTCACAGCACTGTGGGCTGAGTGCCTTGCGTAAGAATGTTACAGAAGCTTCTGTCAAGCAAATGAGGATAAACTTGGCTCATCAGCAGCACCAAGTCATGGTGAGTTTGACTGTGTTCCCTGCTTCATCTACACTAAACCATAACCTTTAATGTGCCTTCTGGGTCACATTGGCAAGAAAACTATCATCTAGTGTTCCTGAGTTGTTCCTGTGGTAGAAGCAGTGTAGCAAGCTACAGAAAACTGTGTGTGTTTGTGTGTAAAGTTAGGAACAGTTACTTGCATATGGACAACATCATGAAAGAATCTTCTTTCTGTACCTGTGCAGGCCAACAGGAGTACCCTGACTGGGATGGACTCAGAAATTATGCTGATGTTCGGGATAGGGAAGTAAAAGTTAGGGATATGGAAGTTACCATGATGTGTCAGAGCAACCAATCTTCCAGGTAGCAAAAAGTTAGGTGTCATGTGTCGACCATAAATAGGTTGACCTACATGTGTGCTGTTGTCCAAATAAATTGTGGCCTGTCTATTTATATACAGCATTTGGAAGTATATTTAAATCCAATTTATTGGTATTTATATAATAGTTGTATCTTACTTTTTTTGAACTTATACAATCACATGTTATGACATTTACCTACAATAATAATAAAGAGGAAGAAAAAGGATTGTCTGTCGCTTTTGTCATTTGCCATTGAAAGGAAACATCCCTTTGCTGCTCTGTTGATGTTTTTATTTCAAAAAGACCTTCTCGGTTGGCCTGCCTGTGTTTAAGGGAACCAGGCTTTAGGGTGCTTCACACTCTGTCTCTTCCCATTTTCTTTTAGCTCTTGCTCAGGTTCTGGAATGGATGGAAGTCTCGTTTGGAACAGAAGGAGGAAGAGCGATACCGCTCCCTGACACTGTCAGCTCATTCTCACTACAGGTGAGGAACCAACTATATTGAGGCAGCAACAGAGCTAAAACCTGGTAGCTCAATTCTTTTTGAAGTCTGGAATGCTTCTGTATCTTAAATCTTCTAGGCCCCAAGTTGGTTTCCTCCAGAGGTTTTGGACAACAACACACATCAACCCTAGCATCCTGTAGCCATGCTGGTCAGGGCTGATGGGAATTGTTGTCCAAAACTGCTGGCGGGTCCCAGGTTGGGGGAAGGCTGTTTCAGACCCATGTTATTAGGAATGAGCCCATTCTGCCCATTCATTCTTTCTTTGTTTCTTTTTAATCTTACATCTATTACTATTACATCTTTCCATCTCAAAGCTCACAGTGATGTTGACTGAGCTCCTGGGAATGCCCCTGTTTAAGCACTGGCTGGACATAGCCTTGCCTAGCTTTTGAAACAGGATAGTAATAATAATAATAATAATTGTTGTTACTACTGTTCTTCATACACCACTTAATCAGTTTCCAAGCAGCAGATCAAGTGTTACTCTCTGAGTCATGGGAACAGGGCAGGAAAGAGGTACCCAATGTTGGTTCCCTTTGGCAGAATTTTACTACTTAATAATTGCTTGTGTTGGCATAGGTGGCTTTGTCACTTGTTGGTGGTGACAAGAGGTGCAGTTGACACTGGCAGAACTGCTTGTAATGAAACAAAGAGCAAGTCATTGATGACCTTACTTCATCTGCTTTCTTTTGTGCTTTTGCTGGCTGAAGTCCACATGAAGCAGCACAAATGAATCCTGACAGTTGCATGGCCATTGCCTCCAAACCATGGAGACCTCTACTGGGTAGCATGAGTGGCAGGTTAACCTTGTGCTTTTTCTGTTAGCACTCATTCTGTGTCTGTGGGGAGCTGTCCTTGGTCCTGAGCTGAAGGGAACTGTCCACTACGTTAGAGGCAATTGTTGACAGAACTGCATACTTTACATTTCAGGACTGTGCTGCTGCACAGGTGTCTCAGTACCTGGTCGTGCCATGCCAACTGGAAAAGGCACAAGAAGGTAAGGGGGCATAGTCATCTTCAGACTATTCAGGCTCTGAATTTTTCCAAGTGGGATCTGCTTTTAAGTGATACCCTTTCCCTTCTCCATATTTATCCTTTTCTCATTGTGTATTAATCCCACTCTTTAATTGTCTCTTTCCATCATTCTCATTTTCTTTTCTTTCTTTCTTTCTTTTGAAAAAACACATGGTACGTGATGCTGGCCTACGTGATTGTGTATCACCAGTCAAAGACTGATGTCTTATAGGGCCGCCTTCCCCAGCCAGACTCCCAGCTGCCATCAGCCCCAGCCACCATGAACATTGGACAGAGGTGATGGGAACTGCAGCCTAGCAACAGAAAGGTCGCTAGGGCAAATTTAAGTTCTGCTTCATGCAGTTCCATTGTGGTGTTGGCTCTTTCTTCAAGACCCTGCTAAACTCTCTCTGCTTACTAGTAGGCCCTCCAAGCCAGCATTTTCAACCTTAGGCTCCCAGATGGTTCTGGACTACAACTCCCATCACCTGTAGCCATTGGCTAAGCTGGCTGGGGATGATGGGAGTTGTAGTCCAACTACTTCTGGGAAGCCAAGGTTGAAGAACACTGCTGTATAAGGTAGAGAGTTGTTCCTTACTTTAAATGGAGCAGAGCCAAGTAAGTGAAGGCTGCTCTATGGGTAGCTGCTTGCCACTCTAGTCGCTTTGTATCCCATATGTGTACTTGTTTCTTTGAGATAGCTTAAGCCTTCCTGGTTTCTCAGAGTGAGGCTTTTGTCGCTTTTGCTTTTGCCATATGTCTTCAGCTGCAATATGCCAGAGCCAATAGGCACTACAAGGGCGTGATCTTGCCTGCCACTTTTGAGGCCTGGAAGCGATTCAAGGATCATCAGTGCTGGTGGCGAAAGATGAAGGGGATGGCCGTGTGTTTCCACAGGTAGGATGGAGGTCAATAAAAAGAGAATGTTGCAGAACAGCTCTTGGCATGCATTGAGTGCCTGTTGAAACTCTAGTGCTCTTCCTGCTTTCCAGAGAAATTTGCACCAGGCGATGGTTTGAAAGGTGGCGGCTGAGAAAACATGAGCACCAAGAGAACCACATGGCAGAGGAAATGGTAAATCAATTTTTTTTTTGTTTCAGGATAGTAGACAATTTCTACGCTGCTGTTCTTGAATATACAATGTCAGGGGCTTCGGACAGGAGGCAGCATTGGTGGATGCTTACCTTGTTACATTCTGAAATGCCCTTGCTTGCTGTACCTGCTTATTGTACCTGAGATGCCTGTGCCAAGTCGTAAATCTTTAAACACACATGTCTACCAGTGCCTTAAGGCACTTTTGCTTACTTGGAGGCACTTGCCCTGGCCTTCAGACACATTGCTCTCTTCTTATTCTTTGTGCACCAGAGAGGAATCCTATAATTCCAGACATGTTCTGGGTCTCAAAGTGATGATTAGGCCGCTTGGAAAGAGGAAGTAGAAGGAAGCAGGGTATTTTTGGCACCCACAGCTGCCTCTGGTGGTGCTTGTGCTGCCAAATCATTCCAGCTCTCCTTCCTGGCTCCCCCTCAACTGGGTGGCCGTCTTCTTTTTAAAAAGACTGTTTGGGTTATTGGGGACAGGTTCCTTGCAAAAGAATTATCCTACCTTTGCAGGAAGCCTGGCATGTGGCACAGCATGAGCTGGCTTCAAAATGCCTCCTCTCCCTGTGTAGGCTGTTCTGCACTGTGAGCGATGGCTGCTGTCCCAGTCCTGGTGCTTCTGGCGCAGGAGAACTGTGGTTCAGCTGGAAGAGCGTGAGGGACTGTCTTTGGCCAAAGAGCATCACAACCACCAAATCCTGCAGACTGCTTTCTGTCTTTGGAAGGAGAACGTTCAGGAAATAAAGGAAGGGTAAGGTAACAGAGAAGAATCAATAATAGCATAAGATAAGCCTGGCTGCTGGATCAGGTCAGTAGCTCATCTTGCCCAACATCCTGTTCTTTCAATGGCCAGAAATGTGTCCTAGTGGGAAGCCCACAAGCAGGGCCCAAGTGCAACAGAAACTTTCCCCATCTGTCATTCTCAGCACCTGGTATTCAAAAGCATCCTGCCTCCAACCGTAGAGGTAAAAGCACAGCCATCAGGCTTAGTAACCACTGATAACACAGGTCCTGCAGCTATAACCGCTTTAGGCTGACTTTACCTGACTGGCAGTGGCCACGTTCTTGCAAAAAAGACCTACACCTACTACAAGTCCCTTCAGCCTGCGGTCTACATCAAGCCCACCAAACCTTTGCAACCTGAATTCCTGCCGCTTCCCCTTACCTTGCTATTGCCTTTATGGAAGGGAAGGGAAGCAGCAGATTGGAACGCAAGCCTGATCCAGATCTACTTGTAGGGCTTAGTCCCCATATGACCTGCTTGAGACTCCTGTTGTTCCAGAAGCTTACTTGCTGGTTCCGCTGCAGCTCCCTCCTTTGGCCCTGTCTTGGACATGGCACACAGGCAATTCCCAAGTAGATATCCTTCAGGCTTAGTAGTGCAGGAATAGTGCTACAGTGGTACCTCGATTTTCAAATGTCATGGAAGTCGAATGTTTTCATATGCCAAAAACCCATAAGTAATTGCTCCCGTTTTTGAACGTGCCTCAGAAGTCAAATGGCTTCTGCAGTGTGTTTTCCCATTTTTCCAATTGAACTTGCAGCCAGCCCTTTGCGCCTCGACTTTTTAACATTTCGGAAGTCAAATGGTCTTCCAGAATGGATTACGTTCAAGAACCGAGGTACCACTGAAGCAGCATTACCATTTATAAGACCACTTTGGGAAAGTAAGTACTTTATGTGAGATAAAATGGCAGGCTCTGCTTTGAGGCTCACCACCTAAGACAGTAGCACAGAAGGCCCATGTCTATCCTGAAGCTTGAGAGAGGGTCTGCTGTGCTTCCCTTTAGGAGGACGAAGGAGGCCAGAGCTTCAAGGTTCCACTCTGTCAAGCTCCTGCGATGGTCTTGGAGCAAGTGGCGACAGGTGAGAGAAATACCTGATGGATTTCACATTGGTCGTCTACCTGTTGTGACTCACATTCCTAGCCTTGTAAGCAGTGTGTGTGGATATATGTGGTGTGTTGTGCGTACCTTGAAATTCTGCCTCCAATAAGCCAACATTTTGTTATGAAATCAAGTAACATATATTGGGTAGATCTGCATCTGTGCGTTGGTGTGGCATAACTCTGCCACACGTTCTCAAAGAAGTTTGAAAATGTTGGTAAGGATAAAAGGAACAAAAGGAGGGAAGAGCACAGAGATGAGGGATAGATAGGGAGGCTGTGGAATAGCTAGTGGGGAAGGTGGAGGAGACAATTGTCAGCCTCTCCTCCAAATGCGACACTTTGGCTTTGAAGATGCCAGTAGTCATTGCCCACACAGTTTCAGGCTTTTCTCTACAAGTGCTAGAAGGGTTGTCTTTAAAACAACAACATTGTGAAATCCAAGATTCCTGGGGTGCCAAATCCTGTGGCCGCTGTTAAGATTCCAAATGTGAAGAACTTGAGACCATGAGAGAATTACAGCAATTGAAGGCAGAGTGTAAATTGTTGCTGTTGATTTAAATAAAATGGTTTGACACTTGTTGCAGCCATTCGCTGTAGGAGGCAGGAGAAAGATGATTCTGTGTTTTTTTTTCCCCTGAAAGGAACATGCTTCCAAGTGCCATGAGAGGCTCATGGGAGGCTCATCTGGAGGGTAGCAGTTTGGAGAAGGCTGATCTAACTCATATGATCAGCTCTAACACTCTGCTTGGTTGCTATCCCACCCTGCTGAAGAAGCTGCACTTTCCTTTCTTCACTTTGTCCCACACAGTGACGTTCCGCTCCCCTTTTCCCTTGCAGTACTTGAGGCACCGCTCTGAGAAGTGGGCGAAGCTGGTGAGAGCCGATATGCACCACCAGCAGGCTGTGCTGCACAGGGCCTTGTCAGCCTGGAAGGTATGGCTGAGCTCTTACTTGTGATGCCCCAGGTGGCTTGGCTGGGCTTGGCTGGGCCCAAGGACAGCAGTCCCAAAGAACCACCAAGTTTGGCTGAGCTGGGATGGAATCCAGTGTTGCCTTTGCCTATTGATGTGGGATACCTTTCCTTTTTGTGTCATATTGGTGGCATGTGCAGAGGGCTTTGCAATGCTTGTCTTGAGGTAGGGGCTCTGCACTGCAAGGACAAGTTATGGGAGTACTCAGAAAATGTGTTAGCCCTTTACATCAGGAATGCTTTCCTTCCTTAGAGAGAGGGAGACTGAGACTGAGCTGTGAAGAGGAGCAGCTTGCCAGTGAAGCTGCCTTGTGGCCCACATCAGCCAGAATCCTCAGCAAAGAGGGTATCAGACAATGTGGCACTTCAGCTCTCTGCCTCTTGGGGGGGGGAAGCCAAGAGAAGCAGAAATGTCCTGTTTCTGCCAAGCAAACACACCTTAGCAGCAGCAAAGAAGTCCTCTAATTTCCTTAAAGGGGAACCTGGACTTACAGTAAATACTGTACCTCTGATTGGGGCACATGTGGGCTACACAGCTCTAACTTCTGCTTTGGTTAAAGCTCAAAATTAGGAACAATGATTTCACATTTTTCTCTTGCAGGCTTATCAGAGTCACATCCAGCACATTCTGTCCCAAGTAGCCAAAAAGGAGGAGGAGCATAATCAGCGGCTGCTACGGTAAGCCTTCTTAAATCTGTGGCGGTGCTCAACCTGGTCTGACAGTCTTGGAGGAACCCTCTCCCTCAGCCCTCTGCCTTTTCCCCATCCTGGGCTTCACAGAGGGAAAGGATTTGCTCTTGGTTAGAGCTTCCCCCCCCCCCATCTCTGTCGGCCCTCAGGCAGGCACTGTGCACCTGGAAGGAAAATGCTGCAGATTCCAAGCATGAAGCTGAGAAGGCTGCTTTGGCAGAAGATCATTACCGAAGAGCGTTTCTCTCAAAGGTAACTCCCATCAGGAGGGAAGGCTAAACTCCCAGTAAAGGTCCCTTACCCCTGGGCTGGTTGGGGTGACTCAGGCATGACATGATGCCCTTGAGCCTCCAGTTGAGGAAGTAAAGACAGCACAGTATTGTTGTTGTTGTTGTTTAGTCGTTTAGTCGTGTCCGACTCTTCGTGACCCCATGGACCATAGCACGCCAGGCACTCCTGTCCTCCACTGTCTCCCGCAGCAGGAGTCCTTAATGCTGCTGCCCCTGTTTTCTCTGCCTAGGTTGTGCTCAGATGGAGGGATGCAGCCTCCTTGTGTGCTTACCATCGTCAGCAGGAGGCAGCAGCTGTGATGGAGGCCAGAAAGCATTTGCATGCAGGTGAGTGTGGCAATTTGCAGTATGACTTGCTTGAATGTGGCATATGATCCCAATACAGTGGTACCTCAGGTTACGAATTTAACTCGTTCCAGAGGTCTGTTCTTAAACCCAAAACTGTTCTTAACCTGAGGCGCGCTTTCGCTAATGGGGCCTCCTGCTACTGCTGCGCCTCTGGCACGCGATTTCCGTTCTCATCCTGGGGTAAAGTTTGTAACCCAAGGTACTATTTCCGGGTTAGCGGAGTTTATAACCCAAAGTGTTTGTAACCCAAGGTGTTTGTAACCCAAGGTACCACTGTACTAGCCTTCTGCCTCCTCCTGCATTGGGTCACTGGATTGGGCCTCTTTGTATGGCAGCCATATACCCCCCTCCCTCATGTAGTGGAAGAGGAGGAAGGCCTGTGATGGGTGATTCTTCCCATGCATCAGTGGATGCAGGATGCATAGCAGCTTCAAAGCCATCCACCAGGGAAGGGCAGAGTGTGTGTGTGTGTGGTTTTGTGCGATTCTGGATTGTTCGATATATATGATGGTTGTAAACCACCCCAAAAAAATTAAGTGAAGGTTAATCTAAAAACCTGTGTAAAATGTAAGTCCACAAAGCTTTCATGTACATGGGTTCCAATACAGAATTGCACAGTTCTCCAGATTTCCAACCTCAATGTTACTTGTCACAGTACTGTGCTGTTTATTAGTGAGCAGCCTTCCTCCAACCTGGTACCTTCTGGATATTTTGGTGCTTCCAGCACCATATGCCCAATGCTGGCTAGAGTAGATGGGAGTTGTTGGGCAAAATACCTTGGAGAGCACCAGGTTGGGGAAGGCTGCTTTGAGAAATAGGATGGGAGGAGGGCTGGGCTTCTTCTCGCTCACTATTTTTGATCTTCCTGTTTCGACAGTGAGCCTGCAGGGGATGTTTCTTCGCTGGAAGGAGTCCTACGTTCAGTCCTCTAAGCAGAGAGGGCAGTTTGTCTTGGCAGCTCAGCACCATGGGAGACAGCTGCTTAGCAAGTGCATGGCCAGGTGGAAGCAGTATCACCTCCAGTGCATAAGGAAGATGGTGAGGAAATTTGCAGATTTCCGTCTCCAGAGGATAGGAAGCAGTAAACCAGACATGTGTGGAAGGCTTTCTAGGACAGCCTGATAATTTTCATAGGAAAGGGCCAGGCTCTGTGTGCCTCAGAGTGGCAACCCTTGTGCCTCTTTCCCCCTGCAGCTCCTGCAGAGACAAGGAGATCAGCTGATGGCCCGGAGGCTTTCCTCTACCTGCTTCTCAACCTGGAAGACACAGGTGAAGTCAGACGCATCCCTTTCCCCTTCCAGCCTCTGACTGCAGTGGGTACATCTGACGGCTGAGATGGATCAGTGAGGTTGCTGACTAATGACCGTTATGTGGCATTATGGGAAACCATATTGTGGGACGGGAAAGAAAAGGAGTTCAAATAAAGCGTATCCCCTAACCCTTGCCCTAGGTGCAGAGGAGATGATGAAAGGGGACAAAGGAGAATAATTTTTCAGTTAATACTGAAAACGCAATGGAACTTAATGGCTTCTATTTATGCTGGGGTTGGGATTTCTTCCTTCCTCCCTCATTAACCTGGCCCACATTTTCTTTCTTTCTTTCTTTCTTTCTTTCTTTCTTTCTTTCTTTCTTTCTTTCTTTCTTTCTTTCTTTCTTTCTTTCTTTCTGCACCAACAGTTGGCACACAGGAAGAGGGAGCAGGAGAAAACTGTGTGGGCGCTTTGGCATTGGTCCATGTCCCTGCAGGGCAAGGTCAGTGTTGGCAGGCAAGAGAGGAGGTGCATTCACATGGTCCTGTTGGGAGGGAGCAGCTCTGTTTGCAAGCAGACTGCCTTCTCTTTCTCCCTTTGCTGGATTGCAAAGCCAGGGTCTAAAGAATCACACAGCTCATTCCATGCGTGGGAGTGGGAGGGAGCTTTCTGCAGTTTGGTTAAGTGCATATTACCAAGGAAAGAGGAGGAGGAAGGTGGAGACACAGGGTGCTCTGTTTCCAGCTGCAGCTGTGCATCTCCCAGCAGCCGTGGAGGGCAGTGCCATCTCTATTACTAGCAGCACTGCATGGAAGGGCCTTCCACATCTGGGCAGTGCTGAGGAGCTGCTTCAGCCTAGGGCATCATATCTTGAGAGGGAGCACAGCAGTTGCAGCTAATATATGTATTTCCATTACATATGTCAGAGATAAAAAATGTTTTCAAGAATATAGGGAAGATCAATCTCTCACTTGTGGATGTTTTTGCACCACCTCCCACACTGCTGACAGTTTTGGATCTATACTTGAAATTCTGAGAGCTTAAAAAAAAAGCACTGGCATGTGTATTTGAGTTCCTTGAACCTGTTTGCTTTTTCTGGAGGGAATTTTTACTGGTTCCTTTGTTGCTGATGAATACGAGAGGCTGTGCGGCTGCTGTCACCTATGTGTCTTGCCTGCAGGTGTTTGATGCTTGGCTGGGATTTGTCCTAGAGCAGCAGCGCAAGAAAGGTCGGATTGAAAGGGCTGTGGAGATTTACCGGGCTGATTTGCTGCGGGAGGGTGTGACCCGCATCCTGAGGTACACGGCTGGCATGAAGGAATTCCGAGGGCACTTGCAGGCCCAGCATCAGGTGAAGGTAAAAGAACGGGACCCCTCTTGTGGCTCCCTCTCATTTCACACCTGTACAACTTTACCATCATAACCCATTTTATTTCGCAACAGGTTGATATCTGCTTCATACACAGTGGTTTCTTTTTTGCATGTTAGATGGGTTGGATCCACCATGATGACTAACAATTATTTGCTCTTTTACCTGCTGTTCACCCTATGATCTCAGGACATGTCACAATAATTTAAAATAAAATGTGAAAAATAGTTTTTTAAAAAATTCAATCACCAGAATAGGGGGTGTTCTGAAAATATTTGGTTGTTGCCTGTGCTGGCTTGTCCTATCTGTACGTAAGCAGGAAGCACAGATCCCTTATGGGGTTCCACCCCACAGCACACTCACAGGTACTCCTGGGACAAGTATAGGCAAAGTAGGTCCTGTTAGGTCCACTGCCCTGCTTCTCCCTCTAGGGGGCACTACAGAGCCAGAGAGCGACATCATCACAGGTGTGCCTGGCCCAGACAATGCCCCATTCTTTCTTTGGCTCTGTTCTTAATCTCTTTTGACATGCTATGTTGGATTGAAGCATTTGGGAGAGACTGCTGCTCCTCCACATTCAAAACTGGAGACTTTCCTCCTAACCATGGAGGAGTTCCTTATACAACTATCCTCCACCCCTCAAGACCAGACTTCCCCAGCCTGGTGCCCTCCAGTTATTCTGGACTATAACTTTCATTAGCCCCGGCATCATATGGCTCTGTGAGCTGGGACTGATAAGATTTGTAGTCCAAAACATCTGGAAGGACACCAGATTGGTGATGGGTCCCCAAGAAGTACAGAAATTAACAAGTTCATTCTCTCCATTCTCCCTGCCCATCCACTCCTTGCAGCAGACTGAAGGGCACACACAGCCCTCGCTTTTGCAGCACCACTTTCCCACCAACCTGCCATGTGCTTCTTCCTTGTGCTGACAGATCGCCTGCCACCGTCACCAGGCTGTCTACCGGTGTGCCATGCTCTGGAAACTAAAGGCCCTCTGCCAGAAACCCAGCCTGTCCATTCCAGGGGCCCCTCTCAAGAAGCGAGTGACATTCCAAGTGCCCGTGCCTGCTGCAATCTCAAGAGCTGGTGGAGATCTTGGAGGGAGAACGAGCCTTCGTTCCATTCCAAGGCCTGCACAGAGCGACCACCAGGCCCACATTTTCCAGGCTTCTGGAGATTCCATCCTGACTGAGCTGTGAGTAAGAGGCAAAGCTGCAACCTCCTTGCGCTCACTTCCCCTTGAGCCACCAAACTGAATTAATTGCACGTTGGCCTCCCTCATTTTGAAAGCCACTGCATATGCACAGAGGAAGGCTTCTTTTAATTTTAAAGAGTGGGGAAAGTGCAAAAGGCACTCAGCAGAAGATGGTTAGACTCTCTTATCCAGATCTCATTCTCTCTCTCTGTTCCATGCAGGGAAGGTGTCGTGCACAGGAAACTTTTAATAAAACATTGGGGATTCTCCTGGGCCATCTGCTCTCCCTAAGGCTCTGTTTGCCCATCTCCCTGGCAGTCATTTGCTGTAATAATCACCACCACCACCACCATCATCATCCTCTTGAAATTGACTGGTCTAACCAATCTTTATTACTAGCCAAAGGGCAGGCAAAGAAGGCTTGTGCCCCTTAGGATTATTGAGTGGCATGAAGTACTGGAATCATTACTCAGTTCTCAATAGCGAGCCTCAGAGTAACTGCTGGCTCTTTGGTGTTGTTTAAACTTGTAAGGCTGTAAGTAATAGGTACAGTTGCTTGAGTAAATCCATCTGTCAGTGTTCTCTAATTCTAAAAAGGGACTTTATGTTTAAGAAGGCCTCTAACCCTCCCTCCTATCCTCCCCACAGGCAGGCGGCCCGCCAAGGAAGGTTACAGCCACGTAAACCTGACTTTCTGCTGCAATCTCTGGAGAGAACAGAGCTGCCTGGTCCTGACTTGAATGGGTAGGGAAGAATGTTCAACTTTCAGACATGACAAATTAATAAATATAACTAAGACTACATAGGGCAGGCATCCCCAAACTGCGGCCCTCCAGATGTTTTGGCCTACAACTCCCATGATCCCTAGCTAACAGGACCAGTGGTCAGGGATGATGGGAATTGTAGTCCAAAACATCTGGAGGGCCGCAGTTTGGGGATGCCTGACATAGGGGCTACTCCCACCAGCCAAGTTCAGGGTCACTTTTACCCAAGACCTCTAATGAATGGGAAGATCCAGGATTACATTCTCACCCCATCTTGGTACTTAATGGATGTTCAAACTAGTATAAACTTGTGTGCCCATCAACCATCCTGTTGATGAAATAAGAAGCAAGGCTTCTTATTTGATTGCATAGAGAATTCTGAGTGCAACAGAGTACCAAACTCGCAAAACAAGACTTCTGCAACAAGAAGCTCTGATGCAACTCATAAAGCTACATGGCCACAATTCTTCATGGAATCTTGTGGGTGCCTCCCAATTCTTTGAAAACTTCTGCTTGGTTCAAAAAAGGAAAGGGCTGGGGGTGGGATAGATGGGTGGGTGGGTGGACTTAGTCCACTTTACTTTGTAGAGCAAGCTTAAAATGTGCCTGAGCTAGAAAGGTGGATTCTGGCAGCTTGGAAGGGAACAGGAAGAGGGATTTTTCCAGATTCTTCCTTGGTGTGCTTCAGATTCTTCTACATCTAACAAATCTGATCTTTGTCTTCCTCTTCTAGACTAGAAAGCCTTGCTGGGGCTTTGCAGAAAACGACTCCAAGCCACCCTCCTGCTCTGTCTACGGCCCTTTTGTCATCTGCCCAAAGCAGTATCCCTTCTCCACCCCAGTTCAGTGGCTGCCCCTTCTCAGCACCCCCACTTCCTCAGGCTGCTCCAGTGCTGTGCATGCCCCCTTGGCCAGATAGCACAGCCCTCCCAAAGCCAAAACCGGAGCTGTTGCCACCTTCCTCCTTCATGACACGGAGAAAAGAGAGGCCAGGAACGGTGAGTTCTCACACCTTGTTTGCTGCTTCATGCAGTGGTAGTGCCCTGGCCTTACACTCACTTGATCTGCCTGAGTCAAATTCCCAGTTAAGGCTGCAATCCTAACCCTTGGCTGGCAGTGGCAGACTTGATGGAATGGTGCAGTTAGCCACATCCACAGTCTAGCTAATTGCACCAACCACGGTGGAAGGAAAAAAATGCAGCAGCAGGGCTTGCTCAGTGGATCCTGGCCTGACCCCCTCTTCACCCTCAAAAGGGCCTGTTTTGGGTTGATCATATTGCAGCACTACTTGCCAGCAGGGCTGGACAGAGGGACACCACTTCTGCTTCATCCAAACCCCCTCTAGCATGGCAGATTGCTGATTTTGATTACTCTAGAAGGTTCCCAGATTCAGAAGTGTTTGCCTCTCTGTTAGCCCAGTTCTGTAGCACAGAGCATATCCCTGTATCAGTTTCTAAGGTGGGGATCCTTTTAACATAAGAACATTCCATCAAAAGGGCTTAGGGTACCTTGTAGTTTGTTTAACACCAAATCCATAAGCACAGCTCTGAGTGGTGTCTGGATAGGGTTAAATGACATTCTTGTTTTCCTGCCTTTCAGGTCGAGCCTTTGGACCTGCAGCCTGGCCTCTATTCCACAAACCCTGCAGGACCAACCACTGGGAAGGAAAAAGTGCTGGCAGACCCAAGGGCAGATTTCTTACTGCCTGAAGATTTTGCAAGGAGAGAGAGCCCTCCTCCCCATCCCACTTGCAGAAGGGCAGGTAATGATGATGGTCCTAGGAGTGACCCACTTTTCTCACTCCCAAATAGCAAAAGGCTCTATTTTTTCCTGCACAGATTTTGTTTCCTAAAGGAAGTGGGCTGCTTGTTTTGAGGCCAGTGGCTTTCCAGGTTTGTTCTCCTACCTGGGTGTAAGTGTGTGCCCTCCCATTTTTGCTTTGCTTCTACAAGAGTAAGGGGGCATGTCTCTTGTGAGATGTGTTCCCTCCCAGATGACCCACCGTTAATATGGCGGCTACAGAGAAGGGAGCAGAAGCTGCTCAGAGGGATTCCAAAACCCAGACTGTCTTCCTTTTCATTTTAGGAACCAAAGAACCAGAAAGGGCAACAGAGGGTTTTACTCAGGAGGCGCTGGCAGTTCAGAAACAGCTGGGAGCTGAGCTCCAGGTTATTGGGAAGAAAATGCAACTCTACCACCACAACCAGCAGGAGCTGAAGTATGTAGCCGAACACTACTTCTTCTCCCACTTTGCAATGCGTGTTTGGACTTTTGTGTTTCCTCTGGGAAGGAGAGATCAGTTCAGGAAATCCTAGTTGGAAGGGGCCACTGCTGTAGTGTGCTTTGTTGGTGGGTGTGCAGGGACACAATTGCCTTCCAGCACACACTTCCATGCCTCCCTTAACTGTTGCCCTCTTGTAGCACCGCCCAGTAAATCTTTCTTTTGATGACTTCAGAGCAAGTTGTAGGCATATCCAAGGGCTGGTTCCCTTCCCACACTAACAAATTCAGGAAAGGGAAGGTGAAAAATGCCCTAACCAAGGCCACAATTACCTTGTACATTTAAACCGTTATGATGCTGGCTTCCCCCAAGGAATTCTGGGAGCTGTGATTTGGTAAGAGTTTCTAGGAGACCCTTATTCCCCTCCCACAGCTACGCTTCCCAATTTCATTTAACAATCCATCCCTCTTCCCGGGGAATTCTGGGAATTGTAGCCCTGGGAGAGGAAGATGGGCTCCTAGCAATCTCGGCACCCTTAATAAACTTCAGCTTCCAGAATTATTTGGGGGAAGTAATGACTGTTTAAAGTGGTATCATTGTGCTTAAGCATTCCTGTTGCTCCTAACTGCAGGGGAGGGGAGCAAGCGTGTATGTGTGGGTGGGAGATTTATGTGAACTAGCCCTGGCCCTGTACATAGGCTCAGCCCACTCCTTTTGTCCCCACCTATTGCTGGCATGCAAAGTCTGGAAGGTTGGCCACAAGGACAGAAGAAGATTCTCTGCCATCAGTGTAATAGTTCTTATGCTCCAATTTCCCCAGTAAACCACAGTAAGGAAACATCAATAGTGCTCTGTGATTAAGTTGTTCTGTAGACAGATACTGGGATCAAGCAGGATTTGTTCAAGGCAGTCCTACTGCAGATAACGACAGAGGGCATTACTGTGAAGGCAAAGCAACTGGAGTGGATGGGCTGGGTTAACCTACCTGAAAGGTTTATAGAGGAAACATTTGCAGAGGGCTCACTTAAACCATTGCATTGGGCCTAATAGAGGAAGGTGGTAGGGATTGGACCCCCGGCCTTGCTTTAATTTGGCCAGAACAGGGCAACATTCTGGCTTTTTATTCCAGGTCCTGCCAGCGGCAGCAGCGTATTCTGCTTAAGTACCTGGAGATGAGACCAGGGGATGAAGAACAGATGGCTGTGCGTCAAGTACAAGAAGAGTTGGATCAGGTACAAACTGAAAGTTCTCCCTGCGGCCACTGAAGCAAAATTAAATGTCTGCAGAGAAATCCACACATTTCCCAAAGGGCATTGCAAAGAGTAAAACCTTTATTCCCCTGCTGCCGTCACCACTTCTGCCATTATTCTCTCAGCCTAGTGTGAAAATCTGGAGCAAGAAAGTGTTTATAGTGAGACTGGAGGGAGCCTCCATGTCCCATGATCCTCAGGGCCTGCATGACTTCTGCATTGCTCTGGGGCCCACCCCATTGCCACAAAATATCCAGATTTTCCTATTTCAGGATTTGCTTCTCATAAAGTTTTGGTGGTTGCACTTTTAAAAGAACGTATCCAACTATCTGAGGCTAGTTTCTTGTTTTTGGCAATAGGCATTACTATGCTGGTTAGTAACTACTAGAGGGTAATGATTAAATAAACTACAGTGGTGCGTCGACTTACAAATTCAATCCGTTCCGAAGGCACCTTCATAGGTTGAAAAATTCATAAGTCGAAAAGCGCCATTAAAACACGATTTCCCATAGGAATGCATTGGAAAGGGGGAAAATTGTAAGTCGAAGCAACCCCATCTAAAAATTCGTAAGTCGAAAAACCCTATCTAAAACAGCCGCGGTTTCTGTTCAGATGTCGAGAAATTTGTAAGTGTGCGGCCATTACCCCCATTCGTAAGTCGAAAAATTCGGTAGTCAAAAAATTCGTAAGTCGAGGTACCACTGTACTTGGTAGCTCAACATGCTCTGGAGGTGGTGGGCCTGTAGTATTGGAGCAAACTCCCACGAGCGGAGGTCCCTTTGGTACTGTCCATAAAATATCTGAGGGGGCTGGGCCTCCCAAAGTTGATGGGCATTGCCATTCAAATGGTGTGTGTGCACCACATCTTGTGTTCAATTAAGCGGGGTGGGGCTCACGTGCCCCCCTTATTTTATTCAAGTTGGCATCCCTGCTGTAGCAAAGCTCCCCAGTGACATTGTGTTTCTTACTCACCCTCTCACTTATGGTACATGGTTGCATGTGGCAAACAAAAAGGAGAAATACAATTTTACTTATAAATCAATATGCATCAGCTTAGTGCTTTGAAATGGCAGACTGGCGTATCTGCTTGTGAGTAAATCAAGTTTTTGTTAGTTGGAAGTTTCCACCACCCAAACTGCTTTTGAGAAGAACTGCAAAGACCTACTCCATTTGGGATTGGTTTGGGAGCTAGAGCTACCCTAGCAGTTTGTGCATGTTTTGTGTGTTGTAGCTCAAAGCAAGATTTTTGGATGAGGGAGACTAGGAATAATTTCTCGAGGGCACAGATGGCTGCCTCTCACAAGCTGGGGCCTGAGCCAGGCTGCCCCTCCAAACCACCTCTTTTTGTGCTCCTGTTTCTTTGCAGCTGAAAGTGAAGATCACTTCCCTCAAGCACATACTGGGAGAAGAGCGACAGCTAATGGAGTCCTATGTCACGCGTGTCCAGGATATTCGAGCATCTCTTGGCACTAAAGCATCTTGGACTCACTTGTTTGCATAATATGCAGTAGGATGGCTGGACGTTGTCCCTTTGCTATGCAGGAGGTGGGGGTGGCAGAGGAGCCTCCACCCCGTTAGCTGTACAAACACTGGTGGAGGCTGCAATCCAATATAACACATTTACCTGGGAGTAAGTCACATTGACCTGCATAGGATTGCACTGCAGGTAGTTGGCATGTCTCTTTACAGCAGTCTAATGTTTTCTTTTAAAAAGTCAGCCACAGTAAGTCATTCATTTTTATTTTAAAACATTTTCAATTAATGAGTTAATGTCCTTAAGTTGTACATTTTGACATACAAAAATACTGTGCTACTGATACAGTTGAAAAATTAAATGGATTCTCCGTGCAGGAGAAATTCACAGCGTCACTAAGAAACCCACTCCCATTTTGCTTAGGATCAATGTGACCTCCTCTGGCTCTCAGCAGCCTCAGGCCCCCACCACAATCTCCTCCCCTAGACCGGGAAGTTCATCCAGCAGAATTCCCTTGTCCTCAATAAGCAGCAGAACCTTCAGTACCGCTCTGCAAGCAGAGTAACAAGAAATTAAAGCTCAAAGAGGAGCTGGCAAAGCAGCCAAGTGGAAGCAATGGATGGAGCAAAGTTTACCCCCTTCGGGTAATGCACTAATAATGATGCACTAATAGAGGAGCTGTGACTCATCATTCTATCCTATGGTTAAACAGGCCAGTTAGCTGGTTAGAAAACCCACCTTCACACTGTGCAAAGATAGGAAGGATGGATGACCAGCCATCATCACCAAGGCCACTTCTCTGCCCTTCATCAGCATCAGAGACGGGAACCACTATCATTGGAAACATCCATGCCTCAAATGGCACACGCCTCGAAGACTTGCTCATTTTTTTCTAGCAGTCACAGTCTTAAAAGTGCCTTGGCTTCTTTTCTTATGGCTGTGCTCGTTAAAAGGGGCAGCTTCTCTCGTGTGTGTGTGTGTGTGTGTGTGTGTGTGTGTGTGTGTACAAGGTAAGACTAAAAGCAAAGAAAGCATAAGGAGGAGGAGGGATGCCGTTTTAAAACCAAATGAGCTCAACACTCCTGAGCCTCAGCCATGTTCACAACTTGGTTTCTTAAGGTCAAGAACAAAACACAGACATCATAAATAAACCAATCCCTTTTCAACTGCCCCCCCCCCTTTGGCACCAATTTCTAAGAATCCCCTCCCAGGAAAAAAAGGCATAGTAAGTTTTAAGATTCCCCTTATTATTGGTCTACACAGCAGTGCTTAATGTTTTGCCACTGAACCCCACTTGGATGTGTGTGGGATGAAGGTTCAGAATATAACTCTCAAGCTGGCTTTGGCAAATTTGGCCTTTAAGTATTTTGCAAGTCCAGCAGAGTGGGAAAAATGGTTAACACACATGAGAAAAGGAGGATTACTCCTTTTGCTTTTGGGCTGACAGGATCTTCTCCCCCAGTCCTTGAGTTCTGGCAAGTTGGCAGTAGCTGCACAGGGAGAAGAAAGAGGCTTTCACTGCTGTCCACAGCAAGAGACTTCCCACTGCCTTTGCAGAGAAAAAATAATAAATTTGGTTTCTTTCACGTCCCCAGCTTAACAAGAGACTAGATATTTCCCATATAAAACAAAAAAAGATTAAGGCCAGAATAGCAATACAGAATGGCCGGGTTAGAGTGAGCTCGAGCTACAAATAGGTTTCTTAAAAACAAAAACAAGATCAAGTCAAATGTGGAATGTGGACACAGTGTTTGAGGTTTAAAAATACAGTGCAGACTTCTGCTTTAAAGGGATAGTACCAGATTTATAAGAGAGGTTTCTAAAACAATGGCACACCCAGATGAACTCTTTAACGTTTCTATATTCCACTCTGCTGAGTCTCCTGGTTTTGGCATTGGACTGTTCAGTCTGGTGTGAAACATAAATTGAGAATACAGCTGGGTGAGAGACGTGATTAGAAAATATGGAGCATGGGTCAATCTGACAGTATCCCTTGAAAGCAGGAATCTCTGCTCTCCTTCCTCCCTCTGGCTGCAGCATTTCAACCAAGACTTCATCGTTTGGTGCAAAAGCAGGCTGAAAATGGCGTCTTGGGGAGAAATGTCTATTTCTGCAGGCACAGGGAAGAAGCAGAAAAGCCACCCTGGTCAACATTCTTAAAGGCCACAATCCCTGATATGTCTGCAGCTCTCATGGTGGGAATGCACTGCTGGCATCCCCCTGTTCTAAGAACAAGGGGGCTTTAGTTTCCTCACTCAGGTCCTGCTGAGCAATACTCCCACCTTAGAGAAACTTTTCCTTTTACGAATTGAGTCCCTGTTGCATATAAAAAGCCCCCCTGACAGTGGAGTCTAGAGAGATCCTAAGGCCTCTCCAAAGCGGATTTTCTGGCCAGGCTTCAGATAAAAGTTAAAGTCCTTTGGTGCCTCAAAGATCAGGACGATGGTTGAGCCTAGATTAAACTCTCCTAAATGTTCTCCCTTCCTCATGGGGATGCCCTCATGATTGTTGTTGTTTACAAAGCTGAAGTCGTTGTATGAGCCTTTGCTGTAGCTGGGGCTATTTGTACGCAGATCCTGCACATGGAGATAAGAGAAGAGGTGTTACATAAGGACTCCAGAAGGGAAGCAGGTAAATGCCTTGCAAAGAAGCTTGTAACGTTTTGTTGCTCAACCACTGGCTACTTTAGTCATTTGTGGGTGAAGTGCAGGGAGAGGAGGGGCATTTTTGTGGTGCCTGCCTGCCTGGTCACCATAAGAAGGTTCTTATTCACCATGGGCAATGAGCCAAGAGGCTACTTAAAACCACCTCGCTAATGGCCCAATTTGCATATATTCACAGTGACACAGTTGCCACCAAAACCACACCAGCCTCTTTCCAGGAACCTATGAATTGTTCGCAGGAAGCTCAAGAACACCCACTCCCACCTGACTGAAGTTGCACTCAGTTCCATAACCAAGTTGAAAACTTGGGAGCAGAACAAAGAAAATCAATTCAACTGCAGTGGTGCCTCGCAAGACGAATTTAATTCGTTCTGTGAGTCCATTCGTTTTGCGAAAAATTCGTCTTGCGAATCGCGGTTTCCCATAGGGATGCATTGGAAATTATTTTTTTGCCCATAGGAATGCATTAATTAAATTTCAATGCATTCCTATGGGAAACCGTGATTCGCAAGACGATTTTTTCGCAAAACGCATTCGTCTTACGAGTCACCATCAGATCGCAAGACGCATTCGTCTTGCAAGGTATCACTGTATGCAAAAGGAGGTAAGGGCACTCACTCCCTGGAGAATTAACAAGAAATGGTTTTAAGGTTCCTCAGGAGCTGGGATTATTACAGTCATTTAATATGTCCCAAGTGATTGCTCACAGGCTGGGCAAGTGATCTCACCATCAACATGACTCCCTGAAAATATTAAGCAGCCTTTTACCAGGTTCAGGCTATTTGTCCACTTCCTCTGACTGGCAACAGCAGCTCCTGGGAGGGGGAGAGTTCCCTCCAACAGGGAATTGGGTTGCCCTTTCCCATCACCTGCTGCCACCTGGTCCTTTTTTATTGCCAGAGATGCTTCCAAGGATTGAACCTAGGAACCTTTTCATTCCTACCACTGAGCTCTGGCCCCTCCTGCGTAATGTCTTGAGCAGGCCCTTATCCAGAAAAGGTCTAGGGTCCTGAGTTACTTTGGAAACTGCGAAGGTGGGACAGCAACAGGCAGCTCAACACAGTTCAAATGTCACCGTTCCACTTGCACTCTAAATGGGGGGGGGGCACATGGGACAATGACTCCTCCCTCTCAAGTGTTTGAAAGGCTCGACTCACCTGATCAATATAGATGCGGATTGATCCCACATTTTGGGCTCCTACTGCAGTCAGAGAGAAAAAACCGTGCTTCCAGTAGCCACTAAGTACAACGCGTTCATTATGGCAGAAGAGTTCTTTGATCCAGCGAGCAACCCCTGGATTCACAGACATCAGGGAGCCTATGGGGAGCAAGGAGAGAAATGGGCAGAGCCACCCTTTTATTCCCCCAGCCACTGTTGGCAGGATGAAAGCAAATTCTCAGAAACAGCTTAAATGAATAAGCTTTTAGCTCTGTAAGACGGTCTTCCTGCATTAAGACACAGGTGAGGCTTTGGGCTGGAGAGTGGAAAGGGGCAAGATGGAGAAGCCCCAAATTGTAAGGCATGACATCATTTATTACCTGGTAGTTTTAAATTTTAAGTTAGTTGCCTAGGAGCAACAAACATTGGTGTACTTTTGCAAGGGCAATAAGGGAGGGAGGGAATACAATCACTCAAAATCCTGCAGAAATAGTAATTTGAGAAGCACTTAGAGATGGGATCACTTGCTATTTTAAAAAGGCAAATTCATTCAATGCCTTTTACATTTTGAACACTTCCTAGTAAATCGTGCTGCTTTTCAAAGGAAGGAGGATGACCAGCATCAAACTACTCTTGGTTCAGGAATTACTGGATTTTACATAGAATCAGAGTTGGAAGGAACTTGACTTCACCAACAAATATTTATTAAAATGCAGTGTTCAGCAGCACCATTTCACTGCTTGTGTATCTCTGGAAACCTGGCCTACCTGGGAAGTGACGCCGGTGAGACACTTTCCAGTCAGTCGGTGAGTGGAAGCAGTGGTAGTCTCCAGGCGCCAGGTAAATCACACAGTGATAGAGCTCATTGCAGTCCTTTGTTACCAGCTGCTTTTGGAATGAGGAGGCTGGAAGAATAATGAGTAAAATGGCTTTTGAGGCTTCAACACAATGTACAAAACAGGAAGGTAGGCAGCTGTAGGTGCGACAGAAGTAGCTGCAGGGAGGAAGAGGAAGGGGTGGCTCAATGACTGCCCAGTCAGGGCCCAATGCAGCTATTACATGGCATCCAGTGGTTGGTCCTTTGCAGATCCCAAGTCCAGTGGAATGATGCTGAGCCCCAAAGTGTGCCTGTGTGCACTTACCTGGCTTGGTTTTACAGTTCTCTTTATCAGCACGAGGACCCAGGAAGGACTCTAGCGAGTAAGTGATGCCTTTTACTTGCTCCACTTCACAGTTCTTCACTTGTCCAAAGCTGAGAATCTTGCCATCGGATGGACTGATCTACAGGGAGCAAACAGCACAAAAAAATCTTGTGTTACCATTTGCCACTTCTCTAAACACACTTGCTTTTTTAAAAAGATTGTATCCCACTATACTATTCAGAAGATGATCAATGATTTTTAAAAACCCAACAGTTCTAGAACAATCCACAATGCAACCAAAGCATAGATCAAAATATTGGCATAAAAACCACAAAGCAGCCATCAGAATTAAGCATCAAAACACCAGAAAGAGGCCTTTTTAAACAGCCCATATTCATTAGCTCCAGTGAATCAGGTGTGATGCAGTTAACTTGGCATAGAAACCCATCTAAAGGTTGGATGGGAGAGAGCCTTGATGGTGTCTGTCAGCAGTGAGGCTACTGCTTCTCCATAAACTCAAACACCAGTGCCCCTCACATCTCTGCCACTTACCATACTGTGGATGCCGCAGACGGGTCGGGCTTGGGGCTTTAGCTTCCGCCTGAAGAACTCACTAAGGTTTCTGTAGTGGTGAAGGTCTTCCACAGCAGCCTCCTTCATGTTGACACCAAACGTCCAGATGTATAGGCTGAGGACCGGCTTCCGGAGCCAGGTGGGCAGCTCAACACTGTTCAGGCGCCCCCAGGCTCGGGAAAGAAGTCGTGTTGGCACAGATTTGTACAGGGAAACCTAAAAAACAGAGGAGGAAGATGGGAGCTACTTCATGACACCTGCTCACCTGAAAAATACAACTGAAAACCCACCCTTGGCTAAAATTTTTTAATGCAAGAGATCAGAGACTGCTGGTGGAGGGGTATGTTGGGAGGAGAATGTAATTTCCCATGCACCCTCTACTGATCTACAGAGGTGGAAAAAGGCTTGATGTAAAAAAGCTGGCAATTAAAGGCTAATTAACACGGGGTTCTTACACACACAGCAAAACACCCAAATAATGATCATGGCAGCTTCCACATTTTGGTCTAACCATGAAAACTTCATTCATAGAATCATGGAATTAGAAGGGACTACAAGGATCATCTAGTCCAGGGTTTCCCAAACTTGGGGCTCCAGTAGCTTTTGGACTACAATTCCCATCATCACTGACCACTGATCCAGCTAGCATGGGATGATGGGAGGTGTAGTCCAAAAACTGCTGGAGACCCAAGTTTGGGAAACTGATAGTCCCAACTCCCTGCAATGCAAGAATATTTCACCTAGTCTGGGGCTTGAACCCACGACCCCGAGATTAATGATCTCATGCCCTACCAACTGAGCTATGTTGTGAGCTCATAAGCATATGCACCTCAAATAGATGACTGGTTCTCTCCCCTGGATTAGGCAGTGAGGTTGGGAGGAGAGGCAACTCAGCAGCTGCTAACAACATTCGAAAGGGCCTCATGTAGCTTCAGGATGCCCATCCACTGGGGGCCACCATGAACAATTTTACATCTCTGAGGATGTTGTGTCTTGGCAAAAGTATATAGGAACAGCAGTAGCCACCTAACACAGTCGGGCCCTTAGTCCATCTAGCTCAGTACTATCCACGCTGACCAGCAGCAACAGCTCTCCGGGGATTCAGCCTCAGGCGTCTCACCCATTCCAACATGGAGATGCTGCTCTAGACTGAACCTGGGACCTTCTCCATGCAAGGCAAATGCTCTGCCACTGAACTGCAGCCCTTCCCCAAAGTAACAGTTCCCTGACCACTGCACTGGAAAAACAAACCCATGGAGCTTGTGCACATTCTCAAGGAAGGATAGAAGGGGCTAGTGGTGGCCCAGTATCCCTTCTACCCCTAAATAACTTTTTGGGCTAGCAAGGACTTTGTGGCAGCACAAGCAGCTATCCTGGATATGATGCAGGGGGTGGGACTTGCCCCTAGAACAAGGAGGCCATGGTTCCATTTGCACCAGCACCCAGACATTGATGCGAGAATCCTGCATTCTGCTGCTTCTGTGCAACTGGAACACATCTTAGCTATATTCCTAATTAATTGCTGTGACTGGCAAGGAGGAGGTTGCTTTGTGTTCTGTGGGGGGGGGGGTTTGCTAGCTGTAAAGCAGGGATAAGATCTAGGTCAGAACAGGGTGGGAATAGGTTAAAATTCTGCAGGATTATCTGTAGGCAGCAAGGCCTGAGGAAATTGCGGTAGCTAATTCCTTCAAATCCCCCCCTGGTTAATCCTGAAACCCTTGGCATTCCTCTTGAGGGACGCAGAGCAGGGAAAAGAAAATCTCTCAACATGGCAGAGACTTTAGAAGAGCCATGCCACTGTTTGTAAATTGCTTACCGAAAAGAAAAGAAAAGAAATAAGCAGAGCATCACAAAACTAGCCAGAATGGATCTTCCAATAGCAAATCCTGCCAAGCTAACTTTATCCCCCTTGATAAAGATCATGCTCTCATTAAATCAGCTTGGTACCCTCCAGGTGTTTTGGACAACAACTCCCATCAGTCCCAACCGACACTTGGAAAGGAGGAAGCTATCTGGAATGGGAATGTCCAAATACAGTACACCTCAAGCTGTGGAAGGGTGTGGGTAGGGTGTCCTTGAGAAGGACAGAGTGTCAGGATAATGATAGACCATCTGCTTTACATGCAGAAGATCCCAGGCTCAATCCCCAGCAGGTAGAAGCTGGGACTGTCCCATCTTAAACCCTGGAGAACTGCTGCTGTCAGTCAGCATAGAGTCGTAGACAATACTGAGCTAGATAGACCAATGGTCTGACTGCCCTTCTGATATTTTGAACTACAACTCCCATCCACCCCAGTCAGCATGGCCATTGGTCAGGGATGGTGGGAGCTGTAGTCAAAAACCCCAGAAGGTAATGCATTGGTTGTGCCACGCCAGCCCTTCTAGTATGAGTTCCTGTGGCTATAAGGGCAGTCTATAATTAGGCACCAATATTTCAGGTCAGGGGTCATTACTTTAGGATAAGTACAGAGACTGCTGGTATGATGAAAAGGTCTGGCTGGTGCACAGGTGCAGCCTGGCTGCTATCATCACGGCTTTCTGGCTTAGGAAGGAAGAGCAGGGTTCCCCAGCAGCCACTTCCACAGACCTATTCTCCTGCATCTGCAGTTTCCTACATAGCTAGCTATTGGCACAGCCATGTCAGGCGAGGAACAATGCCTAGAGGAGGGGTGGGGGAGGTGTCTAGGGTTGTATTTGCTCAGCTGAGTTCAGAGGGAAAATGCTTGGAACTGTGCTGTGATCATGGCACACAGAAACACCAGCCTGTTGCCACTGCAGCTTGTACACTCGGGATAATACAGGACAACTCTTGTCCTTTCACTGGGGACGGCATGAGTTTAGAGATTTTCAACATTTCTAATTATGAGGATCCTCATAAGAATAGGAAAATATTTATCTTTCTCCTTAAAAGAAACGCCACTTTATTTCACTCATCAGAACACTCTGAAAACTGAGCCAGGAAGCAGAAAGAAAGCTACTTTTTATATCTCCTGAATTTTTCAATCTCCCTTAGGGTGTGCAACCCATCTGAAGCACTTGGGGTTAATGTGCTGGTGTCATCTGGGTTTCAAATGTGCACTTCAGCAACCTGGTGGGTTAGCCAGGGGGCAAAGTTTAACTGGTGATAAAGACCACATACTCAAGATGGCAACTGATACAAACGAACTGGTTTGCTGATCCACAATCCTTCGTTCAGAAAATAATATTATCCTGCATACAGAAGATAATATTATGACCTTCAAAGAAAGACTAGAAATCTAGTATAGCAATATAGCAGTTAGAAAATAATATGGATTCAGAAGAGCATTATAATTGCCTTGACTAAGCAATCAGAGTACAGTAATTTGAATAAGAATCCAAGACTTATTATTCCCTATCCTTACTTTCTCCAGCGCAACTATTATTTAAAATGATTTCCAAGTTCCCTACAGTATATCAGAATAAAGTTGTCAGGGGCCAATGAGTCTTGTGGTCTGAGCAAGTACAGGAGGGAGAATCCCCCTGCGTTACTAATTTGCAACTGTACCAGCTTTTATGTCAATTTCATCACTTAGGTTGGTGACCCTACCGAAGTAATAGATTAAAGGTAAGGAGACCCCTGACCATTAGGTCTAGTCATGTACGACTCTGGGGTTGCAGCACTCATCTCGCTTTACTGGCCGAGGGAGTCGGCGTACAGCTTCAGGGTCATGTGGCCAGCATGACTAATCCGCTTCTGGCGAACCAGAGCAGCACATGGAAAAGCACTTTGAGGTGCTTTTGAACTGCTAGGTTGGCAGGAGCAGGGACCCAACAACGGGAGCTCACCTTGTCACGGGGATTTGAACCACCGACCTGCTGATTGGCAAGCCCTAGGCTCTATGGTTTAACCCACAGCGCCACCCGCGTCCCTCCCAAGTAAAAGATTGTGGGAGCCCGTAATATGAGTAGCAGAAAGTGTAACTGGGACCTGTAGCTCTGTAGAACAGTAGCTCAGTAGTAGAGCACTTGCATTGCATAACGAAGCCCTCAGGTTTGAGCCTCAATGGCAGCATCTCCAGGTAGGGCTAGGAATGTCCTCAGCTTGGAACCCAGGAGAGCCACTGCCAATCAGTGAAGACAAAACAAAGGCTGTTTGCTATGTTCTTATGTTCCCTTTATTTTTTTGGCAAGCCTTTACTGGGGTCACCTTGACACATTCCAACATACTCTTGAAAAACAACTCACTTGTGCTACTGCTCCTTTTACTATCTTATTAGGAATGAAGCTTTCTTTAACCTTACATCTGGTCCATATAATCTCCCAAGATCTCACATTAATTGCCACTGTGGTTCACCAAACATTTCTATCAGTTGAACTTTTTCAATTACAGTGGTGCCTCGCTTAACGAATGCCCTGCTTAACGAAATTTCCGCTTAATGAAAGGATTTTTTGAGCGGAGGTTGCCTCGCTAGACGAATTCGTTTTATGAAAAATTTGTCTAGCGAATCGCAGTTTCCCATAGGAATGCATTGAAATTCAATTAATGCGTTCCTATGGGCAAAAAAAATTTCAAAAAAATTTCAATGCATTCCTATGGGATTCGCTAGACGAATTTTTCGTTATAAGAAAAGACCCATGGAACGAATTAAATTCGTCTAGCGAGGCACCACTGTATTGGGATCCATTTTGGTTCATCATGTGTTCTCTGATATTTGCCAGGTAAGTTCCTCAGGCCTAGAAGGCCCCAGGCTAACTCAGGGCCACTAGCTTGCTACACACATACACTCTGTTCTTTTCAGGTGAGCTTCTGCTCTACCATTTGGAAACAATGAAAAGCTACACATTTGGGAAGACCACACACTGTAACAGACGTCATGCCATTAAAAACTGCTGGTGGGCTATGCATTAGCCAGCAGCTCCTTGTCAGTAGATTCTGTTCTTTTAAGCATCTCCCTGCCATCACCCCTTTTTATTCACAGTTCTGTTTCAGAAGCATGCAACAGGCCCACTTCAGTTTGGAAGGTGGGTGTTCAAATGTAGAGTGCTGCCTCCCTAGAGGGAAAACAGACAATCTGAAGGGAAGGCTGTTGGAGGCAACTGTTGAGTGGCCAAAATCAGTTTAATAGAATTCAATATTCTGCAGTAGAGGAGAGAGAAAATAATCCCTCTGCCTGCCTAGCCTACTTTACAGGGTAGTTGTGACCAGGGCTTTTTTTCTGGGGGGGTACGCATACCCCTAAACATTTTGTGAATCTTTGTACTTTTGTCCATTTACTGTATTTACTTTTCCCAATTTGAACTATAAAATGGTGATTTTCTTGAGTCAAAATGAGAGAACTGTACCCCTAAAAATTTTTAAAGAAAAAAAGCACTGGTTGTAATGATAAAATCAAAGAACCTCCATATACTCCACCCTGAGCTCCCTTGAGAAAAAGGGATGTGAGGTTTATAGCCATGACTGCCTGCTCATAAGATTCTCTTGCGGCTGCCTGAAATGGACTTAAGATGAAGGAGGAAAGTCAGCTTTAAAATAAGAGTAGTTGGACCGAAAAGCAAGTGAGCAATAGCCACTCTGAAGATCACACTAATGATTTTTCAGCTAATTCTTCTACTCAGCAACACTATTCCCATTTTTAAAAAGGTGGGGTGTGTGTGTGAATGAAATGGCTGTGAAGGTAGGCTCCTGCCCAGCTGTTTCCTGGCACTACACAACTATATTCAAAATAACTGCACAATATGCTTGTAATACCAGCATGACTAAGGCACAAATGGCTTGTTTTAAAAACTCCTATACTATACAAGTTGACAGTGTCCTTTCATGTATTGCACACCTGCAGAGGTCTGGCACAGACATGTTTGCATGAAGGGATGCAACAAAGCATTCCTGCAACATGTGCAGCTTCAATCTCCCAAAATATCACAGTGCCCATTGAGGGTCCCTGCCCTCTCAGCAGCCATGGATGGCGTAAGCAAACATCCATCTTCACATAATGCACCTTGGCTTACCCAGCATTTTCCTCTCATTCTCTCTCTAGGAGCTGACTCCACATAACGTCCACACATGAGGTGAAATTATCCACTGGAAGGAAATGCTCTCCAAGCACAGAAGCTCCACTATGCAAGATACTAGTGATGGGATTGAGAAAGGGGTGGCAGGGGAAGGGCTCCATATGCCAGCTCTACTTCAGCCTTTTCTCCCTGCTAACAGCCACCCTCCTCCTCCAAATAAGGCATCAGAAAGCGCAGTACAAACCTGCAAGCACTTACCCTGCTCATAGGCCTCCATCTCACTCTGGTCAAGGGTTTAAGAGCACCAAAAGGCAGAAGGTAATAGAGAATAGTCAGAGGCCAAGAACGGAGTTTCAGAGCGGGCCTAGACATACAGCTCAGCTGGCCCAACCTCCGCCTCAGGGCCAGCTGGGGAAATTGCAACCTGTAGGATCACACACACACACACACAAAACGGTCAGCCAACTTGAGCTCAGGCACTGATGACTCTCAAAAGTCAAGCACCTGGTCAGTCAGAAGCACCTCTCTTTGGACATGGGAACATCTCTACCTACCACCTGCCCATCCACCCGCTCTTGCTCTTTCCAAAAAATAAAAGGCCAGGAACGAATGTGAGAGTGTACTTGCTACTCAGCAGTTGTTTCAGAAGGGAAGCAAGGCTGTCTTTAGGCTGACCTGCCTAAGCCACATTGTACTTTTTAGAACCACTCAATAAAAGGCTTCGGCCATAATCCACTAGAAAGAAAGAAAGGACACATTTGGAAAAGACAGAATACTCTCTAAAATATAACTCAGTGTGGACATGGAAATTGTCTGCAGCAAAAGAGCTGTAATGGAGGATGGCAGAGAGGCATTCTTACCAAGTAATGGAAGGTCTGCTACCTTCCCACTGACACTGCTGTAGGATGAATCCAACATGGCCCCAGCCTTGTTCCCTGGTATTTAAGAACCCGTATTTCTGTGAGCCTTGCAGTAATCGTACCCAAATTACTACTGTGTACAAAAGAACAGAGGGTGCTTCCTGCCTTTCTTTTTGGGTCCCAAGGAAACTTTGTCAGGCAAATCCTAGTGAAGGGCTACAGCAGGAGCTGCTAACGCTAGAAGTTACCAGCCAGTAGCAGGTCCTGCACAGAGCCAGGTATGGGGTCCTACGGCAGCAGGGCTGCCTGAAACCAGGAAAATGTTACATCCTGAGCCATCCAGGGAGACCAAAAGGTCTCGCCTAAAGCAGAACACACCTGCTACTAAGCACCAAAGGTTCACCCCACTTCCAGGGTGGTTATAAAAATTCTAAGGTCTCAAATATAGAATAAATGTTCATAAATGTAGAAGGCAAACACATACATAAATATATAAACTACGTGTTGGAAATAGTACAGGAGTGCAATCCTGAAGCCATTTTGACTCTCCCAAATTGATCTCAAATATTTCTCTGCGAGGAGGAGGGAAATAAGAAAAGCTTTCCAATTGTCTTTGGACTGTAGGGGCTTACATCTCCCTGCAAATACAGTCTGGCAAGTATCTGTTAAATTATCAATATGTGTAAGAGATTCAGGAACTAAGTGTTTATCATTTCAAAGGAATGGCCAGGCAACCCAGAAAATGCAACCAAGTAAGGCATTATCAGGTATCCTGGCAGAAGGGAGAGAAGCAATACTCTCAAATTTCTGCTGGAGACCGCCTCCTTCTGTGATGTATGTATGATGTTTTGGGGGGAGGTCTTGGGTTACAGGGTGGGCAATTTCAAAAGTCTTTATAGGGGCTTGCACACCATTGTTCTGGGTCTCTCCTACCTCATTGCAAGGAGGGGAGGGAACTCTGTTGCAACAGAAACATAAAGATCTGCCTTGCTTTCTAAGGACTTAGGGGACTTTGTCCCTTGGGGAGTTCAGCAGCAAAAGCCAATCTCCTTATTTTTTCCTATAACAAGTCCCTGGGCCTTCATAAAGTCAAGGGTTTCTACACCTCTTGCCATGGGACTGAGGCCAGAGGAACCTCTCATTGGACAAAAGCAAAAAAAAAGATATGACTGGGAGAGACCATTTCTGTTTTGATTATTCTTTCTGGACAGGTAATTCTCTGCTTTTCTGTTTTAAATTGTCTGCATTTTTGGAACAACAACAACTGAATAAACCTCCACTTGGCTGCAGCCACTGGCACTTCAATCTCCTTTGACCCTAAAAGTGATCACTTGCTTAGTAGGCCTGTTCCTTGCCCACAGACAGTCCAACCTATATCAGGGAGAAAAGAACCCATTCCTTTACTTCCTTCTAAGGAGGAAGCGGCAAGAGAGCTATGGGACGCTCCCAAGCACACATTCTGGTCAGGATCTGGACCCAGAGTGAAAATTGGGGAATATGAGTGCTTTGGGGTCCTGAGTAGGTCAATGAAGGCTCAAGCAATTCCCCACACATAAGGGGCAGCCAGGTTTCCTTCGGGCCAAAGGAGGGTAAAGTTTACCAATCTTCAAAGGGAAGCAGGGCCAGGGGGGCTGTAATGGGGCCTCATGGATGCTGCTCAGCCTCCTCTCACTGGCTTGACCCACAGAGGGGATTTCCAAAGAGCTCAAAGAAAAAGATGCCTCTCTCTTGCCTCCTTCTTCTTCCTCCATCTCCCCCCTTTCACTGCAGACAATCATGGGCCAATCCCCGCAGAGCTGCAGCTAGCTGTAAAGCATCCTTGTTTGCCCCCACATGGCCCTTCTTTTCCACACACACCCAGCTGCTTGATTTCACTCTTGCCCCACTCCTCAAAAAGTCTTGGAAGGGGGAAAGGATGCCCAACTCCAGTGCAACACCCACTTTGACTGTCAATCAAGCGCATAAAGAGCTTGGGAGTAAATTGGGCCAAACAAAGGTTTTGCAGGCAGCTGCCACTCTTCCCCCCTCCCTCCCTCTCCTCCCCCCTCCCCCTTCCTTCCAGCACCTTCTGACAAAGCAAAACATATGCTAGACAGTACCTGAAACGGGCTCTCCTATTTGGGGTGCCCCCACCTGGGCCCGGATTTTCCAGCTGCGGGTGCTGCTCCCCAGCACAGCTGCCGCTGCTGCCACCATTCCCTGAGCTCAGCCTCCGGACATGAATTCTAACTTTGTGGAGGTTGCAGCAAGAACGAGGAGGGTTAGATAAAGCTTTGCAGCATCTCACCATTTCCCTGAGTTCAGCTCTGGTCCCTGCAGGGTGCTTGACTGACACATCGTCCTCTTTCTTTCTCTCTCTCAATCTTTCTCTTCCTTCCTCCTCTCTTCTGCCTCTCTTTACCTCACTCACTTCTGGGCACAAGAGGGAAAGGTGCGATGTCACGGCTCTCAATTTCCCCTGCCGCCGCCGCTGGCTGCTGGTCTTCCCTCCTCCGATCTGCCCCTGTCTCTTGCCCTCTTAGGAAGGTCTCAGCTATTGCAAACAAACAAGCATTGTGTCACAGTCCGACATCCTCCTGCAGAGACAAAAGCAAGCCCTTCCCACATGCCAGCCCTGCGCTCTGAGGCTCTGCTTCAGCCAGGGGCTGCCATTGGAGCCGTGCTCCAGCGCCAACGAATCTGGAGCTGCCTGTGAGGACCGATGCACTATTGTCAGAAGTGCAGCCCGCCAGCCCTGCACATCTCTCCCTATAGTCAGGCTGAATGCAAGCGAGCAGGCGGAGAGGGGGGAGGGGAAGGGGAAGGGGAGGGGGAGGGGAAGGGGAGGGAAGGGGGAGGCAATCCCAGCTATGACTCTGCAGTGCAGCAACTCCATCTCCCTCAGTTGTGTGCTGCTGTTCAGTCAGGTCTGCATGCAGCACTCATGTTGCCAGATAAACATCTCCTGCCCACATTGCCCAGCCAAAGCACACACCACTCCAAGCAGGGAGGGAGCCTCCCATTGCAGACAAGAGGAATGCCCCCCACTGAGCCTGGAGGAGGCCCTCTATCGCATGCTGCACAGCTAGGAACAGATGGAGGCCATAGGAATCAGCCATCTCTTCCCCAAGAAATAGGCAAAGGCAATATATTAAGCAGATTCTTAAAAAAAAAAAAGACTCAGGAGGCACATATGAATATGAATATTCACAAGTGCACATTGTTCTTTCTCTCATTTCCCAAAGGCTGCACCTCAAAGCCTGTGACTACTCAGGTCATATTATAGACTAAACCTGGGCGGTAAGAGGAGGACTGACCAACCATGGAAGTTAAGAGGGCCAGAGGCACAGACCAGAATAAACCTGCTTATATTGGACTTCACTCTCAAAGTAACAGCCAAGCAATGTAGAGTTGTTTAGTCAAGAAACAATGTTTAGTAAGAAAACCATTAACTTCATTACTGGTCCCTGACACAGCCAAAATGCAGAAATATTTGCTTATTTTGGACAGGAAGTTGGTATAGAGAAGCAAGTCCTTCTTATTTAACTAATGGCCACACAGATATCCCCTATTTCTTAAATTCATCCAACATGTACACTTGAACACTGCCCATGATTTCAAGGAAGCTTATTTCCACATCAATACCAGTTCGCACCACATTTGAAGGCCATCGTTGCTGGACAAAACTAATGGCACCAGTTCTTCCTGTACAATCCTCACTGTTAAGAATGTGAGTTACACAAGAGCATTCATTTCTTACTGTTTTTTTCTGGTTTTCCATTAATTCTCAGCCTTTACCATTGCTTCAAATTTATAGATAGTGACACAGTCTGCATTCTAAATTAGATTACTATTATCTTTCTATGCACATGTATCCCACCCCCTCCTTGCACCCCGCCAGATTCCAGAGCTGCCTTTGCTGATTTGGTGCCCTCCAGATATTTTAGAATACAAGTTCCATCAGCCCCAGCATCCTTGAATGGCTGTGCTGGTTGGGGCTGATGGGAGTTGCTGTCCAAAACATCTGAAGGGCACCAGGCTGCTCTAGAACATGACTCCTTCTGGTTGCTAAGGCCCAAAGAAAGAAAAGGATCCAAGCAGACAAAGGACCCAGCAGCACAACCACAAAGTAGGAACCAAAGGCAGCATTTCAAAATCAGCAAAACTGCCAAATACAGCAGGGCTTTCCTGGGTCAAATGGCAATGGTTTGTTAAAATATCTCTGTCTATCAATCAATTAACCTCTTCTTTCTTTCCGTTATATTTGCAAATAAAAAGCAGGGTGGAGTGCACTTTTAAGGGCTCCACCCCCAGTTCAGCTCTCTAGCCTCCTCTCACCTAGCAAATGCACCCAGGCACTCCTAGGACACAATGACCACACAGCCTTGTGCCACCCAACTGCTGGCACTGCTCTGTCTGGGGCAACAGCTATAGCAACGGGCCTGGCAAGGAGTGATAGGCCTCCTTAGCCAGCAGCCACTGCAGCTGACCTGGGGGTAGCTTTTGAGGCCGTTGGGCTGCAGTCTCCAGGAGCCAGCCATGTCTGCTCAGGCTCAATGCCTATGGCAGTGCAGAAGAATGTTCCTTGCCAATACTCTGGGAATTTCTGTCATCTGTCTGCTCAGGTTGCCATGGCTCTCTGTTAAGCCAAGCAATACTTCTTTCACCAAGCTCCCAAGAAACACAGCCAATCCTTAAAGTGCTTGGGGGGGGGGGGCTGGACAAAAGAGTGGCTTGAATAATGGTGGCAGGATGATTTTCTCCCCCTCCCCTTCACATTCCAGACTGGCTGAGTCTGCTGTCCTGAGTCTCCCACACCAGGAATTTGTTCAGCAACCTTTTTTCATGCTGCCTTTGGAGATCACACCTCTGTATTTGCCTTCCATGGAGAAAAGGCTAGGGCAGATTGCAATAATCACAAGCGGCATATTCCACTTTGTGCTATTAAGAAGACAATTCCAAGTGTTTTCCTTCTACTGAATTTTTAACTTCCCTCAAGTATGGATGTAGAAACAGGCTTATATTGGTCATGAGAACAGCCAAGGAAAACACCTCATTCTTTGGATGAGAAGCAAAGAATGAAGTTCAATGGCCTGGATCCAGAATAAGTTAGCTGAACTTTGTTCCCATTGAAATCAATGAGACTAGGGATTATTAAGATGCATAATAATTACATTCATCAGTCACTTTATACAAAAGAGAAGGTCTCAAAGCAGATTAACAATATATAATACAATACATAAAAGCTATTTAAAACAAATAAATGCAAAAACACCACAAAATACATAAAATGCTTTCCCTGTTGCAACACCACATCAATAAGGCAAAGTCCTAGTCACCCAACCAAAATATGAGCAACACTGTAGGAGAAAACTTTCTAAAGTCCTGAGAACCATTAAGTCATCAAGCACCTTTACCCATTGGTTTGAATGGGGCTTAACTTGGTCTGGATGCATCCCAATGGACCTGTGAGCTCCCAGTAGGAGACTACCTGTCATTCCCAGGGGTCATTATTTTTATTTTATTTTTATTATTTCCTACCTATATCATCTTTCATCTGGTGATCACAGGGTGGTGTTGGGGTACAAACATTGTAACAAACAAAAACATTACCCCCCCAGTTGATTTCTAAGGCCCTTGAAAAAACATTTCATCCATTGGTGAGCAAATACTGGGCATCCTTGATTTGGAGGTGAAATGCTGAAATCACTGCCAAATGCTGCTTGAAGAGAAGAGACAGCCAAGCCTTCAGAATGCAAGTGAAGAATATCATCAGGGCCAGCCACCCATTCAAAGCTCTCACCTGCCCCCCACCTCCACCCTTGATCAAGCAAGTGCTGTCTGTTCATAACCCCTGCAGCTGCAGGGTCCATTTCTTCAGTAAAGAAAAACAGGAAAGCAAAAAGATGGCTACCTAATTCACAAGGGAAAGAGAGAGACATGCAGACTTCACAGAGCAGAAAGTTCGCTAGAGGAAGTGGCCAAGAGAGACGGAAGTGCTCAGTTCACCCCTTAAAGCTATGCTCAAAAAGAGAAACTCTCCCCTCTCAAGGTGAGAGCAACAGCTTGCAAGTCCCTGAAGAAAAACCATCATTATGTTCTTAAGGCAAAGTTTAGCTTTGCCCGGCTACATTTATTTTATTGCTTTTTAAAAGAATAAAATGTAGAGTCCATATTTTTGTTTTCTTATTAACACTGAAAACTCTTCTGACTGGAAGTTCCAGCTTCACCTTGATGCACCTCCTGGCCTTGCACTAATACCAAGTGGCTCTAAAAGGAGCTCTGGTCTCAAGTACTTCAGGAGCCCAAAAAAGCACAAAAGTCCTGCAGCCAGATTTTAAGCATCTCACTCGCAACATCAGGTTGTACTTCATGAACTTTGCTGCTGTCTGGGAAAAGGGATAGTTTGCCAAGTTACAGTCATACCTTGGAAGTTGAACAGAATCCATTCTGGAAGTCCGTTCGACTCCTGAAGCCAATTGGAAGCCACAGAAGTCCCGTCAGACATTCGGGTTCCAAAGGAATGTTTGCAAACCAGAACAATCAATTTCCGGATTTGTGGCGTTTGGGAGCTAAAACGTCTGAGTTCCAGGGCATTCGGGATCCAAGATACGAATGTACTCTTATCCACCTGACCCACAAGATTGCAGTCTAAGAGGGCAACAGAGAGAAACACCCCAACATTCCATCTCATCAGAGCACTTTCTTGGAACTGACTGTTTTAAAAGGAGAATAGATATGTCAGAATTGGGTCTTGGTGTCATGTTTTTCCAATCTTAGTTTCTGTGGAAATTTGTGAATTTAAGAAAAAATCCTCATGAAAATTAATCAGCATTTTAGGGCAAATTTATCCTAATAAGCACCCTTTTAATGCAATTCTGACCAATATACATGTTTTTGCAAAGCAATTTCCCCTAATGTATTTTTGTATGCTGTTTTCACAAATACTGCATATCCATTTTCATGCACACTTTACCCATATATACAGTTGTACCTTGGCTGTCAAACAGAATCTGTTCCGGAAGTCCATTCGACTTCTGAAAACGTTCGATAACCAAGGCACGGCTTCCGATTGGCTGCAGGAGCTTCCTGCACTCAATCAGAAGCTGTGGAAACAGTGTAGGGCAGGGGTCCCCAGACTACGGCCCGGGGGCCGGATGCGGCCCAATTGGCCTGCCAATCTGACCCGCGACGACCCCCGCCGCCCCCCGCTCTTATGGCGCGCAGCGCGGCAGCGCTCTTCCGGGTCGGGAAAAAAGCGCCGAAAATCCTTTGTGCGCATGCGTATGGGCCTCTCCCAACCCGGAAGAGGTCTTTTCTAGTGCACTTCCGGGTCGGGGGAGGCCCATAAGCATGCGCACAACGGATTTTCGGCGCTTTTTCCACCCTGGAAGCGCGCTGCCGCGCACTCCCCCGCCCGCCGGCCCGCACAGGCGCGCGCTCCCCCGTCCTCCGGCCTGCCGCGCGATCGGCGCGGTGGGAACCAGCCCAAACGCCGGTAAGTCTGGGGACCCCTGGTGTAGGGCGTTCAATTTCCAAAGAACATTCGCAAACCGGAAAACTCACTTCCGTGTTTGTGGCATTCAGGAGCCAAAACGTTCAAGTCGCAAGGTGTTCAAGATCCAAGGTACGACTGTATGCTTTAAAAAAAAAAAATTACTTGGCTGAGGAACTGCACTGCAATTCATTCAGTGTGTTTTTTTTAAGGAAGGCCCTGTGTTTGTTTCAGAAAGTGTGAATCTGGTAAATTTCCCTTTAAATGTAAACTGAAGTGAATTTCTCCCTCACCCCTGGCTTTAAATTCACTCAAATATTCCAGTTCCACGACACTCATCAAACCTCTGTAAACCCAAGAGAATGACCATCCTTTAGTCTACATACAAACAAAACTGTGGTAAAAGCTCCTGGCTAGACAGCCTTATTTTTTCCTCACTTTTGATTAAATATACATCATTTTTAATGGCCAAAGTGTTAGAGGGTGATATGCAGAATTATAACCAACTTAGATTCTGACTGCTCAAACAAGCAGATCTGGCAATCTTCAACTAAGACCTATTTATAAATAGCAGATTAATAAATGTGTTTCTTGGATGTAACACTTCAGGCTGCAGGTGGAGACTCAGATGGCAGAATTCTCCTCTATTAATAACAACAATAATAACAATATCCTTGCACATAGAAAGCTTACATGTCAGGAAGAAATGACATGTTACTTTGCTGTGTGCAGGGAACTATTGCAAAGAAAGGAGCATTCAGTTATCGAGACAGCACATGCTAAATCTGACCTAACAACGGAAACATAAATCATGAGTCTGACACAAATTGAAAGAAGTCACATGATTTTCCAGACAGCCTTCACCATGTAGCAGAGAATGGCAATGCAATTATGTATACATTCAATTGAAGGCAAACTTCTTGTTTTTAATTCTTTGTAAAAATTTGAGGCAGTAGTCATACCTCGGGTTGCGAACATGATCCATGCGGAAGGCATGTTCGCAACCCGCAGTGCCACGCCTGCGCATGACGCCATTTGGCGCTTCTGCGCATGATGTCATTTTTGTGCTTCTGCGCATGCGCCGAAACCTGGAAGTAACCCGTTCCGGGACTTCCGGGTTTGGCGCAGTACACAATCCGAAAACGCACAACCCGTAGTGTTCGCAACCCGAGGTATGATTTTATACAAGTGCTGAAAGGGCTCTGTAGGTCAGTGGCAGAACAGGTGCTTTGTACACAGGAAGTCCAAGGTTCAATCTCTCCAGCTATAGAAGGGTCAGGTTATGGGACAGAATTATCTGTCTGCTGCTGGGGCTGCAGTCCAACAACATCTGAAGGGCACCTGGGTGGCAAAGGCTGCTTAAGAGGAATGCCACACAGCCAGGGCAAATAAAATGCTACTTAAAGTCCTGCAGTTATTCTGATGATGTTTTATTTCTCAAATGGGAAGTATCATATTTTTCCATGTATAAGACTAGGTTTTTTTCCTAAAAAATAATGTCTCTCCCCATTTTCTTAAATCGGAGTCCCCCAAAATAGGGGGGCATCTTATACATGGGGGCGTCTTATAGACGGAAAAATACAGTAGTTATTTCCATGTGAAAACCGTAGAAATAACATTAGGAAATAACTTTCATTGATGACATCAGCACCCCTTCACAAAGTCCTCATCCCATTTATTAAAATCACATTAAAGAGATGCAATTATAATAAACAGGGGCACTATCTATTAATATTATTATTATAACAGCAGGAGAATGTGCATGTGTATTGTAGAAAGCAGTTTACATTATGTCAACTAAATATTTAACAAGCAATTAAATTCTTAAGCATATTCACAGGAAGAAAAAGCTTTCCGCAACTCACATCTTTGCATGCAAGACTGCCAGGAAGCTGAAGCCCTGGTTCAAAACTAAAGCAACCTTGCCCAAATAGCTGTTGTTGGTAGAAACTCTTCCAGGCTAGATGTGAAGGATCACTGCTGTAGACTTAGCACAGACAAAAAAAAAACTGAATAACAACCCCCACTTCTTTTTAAAAAACACACAAAAGGGCAAAAACTGCCCTGAGACCCCTCAGGGTATAGGGTGGTATATAAATTCAATTACCCTGTTTCTCCTAAAATAAGACATACCCATAAAATAAGCCATAGCAGGATTTCTAAGCATTTGCGCAATATAAGCCATACCCCGAAAATAAGACATAGTGATAGGCGCAGTTCTGGAGGGCCCCAAGGAAGAGGCGAGGCTGGACGCGTAATAAAAAATTAGACATCCCCTGAAAATAAGCCAAAAAGCCACTGTGGGTGTTTGTTTTTTTTTGAAAAATAAATATAAGATGGTGTCTTATTTTCGGAGAAACACGGTAATAACAATAACCACCACCACCACCATCATCTCATATTTAGACAGTGAGGAAGCTTGTAACAAGTAAGAGATAAATTACGGTATATACATCTCAACATGGAATCTGAAATTTTGCAATTAACTGATAAAATACCCTTTACTCATCCTCTCATGGAGTGCAGGCTCAGAACACTGGCTCAGTCTGGTACTTTCATTAAGAGATCAACAGAAAGTGGAAACTGCCTCTTTCAACTGACGTTTCAGTTACTCGGACTTGCGGGATGAGAACTCTTAAGGTAGTTCCGTCTGTCATAAAACACAGATATCCCCCAAATGCCAGAATGTGCCTCGTGCTTCTTTAAGAGGAGGCGGCAAGGCAGAAAGCCTAAGAGTGAGGAAGGAGGGGCGTGATAAATCTCGTGATGATAACAAGGCACTCTGACTCCCACCGGTTGCTCACAGGCTCTGCCCAGCCTGTACAGAGACCAGCAGGGGGCTGGGAAGCTGCTGATGAGTCATTAGGACTCTCACAAACCCCCCAAAATATTTCAGGCTGAGGCTTGAAAAAGGAAGTTTGAAAAAGCAGCTTTGCGAAAAGCACTGAACCAGTTTCTAGGAAGTCCAATGTACTTTCTACACATAGTGGATTAAAGAGCATCACACTTTTGTGTGGACTTTCTGAATAGTGTAATCATTTATCCTGAACTATTTTGGATGCTTTTCAAAGCTACAACCCCATCATAAACGAAACCCCATTAAAGAGGGGAAACTCAAAACTACCTCATCTTTCTATCCCAGTACTATAATTAAAATTTTATTCACACAAAAAGACTCTCTACAGAGGAGAAACAGTAGAAATCAAAAGGTTCTATAGACCATGTGAATATATTTAGCTACCCGATCTTCAGAGGGCTCTCAAGCACCTTTGCAAGGGCAAAAGGTTGGGCGCTGTAGGCTGGGATGGTGACTGCCTCCCTCAAATCCTGGCTCCGCTGTACAGTACTGTCATGGGCTCCAACTGCAGACCGTTGTTACTCCAGCTCCTTTTATAAACCACTGTGGGAAGGGAGGGGGAGGGCAAGCCCCTCCTTCTGTCCACTAAGTCCCTCTTTTCACTGTTTCCAAGCTTAGTTGACTAGGGCATTTCTCCAGCTTCCAGACAAAAGAAACAATAACCACACACAACCGCCTCCACCTCTCCTTGCCATCCTGGAGCCTCCTGTGGCAGGGGGGGTCCTGGGGGGGAGGGAGGGTGGGGTGGGGAGAAACCCAACTACAAAATGGAACACTCCCTGCTGTCCACCTTTCATGGGATCCTCTCGTGGCAGGAGGGGGCCTGTGGAGGGTGGGCAGGAGGAAAGTGGGAAACATGTCAAGAAGCGAATGAGATAAGTTTAGACACTAGACATAGATATTGGAATGTGTGCTCTAAGAATAAGAATTGAAATGGGGATGAAGAAATCTGCTATGATTATTAATAGAAATTATGAAAACCAGGAAGAGGGGATTTGAGGAAGTCTTTTTCTTCTTTTTATTTTTCTCTTTTAGATCTTAATGTAACTATGGAAAATTAGCTGGGTGGACACCCGCCCTTACCTCTCCTTACCATCCTGGAGCCTCTGGTGGCAGGGGGGGTTCGGGGGGGAGGAGAGAGGTGGGGAGAAACTCAACTATAAAATGGACTACCTTAGACTGCTCACCTTTCATGAGACTTTCTTGTGGCAGAAGGAGACTCGTGGAGGGAGGGAGAGAAGAAGGGGGAACATGTTTTGTATGTTTTTCTTTATTATGTAAAATTAATAAAAATTATTTTAAAAAAAGAAGAAACAATAACCACACTTCCCAGATCTTAACACACATTCCTCCTCCACTTATCCCTACGCACTTCCAGGAAACATATTTAAACCAGCAACTCACAAGTTTGCAGTCAAAATTATCAGCCAGCCACAGCCATAAGCACTTGTTGATGCCAGGCACCAAATATACTCTTCCTCTCCTATGTTGGCATAGCTACGTTTTGTAGCATTCCCCAATACATTTTCTTTGTAGAAATGTCTCTGTTTTGCATATGCTGCTCTTCGTAAGGATCACATGAAGCTCTATTTACAGAGAGACATATCATTGGGTCCCTCTACCTTAGTAGCTCTCCAGGGTTTCAGATGGGCTATTCCTAGCACTACCTGGAAATGTTGCCATGGATTGTGGCCGTTGCATGCAAAGCCAAGGCTCTGCCACTGAGCTACAGCCTTTCTCCATCAAAGGAAGTTGCCTTTTACTTAGTCAGACCAGTTGGCCCATCTAGGTCAGTACTGTCTTCATGATTTGCAGGGAGAATCAGATGGTGAGAGATGATATACTGTAATGTCTTCCCCAGCCAGGCTTTGATTCAAGAAGTGACCTTGAGGGCACTCCTCCCACAACCACCAATTCTACCTTGTAGGTCCTCCACCCCCTGGAGGACTGAGGGTTGGGAATTCTGCCTGAAGTTATTCCACAGAAGCCACGTGTCACAGTGTTGGGAATATTATATGTTTGCCAATAAGGCACCAAGTGGTTCCACCCTAAACAAACCACTACCACCCCTTGCTTGCTCCAAGACCCTGTGCTATGCCAAGTGATGCCATCAGCTTACAGAGCAGTGTCTTTAGTGTATGTAAATAAAAAAATTCCTTCAGTAGCACCTTAAAGACCAACTAAGTTTTTATTTTGGTATGAGCTTTTGTGTGCATGCACACTTCTTCAGATACCTTATCTGAAGAAGTGTTATCTGAAGAAGTGTGCATGCACACGAAAGCTCATCCTATATAATAATGTCCAAGATGTCCCTGCGTCCAGTTGTCCCGTGTGTCCCTGAGGTACTGCGCATGTACCCCAGATACACAGGGATTGGACAGCAGAGACTGCCCGCGCGCACTCTCCCCCCCCTCTGCCTCCTCCAACCGCCGCTCCCGCCGGACAACGCCTCACTGCAGGGCACGTCAGGGAAGCGAGGGTGGAGGCCGGCGAAGGCCTCCTCACAACCCTCCCTGGCCCGTGAGGAGCGGCGGTTGGAGGAGGCGGGGGGGAGAGTGCGCGCGTCCTTCCTGTCGGCGGCTGGGGGAGAGGAAGGAAGGAGAAAGCGCTCCTCCGTTCCTGTCCCCCTGCCGCCGACAGCAAGGACGGGTCCCAGGGTTCGGAGAAGCGCTGCGCACGTGCTTCTCCGAACCCTGGGAGGAGGTCTTGCTGTCGGCGGCTGCGGGAGAGGAACGGAGGAGGAGAAAGCAGCGCTTTCTCCTCCTCCGTTCCTGTCCCCCTGCCGCCGACAGCAATGACAGGTCCCAGGGTTCGGAGAAGCTCTGCGCAAGCGCTTCTCCGAACCCTGGGAGGTCTCCTTGCTGTCGGCGGCTCCTTGCTGTCGGCGGTGGCAGGGGGACAGGAACAGAGGAGGAGAAAGCGCTGCTTTCTCCTCCTCCGTTCCTCTCCCCTTGCTGCCGACAGCAATGACAGGTCCCAGGGTTCGGAGAAGCGCTGCGCAAGCGCTTCTCCGAACCCTGGGATGTCTCCTTGCTGTCGGCGGCTGCGGGAGAGGAACGGAGGAGGAGAAAGCAGCGCTTTCTCCTCCTCTGTTCCTGTCCCCCTGCCACCGACAGCAAGGAGAGGTCCCAGGGTTCGGAGAAGCGCTGCTCAAGCGCTTCTCCGAACCCCAGGATTCTAGCGCCCGTTATTAAACGGGCTGAAAACCACTAGTACCAAAATAAAAAGTTAGTTGGTCTTTAAGGTGCTACTGAAGGAATTTTTTTTATTTTGTTTCGACTCAGACCAACACGGCTACCTACCTGTATTTAGTGTATGTGCTTTTCTGAGGATTCTAGGTTCTTCTTCCCTCACAACTTTCTCAACAGAACGTAAAACTTATTTATGCAGAGGGATATTAACTAGTGCTGGTTAACTACTTTGGGTTTTATTTGAGCTTGTGATTTTACACGATTTTTTCTTTAGGTGACTTTCCTCGGAAAAGCAGCATGCATTTTAAATAAACAGATGGACAAGTTTTGTTCATTCCAAAGTGGATCATAAAAGCAGTGAGTGTTTCTAGTACTCAGTGTTGCAAGGTTCTGAAAATCACTGATACCAGCATGCATATGGCAAAGGACTGGTACCTGTATGGGATCTGAACAGATTTCGTGTATGTGCTGTTGTTGCAAACATGTTTTTATATATGCAATTGTTTCAAACTGTTGCATACATGTAACTGTTTTATATATGTTCATACTAATCACTTTGAGATGCCTCATGAGAAGTGATTCATAAATGAAAATAAAAGGATGATAACCACAACAATTCTTCCCCATAATTTTAGCATAGCTTAACTTCTGTATCTCTGAGGAGATGATCCTAGATTTTAAACCTTTGGGGTTCTTCTCTCTCAACCTGCTAAATAATTATTTGCTCAAAAATGACTCAGAAGGTACAGAGTCAAAGACACGTGGCTTCCGTGGAATAACTACAGGCAGAATTTAAAAGAAGTCTTTTAAAAAAAAACAACACTATGTGGTTTCCTGAACAACCATTTCCTTATTTATACATTTATCTCTGGCTTTTCTCCCACTCAAAGTTGCTAACATCAAATAGCTGTTATTTTTCCACAGAAAAATGAAGCGGGGGGGGGTTGTTGTTTTGGAATATTTTCTGTCTCACATCACTGCATCTAGCGATCTATCTATACTATTGTTTTACTGTGTACTTTTTATTCTTTTATATTCTGTTTTAATTATTTTTATGTACACCATCTGGAAATTTTGGACTATGAGGCAGCAAAACCAATAACATTTGTTATTGCATTTCCAAGTGTTCAAAACACACAACAACCATGTCCATTAAGTTCACACTGCAGATGGAGGAGGCTGCTTGCTGAGGCTACTTTTCACTCATTTTAACTATACGTACTGGCAATGCAGCCAGACTGACCCACATTACAGTTCTTTCTGTACCGGCAGCAAACAGGCTCAGGAAAGGAGTCCCCCGCTTGGGGTTTTCCATTGATTCTTTTCTGAGTCAGGATCTCCAGCAGCAGGAGATATTATATTGCAACAGAGTTCAGAGATGCAATTTGTACCCTTTCAGCAGAACGTGCCATGTCATCAGAGTGGATTGCTCATCAATGCATGCCACTCCCCTCCGCCAGGAAAGCCTATGTCGGTGAAGCGCCACTGGGGCTTCGTGTTTCTTAGGGCTGGTCAGGTGCAAACGTACGGCCCATCACACTGAAGTTCCCTCTCCAGAGCTAGGAACGACTAAGCTGCATGAACAGACCAAGTTACCCTCCGCGTGCTAAGTGTCAGGTGTCAATGTGAACTGGAGCTCCTCCAAAGTTCATGGAGTTCTATTGGATCTTGGCAGCACCTTATCTTCCTGGGTTGTAGGCAGCATTCCCATTATTTATTCTGAGCCCAATTGTGCAATAGTATTTGGTGTTTACATTTAAATGAAAATAAAATAGTGGAGAGCAAGGGAAACAACAAAAAGCTCAGCAAATTAACCCTTTCTCAGTAGCTGTATCTGAGCCTATGATGATCAGTGCATGCATGCAGAGAATTTCACCCTATGCACACAGGAGAGCCAGTTACAGGGGTTCACTTATACAAGGAAGCTGGTCTGAGGCAAACTAAGATGTTTTTTCCATTTGCGCAAGTGTTGTAGATCTTTTGATTTCCCCCCTCATTATACCTGGCTGCTAAGGTTGTCCCACTGCTGTTTTGTGCTGCTTTTATATGAATTTGTTGCTAACATTTCTTGTGTTTTTAATTGTTAGCCACTAAATCAGTGGGATATACAGTGGTCCCTTGGTTTACAAACTTAATCTGTTCCGGAACTCCGTTCTTCAAAGTGTTCTTAAACCAAGGCATGCTTTCCCATAGCAGCGGGGGACTCAATTTACAAATGGAACACACTCAACAGGAAGTGGAACATGTTCTGCTTCAAAGGCAAAGTTCACAAACCAAAACACCTACTTCCGGGTTTGCAGCGTTCTTAATCCAAGTTGTTCATAAACTAAACTGTTCTTAAACCAAGGTACCACTGTAAATTTTTTAAACTAATTGAATAGTAAGAGAAGTTACTTTTGCTGTTGTTGCTCAATTTGCGTTCTACCTTTCCAACAAATGGTATTCAAGGCAGCTAACAAACAACTGGAGGGGACAGAAAAATATTTTATGCAGAATCCCTAGGTTTGCGCCATACAGAAAAAGCCATTCTGAAATACAAAGGCACAAAGCAGTCCACTAGAATGGCCAAGAGTCTCTTCATTAACAAAAAAGCAGGGAGCTTTTTCACACACCAAAGGAAAATATAAAATGAACATGCTGCAGCTCAAGGCGAAAAGCTGCTCTCATCCGGCCAAGTGTACACAAACACATTCTTTGGTCAAGGCTCCCTTGTGTAAATCGATGTGGCAAGAATGCTGAGCTCTTTGGAGGAAAGGCTTCTTCTCCCTAAAGACCTCTAACCCCTTTGGACACAGCCCGTGAACACATTCAGGAAATGCTTTTTGGATTCTCGGCCTACTGGCCACATGATAACATGTCTACCCAATGCAACCCAAGCCATCTGCATTCATCTAATTAAATGGAAATAAATCCCCCTCTCATATTCATAGTGTGATTCAACTTTGGAAAAGCTGGAAGCAGAGCTCTATGTCAAAGCAAGGATAGGGAACTAGTGGCCCTACTCCAGGTGTTGCTGGACTCCGCAATTCCCAGTAGCCCTAACAGCAACATTTGGAAGGGCATAGGCTGTACTCCATGCCTGCCTTTAAAGCAAGGTTGGTGCTTAACAACTTAATGCTGACTGACAATGCTGGGAATAAAACGGCCATCTGTCAGAGAATCTTAATTGTGTTTTCTGCATTGCAGAGGTTTGGACTAGATGACCCTTGGAATCCCTTCCAACTCCACAAATTCTATGATTCTATGACATACTTTTCCATAAATTTATGTTGATCTCAGAAAGCAGTTTTGATCCAGACCAGCAATAGAGGCTCCAACAACTAGATGAGCTGACAGAACACAACTAATTTTTATTTGATGAAATTAGTGCCATGGCATTCCTTGATTTCTTCCTGCTATGACCGATACTGCTTCTCTGTGAAATTTGCCTCTTTTATACACTCTCACTGTGTGCACCCTTGCCGCTTTGCAGCAAGCTCAAGTGCAATTAAAAATGTAACAAAATGTAACACCTTCCTACCAACACAAATAGGCTAGCCCTGTGTACTGGAGCCCAAATCAAGGGCCGAGACACCCCCCCTCTCTCCCAGCAATCCATTCCTGTCCTGGCAATGGGCAGCTACGCAACTCATGACTCATACAGAAGTGGGAAAAGCTCAGTCATTTGTGACCAAGGATACAAAAAAAAACCTGCAATGGGGGTGGGGAGCCAGTCAGCAAAAATAGACTCCACTTTGAACAATCAAGCTTTTATATTTTTGAGCCTCCCATTGTTATAACAAACCGTTTGCAGCAAGAAGCAAGACATCCCCCCCCGATCTACTTTTAATTTGGCAAACCATTCAATTCAGTGGTGCAATTAGGGGCCAGCCAAGCCGCACTTGTCAGTAAACATTGCATTCCAACATATTAGCAATTGATTTGAGGCTGTGAGGTAGGACACTTAATTTACTGGGCAGGAGGAAGCTATACAGAAATGTTAACATCAACAACAGTAGCATAAACTATGACCTGTGTCCCCTGTCCCCCCACAAGAGTGAGATAATGGGCAGATGCAAAAGTCTACAGGTCGGGTGCCAGCAGTTTTTAAAGCAAAAGGGGCATACCACATTTACACACTGTGGAGACCACTTGCAGAAACACAGAAATAGAAAACAGTCCCAGAAACATTCCTCAGCACCAACAGAACAAGCTGTTCTGCTCAATGAGTCAACTACAGGACACAGAAGTCAGATCAGCAGGAACAAGAGGGTTGGCACAGCTCAGACCTTGTATCAACATCTGCAGGGACATTGGCTGAATACACACAGACACACAGCAGCATCAGAACTACATACTATGCACTTGCACTCCTCCCTATCTAGTTCCTAATGGAATCAAGCCATCCAAAGTTCACTCATTTAATTGGCCACCCAAAAGCCCTGGTGAAGGAAAGCTCCATGTTGCAGGTACTACAACCACCGGTGACTGCATTACCACTCATCCAGGTAAGAGACCCACACACAGAACCCCCTTTGCACTCATCACCCAAATGTTTTAAAGACCCCTCTCCTTTTGTGGTCCAGAAAAGGCCCTGACTATAAGTGGCTCTCCAGGGTTTTGGACTGCTGTCTTTCTCAGCCCTACTTGGAGAAGCAGGGAATTGAACCTAGGACCTTCTGCATTCAGAGCTGGTGTTCTACCCATGGAGGAATATGGCTCTTCCCTCCTTAATACTATCATACAGGGCTTTTTTTTTAAGCCAAAACCCACCAGAACTCATTTCCAGCACCTCTCAACTGGGTACCATTACCATTTTAAGAGAACAAGGGAGGTGTTCATGGTGAGCTCCAGCACCTCTTTTTCTAGAAAAAATTCATGGCTATCATTACTATTAGAACAGGCAACTAAATCAAAATACCACTAGTCATGACACCCCAGGGAGCAAGATAAAAGGTGATAGGTGGGTCCAAAAAGCAAAATAAATTTAAAAAGGCTGAATACTTATGAATGCTTACTGGTGTTCTGCCCTTCCTCAAAGAAACTCTACACCTCACAGCAGCCCTGGACTGGCACTCTGTGACTTGCTCAAAGCCACTCAGCAAGCTGCAGAGCTGAGCAGGGAATTCAACTTGGGTTTCTCACACCCAAGACACAAAACTTTAGAGCCACTGCACCACACCATTCATTTTATTTTACATTCAGCAAGTTCATGTTGTTTTTAACAAGGGATGATGAGATGTTTAAGAACATGGCATAAAAACTTTCACAACTTACCTCCCAATCACTTGCGATTTTGGGGGGTGGCTCTGAACCCAACTTTCTGAGCTGATTCTCCTTATAATTCTCATATTGCTTGTATCCCGCATAACCTCCGCCTGTAGCCACCAAAAGGTGCAGTGGGCGTAACCGCAGTACACTCCTCATCGGTGCAGTGTAGAGTTTCCGCTGACCTGTAACAAAAGGAAATAGCACTTTAGGACGCTGCGGTGTGACAGAGGCAGAGGTTGTACAGTGAACCTGGCATCTCCAGGCCAGCCCAGAGAGAAATGTCACCATTGTTACAAAGATTGGCTGGGGGTTCGTTCTTTCAAACCATCAATGGTCACTTCCTAGACAAAACAATTCCCAACTCACAACTTCAGTTCTCAAACACAGAGCACTATGGAACGGAGCCCACAAATATTTTACTTTGACAATTTATATACTGATTCACAACATCAACTCTAAGTGGTGTACATAAAACTCAAAACAATGAAAATAAAAATCAGTTAAAATTATAAAATCAGAATTCAGTTAAAAAGCCTACTGGAATAAAAAAAATCAGTAAGTACAGTACTGGAAGTTCAACAGGGAGGGGTCATGTCTGACCTCAACTGGAAGGTAGTTCCATAAAATTGGGCCCACAATATTGAAGGCCAAAGAACTCAGTGACTGGGCAGAGATATAAGGGACCAAGTGATCCCCGGGGCATCCTGGACCTGAGCTGTTAACTTAAGAATTATAAAATGAGAAACTGAGATAAACCAAAATGGGCATTCATTCATCCCTTCTGGGGATGTTGCACTGCCTGTGAAAACCATCATGGAAGCTGGAGATTTTCAATGTAGGGCTACTGCCACATTAATATTTTTGCTTAATAACAGCTGGCAAAATATGATGGGGAGATGACTACCAAATGTGCTTCTGACCTTTGTACCTCTTACATTCTGGCATCAAAATATTTCAAAAAAATTTTTTTCCTTTGTTACCATTTCTGAAATGTTATTAAAGTGCAAGATTGTTTTTTGGTTTTTTGTATTTGGCACAATGGGAAATGGCTGTTTTCCAACATTACAGCAGTCTGGAAGCTGCTAAATCAAAGAGACAGCAAACAGCTACAGACATAAAGAAGCCATGGACAACCCAAATCACCAGAGCACTGTGAAAGGCAGAATACACATAAAAGCCAGGGCTCTGCTGCACACAGCAGGCATTTCTTGCACTCTATGGTCCTGCATAGAGACACATGGTGCTTCCACTCAGTTAACAGTGCAAATTGGAGAGCCAAAAGATAAAAGAAAACAAGGAAGGGGGGGAAGAAACCTCATATCATTCTAATCCTTTTCTATCTCTATGCAAGCAGATAACTGTGGGGTAACTGTGCCCCTGAAAGACCAGGTGCGCAGCCTGGGAGTCATTTTGGACTCACAGCTGTCCATGGAGGTGCAGGTCAATTCTGTGTCCAGGGCAGCTGTCTATCAGCTCCATCTGGTACGCAGGTGGAGACCCTACCTGCCTGCAGACTGTCTCGCCAGAGTGGTGCATGCTCTAGTTATCTCCCGCTTGGACTACTGCAATGCGCTCTACATGGGGCTACCTTTGAAGGTAACTCGGAAACTACAACTAATCCAAATGCGGCAGCTAGACTGGTGACTGGGAGCGGCCGCCGAGACCACATAACACCGGTCTTGAAAGATCTACATTGGCTCCCAGTACGTTGCCGAGCACAATTCAAAGTGTTGGCGCTGACCTTTAAAGCCCTAAATGGCCTCGGTCCAGTATACCTGAAGGAGCGTCTCCACCTCCATCATTCTGCCCGGACACTGAGGTCCAGCACCAAGGGCCTTCTGGCGGTTCCCTCATTGCGAGAAGCCAAGTTGCAGGGAACCAGGCAGAGGGCCTTCTCGGTGGTGGCGCTTGCCCTGTGGAACGCCCTCCCAACAGATGTCAAAAAGGAAAACAACTACCAGACTTTTAGAAGACACCTGAAGGCAGCCCTGTTCAGGGAGGCTTTTAATGTTTAATAGATTATTGTGTTGTATTTTTCTGTTGGAAGCAGCCCAGAGTGGCTGGGGAGACCCAGCCAGATGGGCGGGGTATAAATAATAAATTATTATTATTATTATTATTATTATTATTATTATTATTATTATTATTTATCTGTGTTTCTTATCATAGCACAAGAAGCATCTTACACTTCCCTACTGCCACCTGCTGGAAAGGAGCATGTACTAGAATGAAGTCTTATGGGAATCATTTGTGGGAGCAAAAGAACCTCATTAAGCGCGAGGATGCAAACTGGCACACATTTGCATACTGGCACGTGCTTTTTACTGACGAGGTTTCTTCACCATAAGGTCCTATGGCTGGTTAAAACAATGTAAAAATAGTTTCAGCAGTGAGCCTGCTGTGAAAGCACTCCCACTGCATTTTAGACACATGGAACAAATTCAGTGGAAAGGAAATATGTTTTTCCAACTTGCAGTAACAATTGCATTTGCACAAAACTGATTGTCTAGCCCTTATGTAAATCAGCAAGCCATCAACCTTCCCTTCTTGCCACTGAGAAGAAGATAACCATGACTATGTTATTCTGAGCTTTCTTCCTTCTTTTGGGACCCCAGAGACTGACATAACTAGAGAGAATATGCCACATTAGCTGCATCGGTTTTTTCTGGATTAGAATGCAGGGCCGTCTCAAGCAGGTCGGGCTCCCTGGCGCTGAGGCGCAGAGATCGCTCTGGCACCCCCGCCCTTGCAGCGCACAGCATGGCTTCCGCGCGGCTTCACTGTGCAGCGCCCCCCCCCCTGCCGGCCCCACGCCACCGGGACTACACCTAGAGCCGGGCCTGTTAGAATGTATTAATTAAAGGCCTTGAGGTCAAAACTTTTACATTTGTCTATGGGTGGGGGATTACTGGTTTTTGCTATTGTAATTAAGTTATGCACTTTGTGTTTTCATCTTGTATTTTAATGCTGTAAACCAGCCTGTGATCTTTGGATGAAGAGCTGCATATAAAATTAATTAATTAATTACAGTAGTTAATTAAATTTCTGGAAATGGTTTCAAATGTTCAGGAAGCCAAGTCTTTTGCACTTCTTCCAGCTATATTACTTCGTTTACATACCTCCTATATAAATCTGCCTGGACATTATTCAGATCTTCTTTAGTGGCCTGGCTCTGGGTGTCCCTGCTAGGAAACGGGGCGTTCTCTGTGCAACTCCCTTCCCAAATCCATTTGATTAGAACTGGCAAATCTGCCCATCTTGCTTGGGACAGAACACCTCTGTGCTCAAGGCAGAACAAAACCACCCTATTCTGGATGGTCTCCCAACTCTATAGACACATTTTCAGGGGGCACTGGAGTCTGCAGGCCAGGGGCAGGGGGAGAAAGTAAAAAGTTGCCTCACCTCCTCCGTTAGCAGACACTTTCACTAGTCCTTGTGCTTGCACATAAGGCACCAATTGGCCACAACCAAACTAATTTAATTTCAAAGATTAAAACATAATTAACAGTTCTGGCCTACATCGCCACCAGAATACTCACGATGCATATACATGACGAGTACCTTCACATGTTTGATTCAGCAAGAACTACAAGACCAACAGGTTTAATTTTCATCTATAGTCAGAGACCTAAAATTTCCCTAGGGTGGGTACCAGAAATTTAACATCAAAGAGCAGTTGCAATACATGTCACAATCATCATCACATACAGATTACAGATTCTTTATTATGTAGTGTCACAGACTCAAACAAAGCAAAACTGCATAAGTATCAAATATCACAAAACAGGGTCATGTCCTGTTCATGTATTCCATGTATGTAAGCCTTCCATACCCTCCCTAACCCTCTCTTGCAAAAAGCTTCTCTCTTCCACTTCAAGAAGAAACCAACTACCTTTAATACTGTGCTTCCAAACCGTAATCATAGTTTGAAGTGGTAAGAGAAACAATAAGATGAAAAAAATATGAGGATTCTTACCAGTAAGGAGGAATGGGGAAAGTGGTTGCTTCCAAAGTACCAACATCTTCTTCATAGACTGATTATCATGTCTTACAATGCTGCTGTGGAAAAGGGTACTGGTGGTAATGGGTATAAAAACAGGAAAATACAAGTAATTATGGACGCATATCTATATAAAAAAATCTATATTAACTACACATATTTATAAACCAAGTTACAAATCATTATCTTCCTCCGGATTACTGTGTAATATTTACCTACTCCTGCTTTACCTTACCTACTCCAGAAGATGGGCGAGTTATAATTCTTTTTAGAATTAAAATAAATCACGCAATGTGTATTTTAGAGAGCTCATTTTATCTTTCTTGGCTGGCAGGATCAGGGCTGCACTTCATTATTTTTAGCCCACTTTTTCCTGTTTCTGCAGGCTTTCCAAAATCTGCTTTTGCTGAGGACAAATTTAGCAGTAAAGAAATACAGGAAGCAGCACCTGAAGCCCTGACCTTTACAACCTCTTCTATCTTGAGGTCGGCAGCAGAGTTCATGGGCATTTTAAACCCATCAACCTTGACGTGTATGGAAAATCTAAAGTAGTGAGGAGGAAAGTACATTACTGTGAACAAGTGAACACCCTCTTCTTAACCCTGAGAGGTTCTGCAGTGTAATCATGTCAGAGAACATGAGACCTTACAAGCTGGAAACTATCACACTAAAGCAAATTCAAGCCAATGGCCTAAGCCTACTCCTAATTAAAGGATTTGAATTAAGATTTGCTCCCTATGGAATTTATTTTCAAGTTTTCTGTCATACAACACTGGATGGGAGTTGCTGAAAATCAAGCCTTATCATTACAGACTTGCTCCAGGTACAGTTCCTGGTTGTGACAGGTTGGTGAAACTCAGGAACTGTTTTTGGTTTTTTTTAAATGATGAATAGTAAAATGCTTCTCATCATACCAGGTGAGGGAATGCATGGGGGAGACGATAGGTACACCATTTAAATCCTCCACTACCACATTGGTATGGATGAGAAGGAATACTGGAGGAGCACTGTTGGATCAGACAAAAAGCCCATCTAGTAGTCCAGCATCCTGTTTTCACAATGATCAACTAGATGCACCAATTAAAAAGCCCACAAGCAGAACCCAGGGGCTAAAGCACTCTTCCCACTTGGAATTCCCAGCAACTGGCATACAGAGACGTACTGCTTCTGACACTGGGTATAGTATACAACCATCGATAGAAAAATGTGTGAAATATAAGGCTAACTTCCACTGAAAGCCATCCAATGTGGTGGCCATCTTGAGGCAGCAAATTCCAGTTAATTATGCACTGTGTGAAGAAATGCATCTCTGCAGAGACATGTGGCAATCTGCAAATGTACACAAATGTGTGCAGTGATTTCCTATTCACTATACAGTATGTGTGATTGGGGTCCCAAGTGGCACTGTGGGTTAAACCACAGAGTCTAGGGCTTGCTGATCAGAAGGTCGGCGGTTTGAATCCCTGCAACGGGGTGAGCTCCCGTTGTTGGGTCCCAGCTCCTGCCAACCTAGCAGTTCGAAAGCATGTCAAAGTGCAAGTAGATAAATAGGTACCGCTCTGGCGGGAAGGTAAACGGCGTTTCCGTGCGCTGCTCTGGTTCGCCAGAAGCAGCTTTGTCATGCTGGCCACATGACCTGGAAGCTGTCTGTGGACAAACGCCAGCTCCCTCGGCCTATAGAGCGAGATGAGCGCCGCAACCCCAGGGTCGGACACGACTGGAACTGATGGTCAGGGGGCCCTTTACCTTTATATGTGTGATTAGAGTGGGGAAGATGCCCTCAGGGACCCATTAAGATAGCGCTAAACCAAACCCTTGCTATTTGTGACACACACACACACCCTGCCAGAGTTTGAGACGTATCCCAGATTGCTGACTTTGGCTCACAAAAATTTAATGGGGGTCACTGGGTACAAAGTCATTGGTTCTACTTCATGGTCACATTTTAGAAACCTGACATTTGTTCACCTGCACTGAAAACTATGCCACAAATTGTGAATGGAATTAGGCAGAGTCACTTGCCCAAGACCACTCAGTAAAGTCCAAAGCTGAACCACGATATGAGACCAGATCTCTTAGCACCAAGCACAGCTCTCTACACTGACTGATCAAAACTGTTTCTCATCTTGTTGTTGCTGGCACCCCTCTGTCTCAGGAGACAATGGAGGAGTGTGCCTTTGGGAGCGAAGTCAAACTGCTGGAAGTCAACATATACAAGGCAAAAGCTTCCATCATGAGTTCAATGGATTTCGACAGCTGCATATATTTCAGCTGTTAATGAGAGGTGTCTCTGAAGCACTACTGAAAAGCTTTGAATAGGAGCTCTTCCTCTTCCCAATAGCTAGTTGGGCCTGCACATATAACCTCCACAGAGGGAGATCAGAATGTTCCAGACTTGCTGGAGTTGGCTGCCTTCACCTGCCAGGGAGCCAGTTCATATTACAGGTCCTTAGGTCCAAATGAAGTGCAATCACATAACTGTGCATTTAGTTATAATTTATAGCCCACCTTTCTACAGACACTGTAATCAAGACAGCCCCCAGTTTATACAATAAACTGGTCACAAGGGCAAGGGCCCCTTGAGCAGCTAACACCTCACTCTCGCCTGCACCTGTGGTGCTCTGCCTAGAGAGGCTTGTCTGGTGCACCACATTAGTACTATCTTTTGGAACCAGGCAAAAACTGCCTTGTTCTCCCAGACCCTTTAATGTATTTTATCTTTTAAGCTCTTTGAGGGTTTTCAGTATATTTTCCCCCTTTTCTTGTTTTTCTTTGTCCTAAAAGGTAGTGGAATAAGTAATATGCATTGAAATTTTTGTCACATGAGCTTTATTGTATTTTTAATATTTTGTTGGGAGCCGCCCAGAGATGTGCAGGGTATGAATAATATATTATTATTATTATTATTATTATTATTACTACTACTATTATTATTCTGAAAAATAATATTATTATTATTCTGAAAAAATAAGATGATGATGAAATATCGTCATTGATATTTTAATATTTAATATTGTTTACAGTATTTAGTTTTTATAATAGAGCAGCCAAATTGGTCATTGTTAACTTTTGTGAGGGTGAAAGAGGAGAGCGCAAAATATGGTCTGAAGCTCAACATCAAAAAAAACAAGATCATGGCCACTGGTCCCATCACCTCCTGGCAAACAGAAGGGGAAGAAATGGAGGCAGTGAGAAATTTTACTTTCTTGGGCTCCTTGATTACTGCAGATGGTGACAGCAGTCACGAAATTAAAAGACGCCTGCTTCTTGGGAGAAAAGCAATGACAAACCTAGACAGCATCTTAAAAAGCAGAAACATCACCTTGCCGACAAAGGTCCATATAGTTAAAGCTATGGTTTTCCCAGTACTGTAGTGATGTATGGAAGTGAGAGCTGGACCATAAAGAAGGCTGATCGCCGAAGAATTGATGCTTTTGAATTATGGTGCTGGAGGAGACTCTTGAGAGTCCCATGGACTGCAAGAAGATCAAACCTATCCATTCTGAAGGAAATCAGCCCTGAGTGCTCACTGGAAGGACAGATCCTGAAGCTGAGGCTCCAATACTTTGGCCACCTCATGAGAAGAGAAGACTCCCTGGAAAAGACCCTGATGTTGGGAAAGATGGAGGGCACATGGAGAAGGGGACGACAGAGGATGAGATGGTTGGACAGTGTTCTCGAAGCTACGAACATGAGTTTGACCAAACTGCAAGAGGCAGTGGAAGACAGGAGTGCCTGGTGTACTATGGTCCATGGGGTCACAAAGAGTCGGACACGACTAAACAACAACAACATCCAGATACAATCTACCCAAGTTTAATTGTAAGTTCTACCTGAAGGTTGAAACGAAGAGGGAGTAAGTAATCCAGTATCCTGAGGAAGTTCATGGAGGTTGATGAGGGGACAGAGAACCCAGTTGCCTCTGCTCCCAGTCTCCTGAGATTTTATGGAGATGGAAAGATGAGCCCACTGAGTTGAACATGGCTTACTCTCAAGAATAGTTGCCTAGGATTGCCACCAAAATTTCATTCTTATTACAGTGCAATTCTAACAATGTTAATTCCAAAATCCCCATTTAATTTAGTGGGACTTACTTCTGAGTTAACACTCTTATGAACACACTGGAGGCTGAAGTCCTACACCCACTTACTTGAGAATATGTCCCATTCAACTCAGTGGAGCTGCCCTCAAGTGAAATATACATAGGGATGAGATCAGCATGTTAAGGATTGCAGCAGTAACTTACATACTTTTAAGGGCTTTTAAAAATCAGTTTGCATTGGCATAACATGCAAAGCCCAGAGCTAAAACAGGATGGGTAAAACTTTTTGATGCCAGTCAAGCAGGTACAATTGGTTAGGAAAACAGGACAAGTCTAATATGCTTACAAAGGCCCCTCAAGAGCACCTATTTATCCTGATGCAACATTTTGTAATGTTTTCCCAATGCAAACTCAGTGCCAGGTGATTTTGACACAGGGAGTTACTGAGTTCTAGTTTTATTTAATGCTAGAAGGAAAGTTTTGTGTTGCATTATTTTATCATATCTGTCATTGTTTTTTAATCCCCACATTTTGTTTTTAACACTATTTTATTTTTCGCTTCTCTGAGCCACCCAGACCATGTGGATGGGTGGCTTAATAAAGTCAATAATGAAAATAATGTGGAGGCATTTTCCCCAAATCCTCCAAGGTGAGATAGGGCCTAACAGGCACACACTGCAAGGGGGGCACTGAACTGAGCACTTGGCTAGGGCTTCCTTTGCACTAGAAGGGGAATGCAAGGTCCCTGTAACAAAGACTTGAATATCTGTAAGTGGAGCAGCCCTCCCCTGCCTCCATTTTCCTCCATTCCCTGCTTACCACATCCCTCTATTTTCTACTACATTATAAGCACCTCAGGGCAGAGACACCCCCCCCCCCCAATTCTCTCACATTTTGGGAAAGCACCATGGATGGCACTAGAGACAAATAAGAGAAGAAAAGGACTACAACAGCAATACAGGCAGTTAAGAGCAGGCTTAAGTGCCCCTGAGCACAGGCAGAGTGCATTTCCCTCACCACACAAGAAAGCAAATGCCAAACTTTAAACTTCACGCAGTTTTCTAACGCTTTGCTGCTGCTCCTCACAATCCTTGTCCCGAAGTGTAATCTCCCACCTTCACACCGCAGGGTACCACAGATCAACTTAGAAATAAAACTTTATAGTGAGGCTGTGTACACACTATACATTTAAAAGCGCCTTTTAAGCCCATCTCAAGCCCTCGCACCACACAAGAAACCTGGGACCCTGTTGTTTACCCCTCACAGAACTCCCAATTCCCAGCACCCTTATCAAACTACAGTTCCCAGGATTTGGGGAGTATATACATGTATTGGGAGGTTGTGGTATTTACTTTTTTTTACCATCAAGCCGTATATAAATTAATCAAGAAATAAAAATAAGCAAGTGGTGTGGACCGGGCCTGCGGAGTATTATCCAGCCTTTAATCCTACTCAAAAGCCCATGCCTATGAATTTCAGCGCGGCCCTACTACTCCGAGTGGGGCGCAACCCTGAATGTCATTAATGGCACATTTGGTTTGTTTCATGTTTAAACTTGTTTTAAATTTTAAACTGTTTTAATTCTCCCCGAGATCCGGTGGGTCATAAATGTGACGGCGACAAGAGCCTGCACACCGCTTTGGCATCCTTGTGCACACAAATTCCCCTGGAGGCAGACATAAAAAGGCAACTGCAAGTACCACTCGGAGAAGCCCCCGCTGAAATGGGATGCCTCCATTAACTCCAGTACGTCTCCTCTGAGTAGGACTGAGGTGAGGGGTTGGGTTGGGGAGACAAACCCCCCCCCGCGCGCGCCTCTCAGGTGTCCTCCGAGGCGGGAATCCTGGCTGAGGGCCATCAGATAGCTGCACGCCGAGGCGCGGAGCACGCGCTGCGCCCCCTGCGCCTCACGCCCCGCCATGTCTGCCTGTCTCCCCCCACTTCCCTCACCCTCGAGGGCCAGCCCCTTCCTCCGAAACCATCCCGCCTCCCTCACGCCTCGCCGCCGCCGCTAGGACTGCCGCGCTGTACCTTCCGCTCGCCCTGGCGCACGCCACCCTCAGAGCCCCTGCCGCCGACGCCGCCATCTTGGCCCTGCTGCTGCTCTCTCGTTCGGTGGAGGGAAAAGTCACCCCGCCGTGCGGCTGCTCTGCTCTCTGCTCGTTTGCCGCGCCGCCGGGGCTGAGGGAGGGAGGGAGGGAGGGAGCGACTGGGCGGGCGCAGTTGGAGAGCACGAGAGAGCGAGGCGGGCCTCGGGCCTGAGGAGGAGGAGGAGCCGCCGGTTCTCCGAGGCGCTGCGTTAGGTCGCCGTGCATCGGCCGCCTCGCCTCAGCGGGGCTTGAGGGAAGCCCGAGAGCCCCCTTTTTTCTTCTCACACGCAGAAAAAAGCATAACGATAATAATAATAATAATGCCGCAAAACGTCTCCATGGCGACACCCGCACACATTTGCAAAGAACCATCAATAAATAAATGCCAGTTTATCAAGTTTCTGGAGCGAGCCTGAGGGCAGCCACGCAGCTGTTAACAGTGATGCGTTTGCTTTGTTGGAAAGTTATATTTCGGTTTATTCGTCTTCATTCGGCATAAGTTAAGGGGAGCTACTGTGTGGAAGGATAATTCGTAATAAAAATAAATAAAAGCAACCATCAAGTTTAACCAAAACAAAAAAAGCCCCCACACACCTACAGAGAACAGCAACAATAATGTTCCCTCAAATGGCTAGGAGGTGAGGTGCACCATGACTGCACAGAAAGGGTTCACTACTGCAGGCATCCCCAACCTTCAGCCCTCCAGATGTTTTGGACTACAATTCCCATCATCCCTGACCACTGGTCCTGTAAGCTAGGGATCCTGGGAGTTGTAGGCCGAAACATCTGGAGGGCCGCAGGTTGGGGATGCCTGCACTACTGTACTGCGAGCCACACCATACAATTTAAAGTACATGGCTTCCCCCCAAGTAATCTTGGGAGCTCTTGTTTGTTCAGTGTGCTGGTAATTGTAGTTCTGTGAGGGTAAACTCAATTTCTCAGGATTGTTTGGGGAAAGCCTTGTGTGGAAGTGGCAGGTGTTAATGCCAGCAGCAGGCAGGCCTCACTAGGGAGATCATTCTTTTGAGTTTATACATCTCGCCTTATTTACGTTTATTAAACTTTATTAAACAAAGCTTTACAGTGGTACCTCAGGTTACAGACGCTTCAGGTTACAGACTCCACTAACCCAGAAGTAGTACCTCGGGTTAAGAACTTTGCTTCAGGATAAGAAAAGAAATTGTGTGGCGACGGCGTAGCGGCAGCGGGAGGCCCCATTAGCTAAAGTGGTACCTCAGGTTAAGAACAGTTTCAGGTTAAGAACGGACCTCCAGAACAAATTAAGGTTTTTTAAAAATCATTTTTATTAATTTTCCAATAAAAAACAGCCAATCAACATATAATCATAATCCAATCCAATTAAAAACAACAAACAAACAAAAAAGACCAAATTGTAATCCCAATTATTAATAATTAATTTTTTCCAAGCTTCCCAGAGTCTGGACCTCTTGAAGAATCTTCCATATCTCATCCCTGACTCCTTGTTCTCCTATTTTCCACATTCCGATTTTAACACTCAAAAGTTTTCCATCCCTGGCTGTGCGATTCTCAATCATGTCCAAAGTCATATATCCTTATGTCCATCGAGTACAGCTTTAGTGTAAATATGTATTTTTCCAACTCTCTGTTTGCCAGCACAACATTTCCTGACTCCATTCCAATCTTCCAATCCGGCTATTATCCAAGTCCTCATTTAGAGCTTAATGACGCAGCAACTCCCATGCAGTTAGGCTGTTATGTTGCTCCCATCCAGGCTGCCATCCAAGTCCTTCTTTGATGTTAGGCATGCTGTTTGCGTATTGCAATGTAAGTAAACTGTACTGTACTCCACAGATATAAATCATTCAAAGATCAATTGGCCTTTGGAGTGGGGCTCACTTCTGAATACAGACCGGTCTCGCTATACAAACACAATGCATTCTCAGGAAGTCAGGCAAGCGTTTGCATAACAAGTCAACACTTTCCATTGATTCCAAAATGATGGGCGAAACCAGGAAAACCCATGCTCTCCTGTTTGTCCGATCTCTCCCCATCCACCCCTCCCTCCTACCATGTGAATCTGCTGCAGTGGAACAGCAAAACACAAAAAAGTAAGGCTGCTTATTTGTTTACAGTAATGCATGCAGGTCTGGCTGTTTGGATATCTGAATCTGCGGTGTTTATTTTTGTTTGGGTACAAATTCCTCATGTTTGGATCACTGAATTTTTGTATAATGAGTGTTATGAAAAATAGCAGCCCAGTGATGTCCCTGGGGCTGATGAGAGTTGTATTCTAAAACATCTACAAAGCACCAGGTTGGCAAAAGTTCTAATCACTGTTCTACACCACACCAGCAGTCTTTCTGTCACACTCTCAGGGAAGCTAACAGTAAAAATATCACAATAATAACAATAATAAAGGTATTGCCTTAATTTTGATTTATTAATTACTTAGTTCAGAACTCATCTCTGCTATGAACTCAGGTGAGCCACCAGCAATCCAGGAAGGGGGGGGTGTATTGTGAGGATCCCTGTGTGCAACTGGCTTAGGCAGCCAAGGCCCTGACTGACTCCAGCTACAAAAGCTGAGTCTGTTAAACAGACTCTTGGGCTGGGACGTGGTTTTGGTTTTTGGTTGGGAGGGGGTTACTGCTGTTGGTTTATTGTATTTTTATTTGAGATCTTCTCATGATTTATGTGGAAATTGTTCAGTTTCATTGTATATTTTTATTGTTTTATTTATTGTTTTTATCTACTTTTGTTATGTTGTAGTTATGTATTTTTTCATATTGTAATTGTCTTGAACTGTGGAAATGTGGCATACAGATAAAGTTATGTATGTATGTATCTGGAGAATGCAGGTAAAGGACTCTGAACCTTTATAAAAAAACTGAGGGACTGAGGGTGTGCAGGTGGGTAGATCACATTCTCTCTCTCTTCTCTTTTCAAAATCCATTCCTGACACTTGAGAATCATCAGAATGCCAGTTCAAAAGGAGATTTAAGATTCAGTTGCTTCTGTTGAGTGTGAAATTAGGTTTTTAAAGCCCAACACAGTGCTATCTATGAAAGATTGCCAGTGTGAGAAGACTGAAAAATGTTATAATTCATCTATTGTCTCTATCTGCAGACTCGCCAGGCCGACTCTTGACAAAGCCCTGCTAACGCTTCCCATCTGTGCCTAAGAATGGGGCCCCTTTCCCCGCCCAGCCCATCATCCTTACATCCAGTGGATGCTGCTGCTGCTGCTGCTGCTCTCTCGTTTTTTTTGTGTGTGTGTGTTAATCCTCCCCCAAACCCGAAAATAAATATTTAAGGCAGTGCCAAGACCCCTTGTTTTCAAGGCTTCAGTCATAGCTCTGGAATCCCTGGTATGAGGCAAGGCAGAGGCTTCAGTGTGTGGAGGCAAACTGGATTTATGCTTTGCATCTTTGGCCATGAAGGCTGCGGCAGTCACTGTGTTCATCCTCCTGACCACTCTTGCTCTTAGGTCTACAGGTAAGAGTGGCGGCACTGAGGGAGATGAAAAGCAGCATCCACCCTGAACAATGCTAATTTGCTTTTAAGAGGCAAACGCCAGCAAGCTCCTCCACCATTACACTAGTCTTCTGCTTTATTTTTAATTTATTTTTTAAAATGTCTTATTGTTATTGGAATGCTGTGCCAACCACCAGCACCAGTGCTCCTCTTTTTATTTATTATTTGTTTGGTAGCGTTGCGGCGGGGAAGCTGTGTTGTTGGGAACAAAGTTAGAAAGAGAGGGGTTGGTGGGGGTTAGAGTCCAACAACATCTGGAGGGAGACAGGTTCCCCATCCTTGTTTTGCACGGACAGGTGGAGTGCCCCAAACCCCAGGCAACACCTGAGCGGAATAATGACTCAAGATAACTTGCTATGGGATTAAAATTGGCCACAACTTTATTAAGATTCAGATGTAGGGAGACCTTGGCTCAGGCATTGGGCATTTATCCTTCCCAGTCCCCAACCTTGAGGTGGGGACTCCTGCTCATTCTGCCGAGTGGGGCCTTGACTTCTTTCCCCAAAGCCTGTCCTGATGGCTCTGCCATTCATCAATGATGTGCAGACTGCATAGCATGTTTTGTTTTGTTTCAAATAGGGATCAGCCGCGTCTGCTCCTCAACTTTCTTCATTGCTTACCTTCAAGCTTCTCAGTTTCTATCTAGCCTATTCATAACATTGCCTGCTCTTTCTGTTCTTGCAGGGAAGAAGTTCCGATGGTGTACCCTTTCTGACCTGGAGCAGAGGAAGTGCTCAGAGCTATCTAAAGTGCTTCTGGCAGTGCTGCCTCCTGCCACGGTCAATGCCTTTGCCAGGGTTTCCTGCATCAGAGCTCACAACACTTACGACTGCATTGACAAGATTAGAGTGAGTACCCAGAAATTCCAGAGGTTATCCAAATCACGGATCTCATTCATTTCTTCTACCTCCACAGTCGGAGCAGGCATCAATGCTTTTGAATACCTGGAAACCACAGGAGGGGAGAGTGCTGTTACGCTCACGCCCTTATTGTCAGCTTCCCTTTAGGACATCTGATCAGCCACTGTGACAACAGCATGGTGGGCTTGGTGGTTCTGATGTCTTTTGGGCATTTTGGACTACAAAGCCCATGAGGCCCAGCCATCATGGCTGTATGCTCTTGAGGCTTATTGGAGTTGCATTCCAAAGCATCCTGAGGGCACCAGGTTGTTGATGGTGGGAATCAAGGTTATGTGGGGAGCGGGCTGCGGGGGTGATTGCCCCGGGTGCATTTTTCTGGCAGGCACAGTGCACTGCTCACGCTGTCGTCATCCCTGCGAGCCAGCCCTGTGCCAATCTGATCAGATCCCAGCTTCGCCAAGTGGCTTGGGGAGGGCGGCGTGAGGAGGGCGCATGCACCGGGCACTGGGCACCACTAGTGAGAATGAAGAGTGGCACATTAGTTGTGGAGCTAGCTGAGCACAGCATCTGTTCAGGGTGGAAGTGGTGTTGCCCCAGGGAAATTACTGCAATTATTATGACCTGTTTTCATGCTTAATATGTGAGATATTACAGCCCATTTATTGCTACATACATACTTATTAAATCCTAACCAGATGAAATTCTGCCATGACTGGAGGAAAGATATTAGCCAATAGTCCCAGGAAGTGTTGGGAAAGTCTGCCTGACTAGAATAGCTTGTACTGAAGATATTCAGAAACTTGTTTTAAATACTATTTTCATTCTTAATTAGGTGAACAAAGCTGATGCTGTCTCCTTGGATGCTGGAGATGTATATTCGGCTGTGAAGCTTTATGGCTTGACTGTGGTGGCAAAGGAGATCTATATGGAAGGTCAGTCAGTGACCATACCCCCAGGGCTGGTGTCAGCACCCAGTAAATTGACCAGAGCCTACATAAATGTAAAGAGCCTGCCATGCCAAGCCTTGATTCCAGCACAATCCCTGGTGTGCCTACTGGGTTGGCAATGGAGGTCAAGGGCAGGGTCAGATTTAGGTTTAATGAGGCCCTAAGCTACTGAAGGTAATGGGGCCCTTTAAATGTCCTTTGTCAACAACAAATTGTTGCTGTTAGAAATGAGCAAACCAGTGATATTTTAGGGAGCAGACTAGCAGGCGGGTCCCATTTCTTACATCATAGGAGCCTACACAACACAAAACACTGCTGCTGTATGTAGGTTTTATTTTATTTGTTTTTTATCTTATATTTTGGAAATGTACATCCAGGTTTTCTTCTTTTAAATTTTTTTGGGGCCCCCAAGAGAGTGGGACCGTAAGCTATAGCTTGTTTAGCTTATACGTAAATCCGGCACTGGTCAAGGGTCATGGAAGTGTTCCAAGAAGTGTGCTCTGGAGGAAGGCCTGCTCCCTTGGCTCTGGGGTTTTACTATGGGATAGATGCTCCTCAGGGTCCACATGACATCATTGGCATCAAAATGTCTGTCCACACCCCAGCCCACACCCAACTTAATCTAGAATCTAATATTTCCAGCAGAAAATCAACAAATTACAAAACAAAACTGGTGGCAATAGCCCAACTGTAAATTAAACCACCACCTGGAAGTACCGTAAACATTTCTTTAACAGAACTGGCCCTGCTTTTTCCATACAGAGACATTGCTTTGATCTGTGTGAAACTGAGAGCATATCACAGACTTAACTGGCTCAACCAGGGTGCCAACTTGAATAAAATATGGGGAGTGGGATAAGGTAAGCCCCACCCTGCATAATCGATCACATGATGTAGTGAACACAGCCATTTGAATGGCAATGCCCATCAGTTTGGGGGGATGGACAGCCCCCTCAAATATTTTTTGGGTGGAGCAAAGCCCCATCAGCCCCTAGGAGTTGGCTCCTATGAGCTCAACCATCATTCCTTCTCCCTAGGAAATCCTGAGAACACATGGGAAGACTTAGTGTAGTATAGCCATTTCCAACCTGGTGCCCTTCTGATGTTGTGGACTACAACTCCCATCAGCTCCAGTCAGCATGTCTCTGTGATGAAAGTTGTGATCCAAAACAACTGGAGGGTATGCGGTTGAGGAAGGTTGTTCTGTTCACACAGAGATCTCTCAGTATTCATTAACATGGTTCCTGTACTTTTTTATCACTAGGTAACTGTGTGTTTGCTGTAGCTGTGGCCAGACGAGGAATGCTGGATATCCAAAGGTTGAAAGGGAGCCGCAGTTGCCACAATGGAGCCAGGTGGACCTCTGGTTGGAACATCCCTTTGGGCTTCCTTCTGGTTAGGAATGACCTCGTGTGGGATGAAGACCAGCCCCTCAGCCACAGTGAGTGCACAGTGAAAGATCAGATGCTTAGCTTTGTATCAAAGGCCTGAAACCGATTGGAATTTGAGGGGAAGCACAATGTGCAAAGCACCCACCATAGGTCCCAAGTCCTTTTACTTATATTGGGACCACTTCAGCCACATGGTTTGAGCAGGAAAAATGTCAGAGCATGTTACTGAAACCAAAAGAGCACCAAACTGCTTAACTGTTTTAAGGCTGGAGGATACCCAGGATGTTACATGTCAAAGATAAGCAAACCGCACCTGACCATTGATCATGACAGAGGCATGCACAAAGTGTCCTCACAATGTATTCTCATACATTTCTGTGCCCACAAAACAAACATGTGATGAGATCCTGAGACAGGTTCTCAGATCCTGTTTGGCCAGAGATTTAAACCAATTTTGCAACACCCAAAGGAAGTGCCTGTTGTCATTGCATTGCCTGGCAAAGTGCTCCCTTCCTGTTTTTGTTTTTTGATAACATCCAGATCATTATGAGGCATCTTTAATTTCAAAAGGATTAAGACTGTCAACCAATTCAATAAATTTAGTTGGCTAATTATCTTGTCTTTTACCAGTTAAATTTCAATAAACCCACATTTTCCCAAAACTTCAATATAGGAAAAGAATGTGCAATATAATTTACAATTAATTAAAAATTAACAATTTAACAGAAGCTACCATTCATTGTTAGCTGCAAACATATTATTAATTTCTTTTTCATTCACTGCTGCAGAAAGAGACCAGACCCCAAAGTAGCCTAAGCGAAACAAGCACCTACATTCTTAACTTGCAGGCCAGGTGATGAACTATCACCTTGCCAACGAGACATTAACCTCCTAATTCTAATTTAAAAAAATAGATGAAGACTGGGATCTGATTCTTGAAAATGTTTGGTTACAGCATTAGCATGCGGTATTATGCCTGCTCAAAAGTTTGCCCCATTGAGTTCAATGGAATGTCTTCAAAGGTAAGTAGTTATAGATTTGCAACCTCAGGCTGCAGTCCCAATGAACTCAGTGGGGCCTACTTCTAAGTAGCCATGCTTAGGAATACAACATAGTGGGTACATTTCTGCGCGTGCTTACCTGAGGATAGGGCTATGTTCTGCCTCTGTTGCTGCAGACAGTATGCCTTTGAATTTGCTGGGAATCACAAGTGGTGAGAGAGCACTGCTGTTGCACCCAGGTTCTGCTTGTGATAACCTGGTTGGCTATTTGAGAACAGAATGTTGGATTAGATGGGACCTCTTAGGTCTGACCGAGATGGACTCTTCTTACATTCTGATCATCCAGAAGTTGAGTCAGGAATCTGTTTTATTTTAGCAGTGCATTTCCATGAGAATGTCTCCCCTTCTAATTTATCCAGTTGTCAGTGATTATTTCAATGCCAGCTGCATCCCTGGCATCGGAGTCGCCTCTCCGCAGCTCTGCTCCCTTTGCCAAGGACAGAAATCCTACATCCAGGACAAGAACCACTTCTGTGAGACCAGCGGTGGCGAACCCTTCTCTGGTTCAGATGGGGCCTTCAGGTGGCCTTGCACTTGTGCTTGAAGTGCAGGCGGGTGGGGCTGGAGCAGGTGTGTGGCCTCCTGTGCTAATGCTACTTCAATCTGTATGCAGGTGCTTGAAGAATGGGGTGGCAGATGTTGCTTTCCTGGATCACCTGGCCATCATGAATGCCACAGGTAAACTTCTTGCTCAGGAACTCTCATCTTAACATTTACCCTGAAGACGTACAGCAGCCCAATGTTAAATTCTCTCACTCCAGCTTCTCTCAATGCCATTCGTTTTTTCCCCTCCCCTTGTTCAGAGTCAGAACAAGAAGAATATGAGTTGTTGTGTCCTGATGGGTCCACAGCTCCCATGACTGCTTACGCTGCCTGCAATCTGGGCCGAGGGCCAGGACGGGCCATTGTCACACGCCACAACTTCAAGAAGATCGCCAAGAAGTTTCTCAATGTCATTCAGGTATTTCTTAGCCAACACAAGGAGGGGTACAGCAGGGCTCATGCCCGAGGCCTTGTTGACACAAAGAACTACTGAGAGAGCCAAAAGGACTACTCCATTAAAAAAAAACGTGTTTGGCAGATAACAAAATCTGGCTGTTTTGAGTGTTGAAACTGGATGCTCTAGTTTTTGTGCTCCTAAAAACAGTGTGCCATGCTGGCTGGGGCTGATGGGATTTGTAGTGCAAAACATCTGGAGGGTGCAAGGCTGGTGAAAGCTCTCACCAATTACATGGCTTATGGAAGGTGCCCAGCCAGTTTCATAGGGTGTTGCAATCATGTCCACACCATAGCTGCCAAGTTATCCCTTTTTTAAAGGGAAATTCCCTTATGCTGAATAGGCTTCCTCGCGAGAAAAGGGAAAACTTGGCAGCTATGGTCCACACTCTCTTTCCCTTGGGGATATGTGGTCTCTCCTTTTTTTGGTGCAAATAGTCTGCTGCTGGCTCACTATGTTATCAGCTAAATAATAACTAGAAAAGAGATGCTGAAGTTATATCAGCATTTGGAAGAAAATAGCAAAGTACTATGGTTCTGGGTGAGTCATGGCAGATTTTTTTTTAAAAAAACCAATACTGTTGTCACTGCTACTTACCAGGATGGTGCTGCCATGATAAGGAGGGTGTGGGTCTCTATATGGGTGCACCAGGAGCAGCACTGGATTGGCAGCAGCAGCAGTCCCACTGGTGCAGCTGCATGGCCCTGACTTTGCTGTGACCTTGCCGAAATCCCATCCCATCCAGAGAGGCGACAGTGATGCTGGTGTTGGGAAGATAGCTTTGCCCCATCATATGTGCCAATACTGCCTCCAGATGTTGTTGCTTTCTACCTCTCATCTGCTGCAGCCAGCATAGCCAGTCATCCGGAATGATGGGCATTGCAGTCCAACCATACCTGGAGGTTGCCATGTTGGCTACCCCAGTGACTTACCGTATATTCCGGCGTATAAGACGACTGGGCGTATAAGACGACCCCCAACTTTTCCAGTTAAAATATAGAGTTTGGGATATACTCGCCGTATAAGACATACGACCTGGCGTATAAGACGACCCCTGACTTTTGAGAAGATTTTCCTGGCTTAAAAAGTAGTCTTATACGCAGGAATATACTGTATTTCATCGTATAGACACCTCTGCTCTTGTCCTTAGCATCTATTTGGAAGGAAGGGAAGAGAGAAGGCCAGATTTGAGCTTTTTGCCTCTACGCCATTCAGAGGAAATAACCTGCTCTTCCACGATGCGACGCACCGCTTCCAGCTTGTTGATGAGGAGGCTGAAATCAGCCATGTTCTTGGCCTGGATTATGTTGCTCTGCTGCAGGGCTTGGGCCATGAAGGTGAGAAAGTGCCTCCCTCCCTCATGAAGTCATGGGGAGTCCCGAAAGATCCTATGTAGCACTAGGTGTATCTGAAGAAGTGTGCATGCACATGAAAACTCATACCAGCGACAAACTTAGTTGGTCTCTAAGGTGCTACTGGAAGGAATTTTTTAATTTTGTTTCAACTATGGCAGACCAACACGTCTACCTACCTGTAACTAGCACTAAGAGCCTTTGAGGTATAGGCCCCAGATCATTTTCTAGGAGTCTCAGGTGTTTCTGGATACTTACCGTAATTGAATTGAGAGGCAGAACTGAGCTGGATGTTGACTTAGAGAGCAATGAATAAGAACAGAAGGATAGCCCTGCTGGATCAGGCCAGTTGAGGCACAGATAGCCCAGCATCCTGTCCTTGCAGTGGCCAATCAGCTGCCCCAAAGGGAAGCCCAAAAGCCAAACCTAAGTGCAACAGCAGTGCTCCTCCACTTGCAGTTCCCAACCACTGGGCATTATTCAGGGGCACACTGCCTACAAATTTTGGTAATGGAAGGGAAACTGCACACATATTAAGCAAAATAGAAACATACCCACCCAGCCTCCCCCATCTACCTCTCTTCCCCCTTTCTTCCCAATGTCTCAACAAATGAAACTGATTTGTAAAAATGTTATGAGAGACATTGCGCATATCTTTGTAAACCAAGAAAACCTTTAATAATAATAATAATAATAATAATAATAATAATAATAATAATTTAAAAAAAATGGAAGGGAAACTGAACTGATCTGGGGTGCAAATTAACCAAAGTATATATCTGGGGTGATCTAGATGGGAAACAACCTGGCTCACCTTCTGTGACATTTAAATTCTAAAGTTGCTTCGATAATATAAATTAGCATCTGCAGATTTTACGCAAATATCTGTCTGTGAGCCAACGCCTCAGATCTTTGAAGTACTAGCAGCTTGGTTACTAGGTGATGCAATTTGTCCTCCTTCCTATGACAATACCTTCTCCTGCTGCCTCAGGGAGCTCCCTGGCCAACAGCCTGGTCCGCTGGTGTTGTATCAGCAATGCTGAACTCCGCAAATGTGAGGAGTGGGCTCTGAATGTCAGGTCACACCCACTGGTCTGTATCCAAGCAAACTCTATGGCCAACTGCATTGAGCTGATCAAGGTGAGTTGCATACAGTCTGGGAAGCAAAACCAGCAGCATTTTCTTTTTACATAAGCAAAAGATACAAATAAATCACCCCATCTCAGTAAGGCCCAGAGTGACTGGGACAGCAACACAGCCATATGGGCGGGGTATAAATAATAAAACTAATATTATCTCCAGTTCCACCTGTTTCCCAGCCCAGACAGCTGATGGCTGGGGAAAGGCCTCGATTCTGGCAAGAACGCCATGGCTTGCAGGGAAGGGGGTGGCTTTCTTTAACATGCAAATGCCAGACTGTCAACTGTGCACTTTTTCAGGGAAGGGGGTGGCTTTCTTTAACATGCAAATGCCAGACTGTCAACTGTGCACTTTTTCACGGGGCAGAACAATGAGGCAGATGCCGTTACACTGGACGCCACACATGCCTACTTTGCAGGGAGATGCGCTCTTGTTCCTGTGGCTGCAGAATGTTATGGTGAGCTGCCTCTTTTTTAAAAAACCCGCAAACTAACACGTTTTAATTGGTTTTTCACTAGAGTGGCAATAAAAGTAAAACATAAAAAATACCTCTAAGCATGCAGGGGAAATATTCTGCAAGCTGCTGCAGGTAACCCCAAATGTGAGTGGTGTGTAAAATGCCTAATCTGGTGCATGGCAGAGGTGATGTGATCTGTGTGTGCGCGCGCATCTGTTATGGTATGATAAATATTTCTTGCTCATAGCCATAGGGTCATTGCAAACAATACACATAAAATGTCTTGTTGCCACAAACACAAGCAGATATACTTAGTATTAAGATAAAATGAAATTTAAAATAAATCCTTAAAACATCCTGGTATGACACTTACTAACTTTAAATCACTCAAATGAATGAATCACCTTTATAGCCTTTACTGCCATCCAATTCAGAGTTCTCACTCCAGTGGCTTTCGTTTTCAGTTCAGCAAAGCTTGCAACCCAGAAGAATTAAAAGAGCACTTTGCTGACTCGTGCATTGAAGTGCATCACTCTGTGACTTGGCACTTGATGACTAGTAGTTGAATAGTACAGGCAGTATTGTGCTGCTGTTTTCTTACACTGTCAGGTGATATTGCAGTGCTCACAGTGGTGTTCACTCTGTGATTGATCATTTACAAGGCAACAGCTGATGCTGCAATCATCGAGTAATGAACAAGCAAGTACGAAGAAAGCACCTGTGGTCTTTTTCTGTGCCCCTGTCTTATTGGTGCAAGTTCCTCAGTGCCACAGTGAATTTGTAATGGAGCAGATGGATATTGCGAGGTGGCCTGAAGGTTCACTTCTGGGGCCAGAGTGTTCACATGGCATTCCCGACATGGGTATCTCAGCTAGAGCATCCTGGGATTTCCAGAGGAATTCTCCCTCAGAGAAAGAAACTAATAGCTCCTGTGTCTGATATGAAAGGCACTTTCCTAAAGGAGAAATGAATTGATGTAATTCCCAAACTGACAACCTTTAGATTTTTGGACTACAACTCCCATCATCCCCGGCCATTGACACTGTTGCCTGGGGCTGATGTGAGCTGTAGTCCAAAACGTGGGTGTGGGTGTGGAGCAGGTCAGGTTGGAGAAGACTGAATCAGATCAATCCATGTTTAGTATTGAGCACCTACCAAGTGGTGTAAGGCATGAGTCTTCTCTTCAGACGTCACTTCTTTATGCCTTTTTTTGTACAGGAGAAGAATGCACTTCAGCTCAGGGAGAAGAGGAAACTGAGAAGCTGGCCCACCTTACAGGTAAACAGAAGGGCCTGTAATAATAGAATTGTAAAGTTGGATGGGATCCCGAGGGTCATCTAATGCAACCCTCTGCAATGCAGGAATCTAAACTAGATCTTACATGACAGATGGCCATCCAAACTCTGCTTAAAAACCTCCAACGTAGGAGAGTCCACCATCTTTGGGTGGCACAAATTGCATCTACTAGACCCCTCCCTTTTTAAAGTCGCTTCTGGGGCCCCTCCAGGATTAGGGCCCCCGGAGCTTAAGCTTCCTTTGTTTCATAGTAGATCCACTCCTGCTGCCATGTTCTAATGCCTCCTCATTGCCACACAGCTCGTCCTCCAATTTATGCAGTGGCCCTTGTCAAGAAGAATGCCAAGCATGTGAGCATCTACAATCTGGGGAGGAGGCGCTCCTGCCACAGCCATGTGTACAGCCCAGGAGGGTGGCTCCTCCTTGCCCAGTACACGGTGGGGGCTCAGGAGAATGGCACTGCCAACTGCAACCTCAGCTCTGGTGAGAATTACAGCAGAATCTATAAAACAAATGGGGACAACTTGATTCAAGAGGAAAGGTGGGAGTGGGTGTGTCAGGGGGTGGTGTTCCTAGATCAGGCTTCCTCAATCTTGGCCCTCCAGATGTTTTGAGACTACAATTCCCATCATCCCTGACCACTGGTCCTGCTAGCTAGGGATCGTGGGAGTTGTAGGCCAAAAACATCTGGAGGGCCGAGGTTGAGGAAGCCTGTCCTAGATCTTTATTGCAGGCACCCCCAAACTGCGGCCCTCCAGATTTTTTGGCCTACAACTCCCATGATCCCTAGCTAACAGGACCAGTGGTCAGGGATGATGGGAATTGTAGTCCAAAACATCTGGAGGGCCGAAGTTTGGGGATGCCTGCTTTATTGAATCAGGATAGAAGCCTAGGCCTCTTCCCTTTCTATGTTCCATTTAAGCCTCCTACTTGTTTTAAACAGGGCTAGTCAACATGGTCCCTCCCAGATGCTGTTGGATTACAACTCCCATCAGCCCCAGCAGGCAGCATGGTCAATGATGATGGGATTTGTAGTCCAACATCTTCTGGAAAGCAACACATTAGCTACATCTGGTTTAAACATGTGCACCAGGAAATGGGGCCTACTTTACTGAATATTTCAAATGCGTTCATAACCCGCTACAGTGTGGGCTGAAGAAAAACATGGTCCTGAGGATTCTGTTAGATTTCCATCAGCCACATGGCCAACTGTCAGAGAGGATGGGAGGTGTGATCCAGCAGCATCTGAAAGTCCATAGGTTCCCCCATCCCTGTGCTGCTGTGGCCATGGAAATTAAAATAAGCTGCACATTTCTGCCTCTCTATCTGGGGCCTGAATGCTAGTGGGAATTGATGCTGCTGAAGTATGAAAATACTGGGCTTGTAGTACAAATTTATCCAGCTTGCGATGCACAAATGTATTTTGAGATAAGCTTACTGTCCCCAGAAAAATAGTATTTTAATGTGTAAATTAAATTGTGACGTGTGTGTCAGGTTATGCATGTGTACAAACAGCATTGCACAGATAAGGTATACAAAGAGGACTCTCTAATTGGCCGCTTCATGTTTTTTACCACTGAAACAGACACAAACTTTTTTTATGGGTGGTTTGCAGAACAATACCTTGATTTCTAAGTTCTGATATAGATAATCAGTTCAACCAAAATGTTCAAGTTAGCAAAACTCATATGCACCAAAAAAGCAGGGGAAGCATCACACAAGCATTTAGAAAAGCAAATGATACGTGGCTGCTGAGAGAAAGAGAAATACAGTAAGTATAAACAACCAACCATTTAGTTTTGCTTTTGAATGTTTTCTGCACAAGCAACAACAAGCTGAGTAAAATTGGCTATCCTGTTCCCTAGTTTTCTTCGGTCATCAGGGAATACTTTCCTCTGTTGCTTTTAACCACTGTTGCACTGTGAGTTTAACTACTGGCCCTTCTCTCCCCACTGAAAGCTTACGAGGATTACTTCTGGAAGGGTTGCATGCCAGGAGGTGGTGGGAACCTTTGCAAAGTCTGCATTGGGCAAAAGGAGGCAGAGGGAGGAAGGGGGTCATCCAGGTGTGCAGCCAATCACAACGAACTCTACTATGGAAACCTGGGTGCCCTCAGGTGAGTCGAAGGATATTGCTTAAAAATGACTGCTGTATACATTATTAGGTTAATGTAACTGATTTGTAGAAAAGACTCTGCTACCTGAAAAAAGAGACAAAGGATTTTGTAACCAAAGAAAATATTTAATAAAAAATATATTTAAAAAAACCAGTGACTGCTGCCAAACTCTAAATTCCTTGGTGGCAATCATTAAATGCCAAGTTAAATAGTGGGTTTTATCAGACTACTAAGTCATACTTGGAAGAGGAATGGAGAAATCTGTAAATTTTGTCTTCTCTCAGTTTCTAATTTTTCCTCAATCTTAAATTCAGTTTGTCACTTTCCCCACCAGTCTGCGATGTATTTTTTTAAAGTCCTCATGAAAATCAATCAGTATTTTAGTGCTATTTTCACCTAATAGACACATATTTGTATGTTGCAGGTTTGCCTAATACATACATTTTGCAAGCAGTATTACATAATATAATGCATTTGTATAGGTTATGTTCATTAATATATACACTTATGGACACACTTTTTATTTGGAGAAGTGCAAATTTCTAAGAATAGCTACATTTTGGTTCATGTATAATTTTTGGAAGTGAAAATGTATCAAAATGCAAATTAAGTCAAAATTCTCCACCATCCCCTCACTCATAAGGGGCGCACCCATGTAAACAAGACTGTGTAAATGCAGCTTGCAACACAATGGGTGTGTGTGTGTTTTAAGCCATTCACGTGACTAACTTTTGCTGGACTTGGACCACTCTTCCTTCTTCTAGATGCCTCTTTGGTGATCCCACTGGAAGAAGTTTTGGTGATGTGGCTTTTTTAGAACACCCTAACCTGCTCCAGAATATTCAGTGTAAGATGATTCTTTCAAGATTCCAGTAAGGTGCCAAAGTGAATTTTCAACTTAACTTCCCTCCAGATGTTATCACCAGTTAAATAGCCTAACTAATCAAACGTCGTAAGGGAGAACTAGTACTACTGTACTTTTGTTTCTGAGAGTATCAGAACTCTTGGAAATTAACACCTGCATTAAAAACAATTGTACTTTATTTTTACGTTCCATTAATTCTTAAGAAAGCATAAGAGATCTTAAAAATGATCAATAGTTCATTGACAGATATCTGGATCTTATTTACAAAGGAAATGGATCTCATGAAGAACTGCTTTGTTTTTACTCCTTTGCAGACCTAGATAGCTCAGGCTGGGCAAAAGGATGTTCTCCAAGTGACCTTGAACTCCTGTGCCTTGATGGCAGCCGCGCAAATGTGACAGAGTGGAAAGTCTGCAACCTGGGCCTTGTCCCTCCCAATATAGTTGTGACACGCCCCGTAACTGTAGCAAAGGTCTATGACTTCCTGGTGAAGTCACAGGTCAGTTTGAACGTGTTGGACTGAATGATAAGAGCTTAAACATTATTTGTGAGAGCTTCCAGCTGTGGATGGTTTAAGTAACACCCAGTTACTGCTGTTTGGCTTTAAGCTGCAAGTGGAAAAGCAACTCTGCATCCAAATAACATTCTATGGCCTCCTTTGATGGTGCGATTTTAATTGGGAACATGGACTGGGGGGTGGGGGTGGGTAATTGCATGCCCACCCACCACTGCTGGACATCCAATTACAATTGCTGCCCCTTGAGGAAAATAAAGGCCATGCTTTTGGAAAACAAGGAGCCAAAATGATAGAGATGATTCCCAGAAGACAGACTACAGAAAGGGAAATGGGTGAAGCAATCTATACAGTCCATAACCAGTCAGAAAAGATATTGAAGATATTGGCTTTGCTTGTACTCGCGTTTCTACAGTTTCACCTTTTTCTTTTTTAGGAACAAAGCATAGGCTTGACCTTTCAGCTCTTTCAATCAAAGGCATACGGTGAAAGTGACCTGCTCTTTAAAGATGCCACTCGGCATCTCATTCCTACAAGCCACCTGGACTATGAGACCATCCTTGGGGAGCCCTTCTTCCAGCTTGCAGAGTCTGTTTTCAACTGCACACCTGCAGGTAAGTTGGGCTTACCTGGAAGGAGATATATGGCAGGGTCTAAGTTGGTCACCCCACTTGCCCTCTACTGCATTGTACTTGACATGCTTATGAGGGCAAGAATACTGATCCCTTGCTGGAGAGCTTCTACAGGATCTAGTAAAAGAATACATGATTTGCTATATTTGTTGGAGAACTCTGATTATTGGATGACTGACAGACATTAAGTTGAACCATGTAAAATCAATGAAACATAATAGAATCCATGCCTGCAAAGTTATTTGAGTAGTCTGAATGTGCTATGCACGTTGTGTCAGCAAGATAGTGCAAATTATGCTCAAATCAGTTGATGCTAGGCAATTTGTGATGTTAGTTATTATCATTAATTGAATTCCTTATCCACCCTTCATGAGGTTTTTTTTTGGGGGGGATTACAGTATATTAAAATTTAAAGCACAACAACCCCACATAACACCCCTGCAAATTGTATTTTGCTTGGTTATTGTAATGGGGTAATGGGTTGGGTTAGGGTTGTCATGGCGAAGGGGCTTGAATAACTCAGAGAAGCTATGAGCTGTGCCATGCAGGGCCACCCAAGATGGACCGGTCATAGTGGAGTTTTGACTAAATGTGATCCACCTGGAGCAGGAACTGGCAACCCACTCCAGTATCCCTGCCAAGAAAACTCCATGGACAAAGACAACAGGCATATAATGGGTTAGGGTAGGGACCATAAAGGGCACAGAGCCCCTTGCTTCAACCCAAAGATATATTGATTGATTTCAGACCATTGTCTGGGTTTGCTAAAAGGATTTCAGCAGCTGTCCAAACTTATTCTTGCAGCTGTTAAGGGCTGAAAACATGTTTTACAAAAAGCAATTTTGAGATTCTGAGCTTGTTTGGCACTCTCAGAAAATCGCAGCAGGTGCACAGGCACGGAGAGAGAGAGAGAGAGACCAAGACCAAGACCAAGACCAAGACCAAGACCTGCCCAGTGGCATAACTTAGATACATCCCATTTTGGTTTTCAGGCATCCTGGACTTCTGCAAACAAGACACTTGCATCTATTCAGAGCAACACTGATGTTGTTTCCAGGGAAACTCCCAAAACAGAAGTGAGACTGCAGTGGAAGATTTGATGCATTCGCCAGGAAGGCAGAGAATTGCCAGGAGGCTCTGTGGGCTTTATCAGTGGCTGGCTGTTTTCCTTAGGAAACATATGCAAGGTGGGTTTTGTACACCAGCTAATACTAGAATGTCACCTGTGTTGGTAGCCAGCATCCAGTACCACCATGCTGGAAGAGCTCTTGATTCCCCTGCTGCTTAAGTTTTCCTCAGGCTGTATCTTCAGTTATTCCAAAACATACACTTGCTTAGAAACATTTCACAGCAGCTTACCCTGGAATGGCTTGCATAAGATTTACTTGCAGAGCTACTGATATTTAACAACTAGCCATGCGTTTACCAATCTGATACTCTCCAGGTCTTGTATATCATTGGAAATTTAAATAAAGGCATTGCTACAAAACAAAGAAATCCCTTTAACACACATATGAAATGTTAATTTTTTTATTTCCATAATTTAACATACGAAGAAAGCAAAATTTCAAACTCAGACTACTGGAATTTAAAACAAAAACACCACATAATAATGGCATGACAGGTACAAAAATGTGCAAGTTTCCATTCAGTTTTTATTAATGCAAAAGGCTTAAAGAAGCCATTTCTGAACACTAACCACAAAGCAGTTGGAGTTTCATCAAAGAGCTCTGGGGACAACCTCAGCCAGACCAGCCTGACAAGGAGAGAGTCAAATCTAACCACTGGCAGAGATGACCCTTGCTCTGTCCCTGGCGATGTTACCTTGCAAGCCCTATTTCCTCCTGGCAGCTGCAGAGGGATTACCCTTTTATGTACTCCTGATTTCGTTCAAGCAGACACAGTCCTCACAAGCCACATTATTTTATTAAAAAATGATGTTCTGTGTCCCTAAGAGTTTACACCATAGGCTGCCTTCGCTCTTTCCTGGCAGGGAATTTTTGTTCAAGAGCTCTGGGTAGAATTTCTTCAATGATTGTACTGAAAACTAAGAAAGGAAAAGAATTCCAGTCCCCACTTTGGAAAGGGCCTTGCCTGAAGGCAGGTTCTTCCTCGGGAACCTATCCTCCAAACCTCTCTTTTGCGGTATGGGCAGCTCCAGAGGACACTTTTCACCAGCCACAATACTGCCACAAACAGTCTATGGGTCCTATAAGAACAAGGGTTAGAGGAACTTGCATCCACACAAAATGACGCCTTTAGAAAGAATCCCAGGGATGGAAGAAAGCCTCTTTCAATGCAAACCATTGTTGGGATTGCCACAGATCCCACCTCATTACAGGGAAAATTCGGCCTCATTTTCTGGTCAGCTGCAACAAAACAAAGGCAAGAACAGTCCTTGCGTTCCCATGTTGCAGCTTTACAGAAATGCATTCTCAAGAGGAAGCGAACAAAACAGGAGCGGGAAAGAAACCACACCCACACAAAAGACACCAACAACAGACAATTCAAAATTCACAGTGGAGGACATACTCCCGTACAGAGCACTGACCCTGCCTGGCACTCATGGAACATCAGCTCAACAACGGAATTGGAAATCCCCACATCACAATCTGTCCTGGTGTGCTGTTTCATAGAATCCCACTATGGGACAAAAAATGTATTTTAAAATGTACTTCTAACGACGATTCTATTCAACACATCCAAAATATCGAGACTAGAGATGTTCAGGGATCGCCTACCATGATAAAAGTATTATTTGCTAGCCAGGAGCGTCCACATATTTGCATGCAGTAGCAAACAACGTCAGTCACATATGGAACTGGCTATGATATCTAGTCCAACCTTCCCCACAGTGGCGGAACTACAATTCCCATCAGCCCCAGCCAGCATGGCCATATGATACTGGGGCTGTTGGGAGTTGTAGTCCAAACCATCTGGAGAGGGTGCCACTTTGGGGTAGGTTCCACCATTAAAAAATGATTCCCCGTTTTCTTATCTTTATCACATTGGGGAAATTATTTCACTTGCCCATACAGATGAGTATGCAGCAGGAATCCAACGGTTGCTTCAGGCACATGTGTGGCAGCCCCCCACCCTCCACTTCTCCAGTTTACAGGCCCAGGGTTTTATCACAGGCAACTGGGCTGACACCTTCTGCTTCTTGCTTCCTCCGATGGGGGGATGGCAGAGAAGCGAGGGCAGCACAGATTTTACCCCTGGGCTTGCCCAAGTTACCATCATCTGCTATATTGATTGGATGCCAGAGCAATGCTCATTCTGGAGGTAACAAGAAGGTATCCCAAAGGGGCATTTGAGGTACAGAAAGTGCAAATTTTTAATGAGAGGGAGGCGAGCTATGAGGATTTCAGCCATTAAATCTGGCCCAAATTATAGGCACTGCAGACACACAGCAGCTGCTGTTCCCTATGGAAAATGCTCAAATAAAAATGGGGAGGGGAAGAGTATCCCAGAGCACAGCAATTTCCCAACTGGGCAGGGGGAGGCTAAGCTTTCCTGAGTGTGGCTACCAATTGTCACTGGCCGCTCACCAGCTTCCACCTGTCAGGACCCAGTACTGTATTATACACTAGGCTATACAGACCAGTTGGTTATTAATAAATTGTTCAACTAGATGAGCTAGGCAATGCTTGGCCCCAAACTTGTAATTTTTCAAGTTCAAAAGAGGAGGAATCTAAGAGTCACAGCATTTGCAGCTGGGCAGAAGAGACGATGCGGTGATGGGGAGATAACACAACAAAATGTGGTGCACTTTGCAGCTGAAATCCACTGGTGTGTCAAATGCCGAAAAGGTTCAAGTCAGCAAAAGGAACATAGTGGGGAGGGAAGGAGCGGGGCTGAGCTCATGCTACCTGCTATCCCTCATCTCGGGGGCGGGGCGGGATGAACAATTACAGCCATTTCCCAGGGGAACCTCAACCCCCAGTGTCCGTACCATGCATCTTTAAAATGGGTCCACATGGAGCAAACAAAGTACAATAGTCAAGTTGTTATGTTGTTGTGGGATCTCCCAGGAGAGACTCTGGCTGACTTGCGACAATTTCGATCAAGAGAGCGGCAGAGGATCTTTGACTGGTTACAGAGGATGGAAAAAAGGTTGAAATCCTGCTTCACAAGTGCTGCTTCCCCCTGCTGCCCATTTTACTCAAGCTTTTCGGTCCTCCTAGCCCCCTACGACATCTAGGGGTGGAGGGCACAAAAGAGCAGAGTGGCCAAAAACCCAATGCACACATACATTTGGAAGTTCTTTAAATCCTGTTGCCTTTGAAGGTGCATTAGCCTTTAATTTGCCCCACCCATTTCCCTCAGAGGATGTTAAAACAATGATTTTCAGTGAGGGTGGGGGGAGGAAGACAGAGCCACCTTGCTGCGTTAAAAGGAAATCTGAAGCTCTCCTCCCCAGTGCTTAATGAACTATCTCTACGGCCATGCCAGACAGGCCTGTAAACAAGAGCTGATCATCCAGGGATCGGAGCAGAGTGGTTTCATATGGGGAAACTGATTACGTGCCTTTTCAGGTACGCTGGAGCGCTAAAGGACATGGGCTGTTCCCAGCCACCAGCCCACCCTCAACTGCCTGATGCTTGCTCCTGCTCTTCCTCCTTAGCAAAGAAGCTTTCCAGGTCTGTCAGTTTCTGGATCAAGAGAACATCTAGTTCTCTTCCGCCCAAGGCAGCTTTCTGTGCTCGGGTGGAACCACCCATCATTTTGACTCGGCTGCGTGCTCTCCTCTTCCGGGGAATGGTGAAATCCTGGAACTCCAAAATCCGCTTCCTCTTTTGCTGGCTGACGGAGATCAAGGACCCGTTCTTCTCCTTTGGCTCCTCAAAGATGGTCTCCAGACACCTGGGAAGACCAAAAGGAGTAAGCTTAGAATGTCACTAACTGCATGACATCGCACAGACCACAGGAGTGTCAGGAACAGTCCTGCTCTGAGAGAGAAGGCAACTAGAATGACTAAACAGTGACCTCCTGTGATATCTGTGATTCTACGTACCTCATATCTCTGCCAAACAGAGCTAAGCTGTACCTTAAGAGTTTCTAACCACAAATCAACCCTTTTTTTAGAAATCCAATCACCACCATCCCATTGCTAGGAAACTTCCCAGATAGTTTTCTGCTGGCATCTAGATATCCAGGCAGAATATCTTCCAAGCCTCTCCCTTTGCTCTAAAAGTTCAGCCAAAGATCAAAGATACAGCAGGGAGGAGGGGTTGGGAAGGGGTTGAACAGAAGCTAAATCTGTAGTATATTTCCTCATATCAGTGTATATTTAGACATATTTTTCAGGGTGAAAGTGAGTATGAATACACTTCTGCACATCACAAATAGGCAATGTAACTCGTTCTCATTTGCTCACTATTTTATGATGAATACTACCAACAACACAGCTGGAACTCAGCTATGGAGACTTGCTATTCTGTCCTAGGATGGGTCCAGAGAGTGAGCCCTTCCACTGGTATATGTAAACCAACCTGGTTGTAGGGGGAGATTTGTAGTTCTTGTTGGTGTATATTTCTTCCAAACTGAATTCTGTCTTCTTCAATCTGGAAGAATGATAATCGAGATACATCAGAAACAGCTGTAATCCATCAGATCTAGTTGCTGTTGCATTTGGTCAGAAGAAGAAAAAAGGAGTTTAAGAGGCACACCAAAATGTTAGAGATTTAGGGTACAAGTTAAGCACACAGCAGGTTAAGCCTGCTGGGTTCAGGCCAAGTGGCCCATCTAGTCCGACATGCTGTTCTCAGGGGTTAACCAGATGCCCATGCGGGAAGCCCAAAAGCCCAAGCTGAGCACAAGAGAATACATTCCTACCTTTTCGGTCGGGGAAGTCCCATGGGGGTGAGGTTGGGATCTGGTTTAGGGATAGTCTTTCGAATCCGGATCTGAGATACTTTCTTTGGCCTCTTCTCCAGTTCAGCCTGGTGAAAAGAAGAGGATTATGCAATTACAACATGGCTTCAGATGCTACAAGCTCCAAAGAGAGGCATTCCACCAAGCTGGCCTCTGGGTCAGGGGTGATTATCCCATTTTATCCTCATAGAAATTAAGGGAGAGGTTGGGGCAGGGGAAGAGAAAGTAGACGCACACACGATTTGCCCAGAGATATCCTCTGAGATGCACAGCCTGAGGGCGATCTGACTCATTGCCAAACCTGGCCCCTAGGGCAGCTACTGCTCTGCTGACAGTCCCTCTTTACAATGGTTCACCTATAGACCAGCCTTGTCCCAACCTGGTGCCCTCCAGATATTTCAGACCACAATTCCCATCAGCCCCAGACAGCACAACCGTATGATGCTGGGGCTGATGTGTGGTGGCCAGGGCTGATGGGAGCTGGGGCCCAAAACATCTGGAGGGCACCAGGTTGGGGAAAGGTGTTGCACACATTGAAAAGTGGCATATTAATTCTTACAAACAACCCTACAAAGTAGATCAGCACTACCTCCATATTATGACAGGGCTGAGGAGATACCAGAGCTGAAAGGCAGAGTGGTCTGTTAGAGCCTTACATTCTTTCCCCACTAGGGTAAGATTAATTTTTCCATTCCATTCCCTCCCCCCACCACTAAACATGCTTTCACACACACACACACACACACACACACACACACACACACACACACACACACACCTTAAACCAAGATATATACCCGTCAAGCAATGGGAAGCACCATTCACCCTCCTACCAATTTGTGCACCTGCCTCTCCTCAGGACATCACTCACCTTTTCAAGCCGGCTACCAGTCTTGGGTAACACAGGGACAGGAACGTCCAGTTCATCCAAGGGAAGGACCGGAAATGGAGGCACTGGAAGTCCGAGAGGAGGATGTGCTGGCTCCAGAAGTGAGCAAGATGCAGGTAATGATGCAGAAAATGAAGGTTCCAGCCTAGGAGGAGGACAAAAGAGGCAGTGAGGGGGGGGGGAGAACAAGCATGCTGATTAAGGCCAGGGATTGATGATGGAGACAGCATCAAGATTGGTTCTGGTGGGACAAGTCAAATGGCCAAAGCCAGTGGGGGAGCTGGGGATCATGGCCATGACTGTAACTTAGCGGTAGATCATCTACTCTGCATGCAGAAGGGGTGTGTGTGTATTCTTAATTTATATAATGCTTAATACTAAAATAGGCTTCTCAGCAGCTTCGGAAATATAAACTCAATTGCGCGACATTATAACATGAACACCTACCACAATAAAACAATCCCAATGAAACATCAAAATATAAAACACCCGATTAAAATATGCAACGAAAGAGTTGGGTGGTATATAAATGCCAGCAATAAATAAATTTGAAAAAGAGGGCCAACTGGGAGAGCAGAGGCCAAGGATTTAAGAGGCAACAGTGATATATGCACTGAGTGCCCTCCTCCAGGGTGTTTTAGACTACAACTCCCAGCAGCCCTGCCTGCACAGCTGGGAGCTGCAGTCCAAAACAACCTCAAGGGTGCCAGGGTAGCAAAAAGTAATGCTGAGCAGGCATAAGGACATAGGAAGAGTCCTCCTGGATCACGCCAACACTCAACACTTCTAGGGAAGAATACAGACACATTTTCCGCAATGACTCCTAGTCAGGCACAGTTTCAGGCAAGGTGTAAAATTGACCTCAAAGGGGGAGATCCTCAAGTCAAAGGCTCCTTTGTGTGACGGGGTGAGGGGTGGGAAGGCCCCCACTTACCTCACAGCATCAGCGACAGTGCTGGCGTCATCCACACACTGGTCAGGCACCTGAGGCAACATGGCAGAGCTGGTTCAGATAGGAGAGAAAGCCACAGAAAAGCAAAAGTTAGAGCTGAATCAGCACAAGTTACATTCCAGGCAGGAGGGGAGAAAACACTGGGCTCTTTCTCTGCGCTTCCTGGGGCCATGTGTTTTGGAGACCCCTTGACTAGGAGGAAGGGTTTCGGCCTTAGAGCCAAGAAAATATAAAACAGGAGGGTGCTAAGTTTAGCCTGAGAGGCTGGAAATCATTTAGAGAAACTCCTGATAGTTAATTCTTTTTTTAAAAAAAGAGCAAGTTCAGAACATCAGCGTTCCTCAACCTCGTGCCCTCTAGCCTACAACTTCCAAGAGCCACAGTAAGCAGAGCTGTTACTGGCAGAGGCTGGTGGGTTGTAGTCCAAAACACTTGGAAGGCAGCCGGTTGTGGAAGGTTGAAGGAAGTTGTAAAGGAAGCGGAGCACTAGGGGCATTTAAGGCTTCTAATCAAGGCTGCAACCTTTCATTCCCTTGCCTCATCTTACTAGAGCACTTACTTGGAACAGCCACAGCAGGAGAAAGTGAGGAAAACCAGGGGCAGCAATCCTGAAAGCCTTTGAATGGAGCAGCCACCATACATGGACTTAAGAAGCCATCCAAGGAGATACTGGAGAGCTGGACAGGGTTTGAAACCGCAGGAGAACTTTTGCAGTTTTGAAATACTGCATCCATTCGGATTGCCCTTTGCTGGGGATCCGGAGGAGGTTTGGGGTGCAGGAGAACGGAAGACAGGAGCAGAGCTTCACCCTTCAGGACTCTGAGCCCACCTGCAAGGCAGCCCATTCTTGATGTGCAGGATGGCCAGAGAGGCTGAGACTGGCCTCTGCCAAAATGTGCCAGTAGAACTGGACAAGGATTGACGACGTGTCCTAAGCTGGAAACCTCAGCTGATCCACAGCTACCACTTGCTGACATTTTGTTAACATCATCTCACAAAACTGCATGTGAAATGGATTCCCAATATCACAAAACTGCATGTGAAATGGATTCCCAATATTTTTTAGCCATTTGTCCTTAAGTTATTATTTTAAACTGTGGCACAGTGTCTTTTATACAGGTTGCAGAACCACCCTCAGTTCAGTAACATAGGAAGGCAGCATACAAATTGAAGACCAGAGCCTCACACCAGCCTCTCTTCCAAGCCTGGAAATAAGGTCGGGGAGGCCCCAATGTGTTAAGGGAGGCTTCCTCACAGCATCTATGGGATGCTCCCCACAAAGAGGCCCTCCAAGCACCAACCTTCTCCAGGCACAGAGGTTTCCGTTTTCCTTGGCATTTGGACATATCCAGTGATACTATATTGTTAAAAATGGGGTGGCTTAAAAAAAACAACAACCTGCATGGTTGTGCAATTTTATTACCGTATTTCTTAAATGCATGCCAACCACTTCAGGACATTTTAGTGGGAAGCAATATATGGATTTAATAAACCTTAAAGCCCAACTAATTACTGCAGAGCTAGGGGGAAGGGGTGGGAAGCCTCATTAACAGAGGCTCATTTGCGCTCTGACCTGCCCCAAACAGACTCTCATTGCATGGTGAAGTGTTGTTTTTTAAATGAATGGTTCCAGTGCGACTTGCCCTCGGATACAGCCATGAGAAGTACAGGAGGTGATCAAACGCGTTCAATGCCTGGGTGTTCCTTCTAAGCTTTGGCTTGACCACTGTGGGGTTCAGCCGGGGTGGGGCGATTCCCTCTGCCCAGCTGCTTCGTACACAGAGGGTGAGATAAAGCAGTAGAGCAGATCTCGGTCTTAAAAGGGGCTGCCTCTTTCCAAGACACCAAAAAAAAGGGTGGGGGATGAAGCAACCCATGGTACCTTGCTTTTAGCAAAAGGGTGTGCACTGCTCCACAATCTCCACCATAAGGTCAAGAATTTGGGAGGTGGGGAGGTCAGAGGAGTGACAACACAGTTAAATCCAGCACTCTCTGTCCCTCCAAAGCGGGACATTTCTCAATATGGCCTCACAATGATTCTGTATTTTGTTAGAATTGTATTTTATCAGCTCAGGCAGCATTCCTTCAGAACATGACACAAGCGCCTTCATTTGATAGTAAGAGAGTTACAGATAAAACACTTTTTACGTTGATCCTCCCAACTTGCTTTCTATATGCTGAACATTGTGAAAATCTTGACAAGTACACAAGACTAAATATTTGTGGAAGGACACAGTTTGGTGGCAAAAGCTCTTGTTTTGTATGTAGAAACACCGGGATATCATCCAAGGAACCTGGCTCTTATGTAGGACGACTACTTAAAAATATGCTTTAATAATCTCCCAAACCTTACAGCAGCCTACACCAACCTGGTGCCTTCCAGATGTTTGGACCGCAGCTCCCATCTGCCCCAGCCAGCACAGCAGTGCTGGGAGTTAGAGGGTACCCAGAAGGCAGAGGCTGCTGCCTTAGAACCACAGCAGATCACATCAGAAAATGCTGTGCTTGAGCGTTCCACTCGGTATAAAACTGCTTCTTCACATGTTCTGCTAAACCCATTTTAAAAACAGGTCAAGGAAGGCAAAAATATCTATTTTTAGAGCTTGGTTAGTTCTTAAAGTTCCTCTTTTGCAAACCAACAGGTAACTGAAATTGTCTCACAGTTGAGCCATATGCAAAAGGTTTATTTCCTCCCAGTAGGCATAGCCATCGACTGCTTTATCCATTTTTATTTCTGGCCACTGAAAGCACAGAATCGGCATTCTGTTAAGCAAACCTACAAGGTATTTCCTTTGCTTGACAGAGAGATGCAGCAAGTAAGCCCCTAAAGGGTGAGGTGGTGAAGTGAAGTATTTAATTTTTTTCAGAGGAGTGGGGCAAAACCCCCTTACAGTAATAATTTTAGATTACACCCCACCGCCTTAGAATTACAAAAGCCACAAGTTGAAGAGAGAATACTACTTCAACTTCCTCTCTTTGATTTTGTTTTTAATTCAGGTAGTCAACATTTCCGGCTTAGTTTTGGTGATGCCCATGGAGCAACATTTACTTACAAATCCACCATGCTATCCTGCTCAAAGCTCTGTCTCTGGGGCACATGTGGGTTGTTTTCAGTGAGGGCAAACACTCTCCTTTTCTCATTCAGAAGCAGAAGCTAGGTCAACCTCTTTCCTTACCTGGTGCCCTCTTGTTGCTCCAGACTACAACTCTCATGAGCCTCAGCCAGGCCAGGTGAGACAGGAGTTGTAGTCCGGGGCAGCTGGAAGGCAGCAGGCTGGGAGAGTCTGGCCTGCAGGACCCATTATGGAAGTCCAAAATCTGTGCTCCGTAGTTCCGGACTCTGAAACCTCTCCTACCTCACACGTCCGGGAGCTCTGCCACCAGATTCTCACCTTTCCGCAATATATATTCTGGCACGTGGTGTGGGGTGTGTGGCCGGGAGGGGAGAAAAATGAGAGTTAGTGGAGCAAATAAACCAACCAAGCCTGGCTCTGCTCCAGCTGACAAGATGGCGCTCTGCAGGGGAGGCATCTTGAGTGAGCAGGTTTCGTCAACGGCACACACACACACACACACACATGCAAGGTGGAACGTGAGCCCCCCTCTCAACGTCCTGCAGTTCCTAATGCTGCGCTCCCCTCCCTCTGCAAGAGACAGAAAAGTACATAGAATCCTAGGAGTTGAAAGTGACCCAAAGGGCCTTCTAGTGCAACCCCCTGCAATGCAGGAATACACACACACAGCAGCATGGATGGGAATCTTGGAAATAAGGGGGAGGGAGATTTACCTGTTCCCGAAGCCCAGCCTGGTGGTCGCAGAAGTGGCTGGCTGCCACTTGCAGCGCTTGGAATGGAGAGGAGTGAATTCAGAGGGACGGTTGGGAGGACCGTGCTGGCTCCATATGGACAAAACTCGACCCAGAGAATAGGGCAAGGAAGAGAAGAGGTCAGCTGACGCAGAAGCGGAATGTCTTAACCCCTTCAAGCCCTGGGCGAGCTGAAGTGCAGCAAGATTCTGGACCGCTGGAAGGCGGCAGGTGAGGCTCCTTCTTCTGGTCCAGATCCGATAGCAGCCGGGGGAATAGAGGGCTAAGACGGTGTGGAGGCCAAGTGGGGAGCAGCCTGCCCTCCTCCGCTGAGTCGTGGTGGCCTCGCTTCGCCAGCTCTTTGCCGTGCCAAGAGAGGCCAGCGGCGTGGTGGTGTGCGACTCAGCAGGGACCCAGGCATCTCTCCGGACTGGTGCGACAGTGAGGCAGCTTTGAGGCAGGAGGAGAGAAAAGGTCCACTTGGAAGGCTGGAAGCCGTGGGTCTCCCCCAGAGCTAACCGGTGGCTGTTGTTAGGGTCGTTGTGCAGTGTTGTCAGCCCCGGGAGGTTCCTCACTGGGCTGGAGTCCAATTTTATATGGAAAGTCACAGGGAAGACAGGGGCACTGGAGGCCAGGGGGGAGTTCTTATTGCCCAGTTCAAAAAAGAACAGGTTGGTCAGCTCCAAGGGATAAAGTGCCAAAGATTGAGAGGTGAACATCTTGAAGCTGCAGCTGCTGCCATTAAACCATGGAGAGTTGAGCTTCAAGTCCACGCAGGAGAAAACTTCCAAGAGCTTCTTATGTTTGAAGTGGCTGTACTTTTCAGGGACAGAGAGAAGCTCTGTAGAGCCCAAGAGCTGGTTGCGCTTTTGAGGGTTTCCCGGCAGTGCCAGCAATTTGTTAGCCAACGCTGACAGCTTCCTCAAGAGCGCCGGGTCTTTGGTAAGTTTGCTAAGCCTGGGGCTGTCCAGCAAGCTGCTTTGGCTGCCTTGTCGCTTTGGCATTTGGTCCCTGACTGTGCCTTCTCCTTTGTTTCCTGTGACAGTGAGCTTTGGGGCAAAACACACAGAATCTGTGAGCTGGCACTCAGGCTTTACAACAATCGCAGAGGGATTCCTGAAGGAAACAGAACTTGCCATTAGGCGACTTTTTCTTGCTGTTCTGAGCTGGTCCCGCCTAGAAATCTTGCCGCAGGCTTTCCCCAGCTGCCTCCTGAATGGAAGAGGTGATCTTATTCTGCGAGTGCATCTGAGGGAACTCCTGCTTCCATCGTAACTAAAGTGAAAGGCGTGTGGCAACATGCAAAATACCACAAGGATAGGACTGTCATTGGTGGCTGATGGCCGGCTTTGGCTCCTGAAACTCCCTAGGCTTTGGCTTTTGGCCTCTAGGTAGTTCAACCCATCAAAGTCCTTGGCTCTCTTTGGCCTTTTCCATCCCCTGAAAGTGCTTCCAGAACTTCCATTCTCACTGACCTCAACTCCACTCCCCGAAGCAAACGCATGTGGCTTCACCACCATCTCATGGTAGGAACTGCTTAAAGGTGGTGCAAGGCAGAAAAATCTCCGTTTCAAAAGGTTTCTGGATTTCACCTTCCCTTTAGCTCTTTCGTCTTGAACAACCGCACCACAGGAGACAACAGGCAGAGCTGGATCTTCCTCAGCCTCCTCTTGCAAGGGTTTCTGAGTAAGCATCAGACAAACACCTGATTCTGAATCTCTCGCCTTCTCAACAGGTATTTCAATGACCAAGAGATCTTCCAATGGCTTCTTTCCATCTGCTGCTGGCTCCTGGGTGACCTCTGCAGCCTGCCAGCTTCTTCCTTGACTGCTGAGGCATTTGGGGGAAGCTTCTAACCTATGACCACCTGAAGAAGGACAAGGCAGGATGCTGCTGCAAAAGATTTCCGGAGACAGTCTTGTGGAAAGTAAGCATTTAGTTTGCAAAGCATAGTGCACGTTCTTTAAATGCGGTTGAGCAACAACGGTTGGCTTTGAAGGATCTCTGATTCTGCGAAACCTGGGGTTGTCCAGCAATCTGCTAAGTTGCAAAATGTGCTCAGGAAGGGGGACAAAAGAAGGCTGTGTGTGTATTTCAATCTTGAATGGGAACACCATTTTTTCTTGCCCTGCAGAAAACCTCAAGCCTTGCAAGAGAGCTCCGGAAGAATCTTTAATGCCTAGAGGGTAAACTTTTACGTCCGTTTTCTCAGTGGGCAGATTGAATTTTCTCTGGTTACCTTCCAAAGACGGTTTTATCTTTTTTGAGGGGTCAGGACTGTCAGAAATAATTGATATGATGTCTTTTACTACTTCTGCTCTTCGCTTGGTACCTACTGCACATACAGATGTTTCCTTGCTCTCTAGAGGAGAATCTCTTGGTGTCTTTTCTTTAACAGAACAGCTTGCCTCTTCATTTTCTGAATTTAACAGGTTAACATGATGATAGCAGAGTCTACTGAGAGAGAAGCTGATTGTTCCAGGGTGTTCTTTGGGGAAAAGACAACAGCGACCACGTGGGGAAAAAGATGGAGAAGTCCATGGATCATCTTTCTGAGACAAGCAGATGGCTGGATTCTGAGCAAGCTGCACTCCGAAACATATACTTGCCAAAGTAGGCACTTCTTTGTTCTCCAGCGGTTTTGAACACACTCCCTCCATACTTTTCTGACAGTTTACAGAGTTTCGCTGGAAAAACATTTGACTAGGAGATGAGGCAGGCCCACTGCTACACTGCAAGGATGTTTTTTCATCTAGCACTTCGGAAGGACTCCTGCTAACTGCCCCAGAGGCAGATTCATCAGTTGTTGCTTGAGAAGCCTGATCATTAACAAACCCTATTGACCTCAGAAGTTCAGAACAACATTCTGAATGCGAGTCGACACTTTTCAGTTCTACGGACTCTTCTTTCAATGGATTGCCAAGAGATTCTGACACCATTTTAACAGATGAGCAACTGCCTAACGTAGTTTGCTGAAATGTTGCTTGAACACTCTTTTCTTCTGTTAAAAGCAATGGAACTGGAGCTTTGCCGTGGCCCCTCTCCAAGCACAGAGAGTTGTTCCGATTACAGTCAACAGATTTTTCAGTGTCTTCACTTGAGGTCACAGCCTGCAGAGCATGATCCACCTTTTGCTTCTCTGAGGACACCAAGAGAGGCTGCTGGCATTCTGAAACATCTTTTTCTAGGGATTTGTTTTTCTGATTCAACAAAACCAGTCTATTAAAAGGAGGATTCTGATGTGGAAAGGGCTGGACTTTTGTCTGACAGATTGTTTTCCCTGGCTGACCCGGACTGTCAGCACATAAATCCTCCAAGGGCAAAAAACCAGGCTGCTGCTCTCTGTGACCTGGGAAGCTGGAGTGCATGGCAGTCTTCATACTGGAGGGTTCAGGTGCAAAGGAGGAAGAGGTGTGGTGGTGGTCTTGATGCTGCCGTTGTTTTTCCTCACCTCTGTCTTTTACAAGTTTGCCAAGTTCAAGGCAGTTCGTTTTGCCAAAATCTCTGTAATCTGCCAGTTTCTCATCTATTCCATTTCTCCAACTCTCTCCACATGTTTTTACACTTTCAGCTGCTCCCATTCCATCAGATTCAGCCACCAGCAAAGCTTTACCTAATTCTGGGTTTGAATCTGCAGGGAAAACACTGGCGTCAACTTCCAACGCAACGTGTGATTTCACAGAAATGTTGTTGCTGTCAGTCCTTTGATTTCCAGCTGCCACATCTGACTCTGAAGCTTCAGGACAAGCTGCACCCCAGATTCTTCCAGCATCATCTGAGTCAACACAGGGATGAGGGTCCCCTGCCTTAACAACACTGCCAGGCTCCTCGGGAGGGACACCTTCCCCGGCAGATGCAGAAGAGTGACCTGCTTTCAGTCCATCAGATTCTTCACTTCTGCTTTTGAGAACACTGTTGCCATCAATATCATCATTAGCAGCTAAGCAGATACCTCCCAACGAGGTGCAGCAAGTCTCAATGGCAGAAGACGGGTTGTTCATGCATGGGTTCCCAGGACTATATGCTTCGATTTGCGCCATTTCCTGATCAGCTGGCTTCTGCTCTGTATCCTTCAGCATAAGGCCTGTGCTTTTCACGGATGCTTCCCTTGTTGCAATACAACTCCCAGCATTTTGGCTTGGCGAAGGTGACTCTTCCTTGGTGTGAAGTACGAAGCTGGTGCTCTGCAGCTTCAGCTCTGCAGGGAATTCTTCTCTGGGCAAGCTGTCTAGTAACCCGCTGCCATTTAAATCCCTCTCAGTTTGCTGGACAGAGGAGTAATTGTCACGGAGTTGAGCTGTTGAGGGTTTTTCTTCCGAGTCAACATCTGCTATGGTGGTAGCACATAGGTGTGTAGCTGAAGGACTCCCTAGGATTTCTGTCTTTGGACCACTGTGGGATCCCACCTGTACTACATGTTCACCTAATCTGGAGCCACAATCCAAAGACTCACGACAGGTGGGATTTGAATCATTGCTTGTGCTGCAGCTGTTCTGAATGTACCCAACGTTTCCCACTTCCGCCATGAGAGACCTGTTTTCTTCTCCCCCAACAGCCATGCTTATGTCACTAGAAGCACATTGATGATGCTTATCCTTTTGGATGCTGTCAACCTCTATAGAGGCCAGTCTTAAGCCATCTTCTGGATGTGCAGGTGAAGAGGGAAACGTGCTTTTGGCCACTGAAGATGATTCTGCAAAGCTGTTTTCCAGTGGCTGAGAATTTTCTTGAATGTCTTTCCAGTAGCATTGAACAGCACCCCCTTTCTGGATTTCAACAGCTCCCTCACAGGTCAAACTATAAGAGTGGTCAATATTTTGAGCATCCTCCTCCTGTTCTTGGTTTCTTTCGCTGGACATCTCTTCACTGCTGCACACTGGGGACAAAGTTTCATCCGTATCCGGCTCAGAGGCCCATTCTTCCAGCAGCTCAATTTTTTCACAGCTCCTCAAGTCTTCCTCCTGCATTTCACAGACAATTTCGAAAGCATCCATGTTCTCTTCCCAGAGTGTGTTTCCAAGCTCCAAATTGCCTTCCAAGTGATGTCCTGAAGCTTCAGGGACTGAGTTTGACAGCTGAGCAGCAATGGTAGTCCCACTTTGCAAAACTGGAGAAGAACTACTGTCATTAGGCACATTTGTCTTATCCTGCATGGAAGCTGGATCACTGTCAAGGATTGGGTTCGCTTCTGCATCTCGATTGAGGGACTTTTCTCCCGCAGCTCCTGAGCTAGAAAGGATACACTTCGTTGCTGACAAAGCAACACGGGAGATCAGAGCTTGACAATTCTCCTCCTCTTCTTTGTCTTCCTGTAGCAGCTCTTTCGCTGAAGCATCATTCTTGGCGCTCACAGGTTCTAGAGAGACTAAGGTGTTGCTTCCTGAAACCTCAACTTTGGCCATGACTGTGTCTACCTGAGAGGACTCACTGCTCTCAGGTGGGACACCTGCAACCTCTCTGGCGCTGCGCTCGCCTGCGTGACTAAACAGCCCATCAGTCCCCTTCGCCTTCATACCTTGTGCTTCTTGCAGGAGGTTTGACAGATTTTCAGGGGTCACCTGCACATTTGCTTGGCTTTCTTCTGCACAAAAGAGAAAAGGGGAGGGGAGGAGTTAATGTGCTACATGCCTTATTCATCCATTTCTTTAGTACTGGAAGAATAAGGCTATAAGCAAACTTAGCTGTAAGCAGGGGAGATAAAAATCAATGATTTAAATTTTTTTTGGCTTCTTTATATTTAAATTGGATTTTTTTATTTAAATTGGATTTTTAAAATTTAAATTTGATCTTTAAAATAAAATGCTTTTGGAGGAAAAATATGTCTAAAGATAGTTTTCTATTTAAGTTAAATTATAGTCCAAAGGCTATTCATCAGGAAATAAGGATTTGTTTTAAGTTTTTCATGTGTGCTAAAACTCAGTCTGTTTTTTTTTAAAAAAAATCAATTGTTTAACCACATCAGTTACCAAACATATGCTATCATCTTATTGTTTAGTTAAATAAATTGTTTAAATTGTTATTAAGGAAATGATTATTTTTCTCCTTCTAATAAAGTACTGCAGAAAAGTTGTCCAAATATAACGTTAAAATATCAAACCACACAATAATTTCATAATTGGTGCTAGCTTGCCTACAATAGAGTCAATCTATGCTACCAGAGTTAAGAAGAGAGCAGAGAGAATTGCAGCAGATCCTTTACATCCCTGCCATCATCTGCTAGATTTACTCCCATCTGGACGTCGCTACAGGTCTTCATATACAAAATCGGCCAGGCACAGGTACAGTTTTTTCCCCTTGTGCCATTAAATTGTTAAATTTGTAGATGTGTAGCTGAAGGGGAGGTCAATTATGGGTGGGTTTCTTTGCTTATTTGTATTGTGAGTGGAACAGTATTTGTATGTTTACATTGCAATGTAGCAGAAACAAATTCCAAGTATGTTGGAAAATGTACTTGGCCAATAATAAATTATTATTATTATAAATTATTATTATTATCTGTCAATGTATTTCCAATAGTATATCCACATCAATAATTTTTTATACAACTGTAAAAACTACTCTGAAATTTATTATTCCAAAAATGAAACCTTCCTCTGATTGTAAATATTAAGATAATTACCAGCAAGAATGAGTCTTTCTGTAAAAAAAATGATTTAAATCAAGTGGGATGTAAATGCAATAAATAATTAATAAGTAAATAATACTCAACGGGTGACCTGAGAGGCAACAAGAGCAAGATAGCAGGGGAAGCAAATAACTAGTTCGCCAGTAACTAAAAGCCAGACCAGATCAACCCATTTTCTTGACTTCTTAACCCCGGCCTAACTGGTTCACACAGAAAGGACTGCAGGGTCCTTTCTTTTGCCCAGTCCTATCACTGAGCAACAGTATTCACTCCAATTTATTCCAAGGTACCCACATGTTAATTCTGACAACTAAAGTCAAAAGCCTGACAGCACAACAACTCAGGCCTTGTAGAGACAAATGCGATCTCAGCTGGGGCTGGCCCATGGGCTCTCTGTTAGGGCTAGAACTCTGAGGAGGTTCTAGAATTCTGACTGGCACCACTTTCTTTGTGACGAGGATAAGGGTGAAACCATCTCCAATCTCTCTCACCTGGTATTAACATCATAGAACAGATGCTGCCTTTTGCGGATTAAACAAAAGCGGGACCCCACAAAAGGGTTATGGAGCTTAAATCTCTAGTGGGTACATTTATGAGCCCCTCCTCCACTGTTTGGCCTCAACAGGTATTACCGTATTTTTCGCTCCATAAGTCACACCTGACCATAAGGCGCACCTAGTTTTCTGAGGAGGAAAGGGGGGGGGGAAAGCCCCGTTTTTGGGGGGGATCAGCTCACAGTTGTTGAGTTTACTTTGCAAAGGGAAAATATCCTGTTCAACTCACAGTTCTGCAGCTTCTGATAATCTAATCAACCAGATAATCCAATCAGCCAGTCACATGCTGCTGGAAAAACAAACAGCCTCCCTCTGCAGAACATTAAAAAATGGAGGCTTGGGCAAGGGGGCGGGGGCAGAAGGGAGCTAGCGTCCCTTATCTCCCTCCCCATCTCTTGCAATCAGCTGCTGAGTGGCTTCCTCTTTCCCTCTTGTTAGCCTTTAGATCTTCCTAAAAAAAAAAAAGCATGATCTGCTTTTCGCCCTTGGGCAATTCGGCTCCAGGGACCAAGCATTCGCTCCATAAGATGCACAGACATCTGTCCTTACTTTTTAGGAGGGAAAAGGGGCGTGTTATAGAGCGAAAAATACGGTAATAAAGGAATAAACTAGCTCTGAACACAGAAATTCTCCATTTAGCCAGAGAAATGGGTAAATTGAAGCTTTCTCTCAGGAGAGAAAAAGAAGCCGAGTTACTTATTGTGTAAAACAAAATGATGATTAAGACCAAGCATCTCCAAACTGCGGCCCTCCAGATGTTTTGGCCTACAACTCCCTTGATCCCTAGCTAACAGGACCAGTGGTTGGGGAAGATGGGAATTATAGTCCAAAACATCTGGAGGGCCGAAGTTTGGGGATGCCCGATTAAGACGGTGACCTGGATGGTGAACAGTATTTCTGGAAAGCATCGGAATAAACTGCTTTCCTTGTCAGGGAGATGCAAAATCATATCCAGGTATGCAGTGGGTGACCATAAGGAAGCACTCACTGCCCCGGTCAACATGGTCAATGGTCAAACACCCTCCCATGCTCTGTTCATGAGGCAAAAACCGTGGCAAGCTTTAAACACCTCCTAAAAACCCATCTTTTAAAGCAGGCATTCCTGGGCTCACACTGTTTCATTTTATTATTTATTGATATTCAAACTGATTCAGTCCCAAATGGATTATCCAGGCAGGGAGAAACAGCTTGGCCAAACAAATTTCTGCGTACCTGGATTTTTCTGCAAGCCTGCTGCTTCAACATTGGAAGGGCTTGGAAGAAATCCTCCTCCCATGTGGGTTAGCCAAGGTTCCTTCTGAAACAAAAACACACACAATGCCAGCCATCAAAGCAATAGCAGCAGCAGCAGAGACAGAAGGGATTAATTATAACTTCCCCAAACCTTCCCCAAGCAGTGCAGGTGTTAAGTCTGCAGAAAGAATCTGTCTCTGGATATTCTTCATTAAATGTGCTAGATTGTTTCTAAAAAGATACTCTTTCTCTACACTTATTTTGTGCTACCAATCCGCTGGCACCTCACACAGGAGCAAGGTGTCAAAACCAACCTGCCATGGATAGCCCTGCTTTACCTTTTATTCTACTTATAATCATATTACTGATTTTTAGTTTCTGATTTTTACAAAATATTTGCACCAATGTTTACACTCACCGCTTGGATATTTTGACAATAACAAGGAACTACAGTGGTGCCTCGCTAGATGAATTTAATTCGTTCCACGGGTCTTTTCTTATAACGAAAAATTCGTCTAGCGAATCCCATAGGAATGCATTGAAATTTTTTGGAATTTTTTTTTTGCCCATAGGAACACATTAATTGAATTTCAATGCATTCCTATGGGAAACCGTGATTCGTTAGACAAATTTTTCATAAAACAAATTCGTCTAGCGAGGCAAACTCCGCTCGAAAAATCCTTTCGTTAAGCGGAAATTTAGTTAAGCAGGGCATTCGTTAAGCGAGGCACCACTGTAAATGAATTATTTTCTCCCAGTGTGCATACAGACCCAAGGAAGGCCTGTGACTGAGTGGTAAAGCAGTTGCTTTGCATGCAGAAGGTCCCTGGTTCAGCCTTCAGCACCTCCAGGTAGGACTAAAAACATTCCCTGCTTGAAACACTGGAGAGCCGCTGCCAGTCAGTATAGACCAGGAGTGTCCAAACCTTTTTCAAAGAGGGCCAGATTTGATGAAGTGAACATGCATGAGGGCTGACCAAAGAGCCGACTGCCACAGAGGCCAGATTAAACTGACCGGCGGGCCAGATTAGGCCCCCGAAACTGACTTTGGACATGTCTGGTGTAGACATAGAACTAAAGTATCCATCACAATGGAAAATTTTAATACCACACCACCATCAAATAAGATTCCAAGAAGGAGGTGCCATTTCCTTCAGAGCAGTATGTTTGCAAGGGGACATGATACAACAATTCCCTCATCTAAACCCTTCTGTTCTCTAAACTGTTGTTTCCTTGGCAGGTCTACAGCATTTCAGCTAATTTAATTTGTTTTTAAGAAGCCAGTTCCCATCTAACATGCAGAGTGGTCCTCGGATGAAGTATAACACTAGCTTCATACCTTACAATATTTTAAAAAGTAACTCGTTATGAATTTTAAACAGACATAAGAGCAAGGCTAGTTTACAAGGCTAGTACAAAGAAACGAATTCTGAAAGGAAAATGGGAGAGAATGTGCTGTTTTATACAACAATGAATCATAACAAAACAGAGTTCTCCACTAGCTGTACATTTTATATTTCAAGACATTCCATTAATAGTGGCAAGCAATATAACTTCATGATTTAATGGAAGAGGACAGCCGGTAATTTACACAGGCTGCAATCCTCACTAACTACCCCCAATGACCTAGGAGTTATTCCCAAGGAACTCAAGTGGGCAGAGGTGGGTTACTCTGACAGGTATAGGATTGCATAGTCAACATTTGATTAAATACATGCAGCAATTCTTAATCTGATATCAGCCTGGACAACATCTCCAGTATTTGGAACCGTTCCATTACTAAATCCTCTGTACTGTATCTTGTTGGGGGCCGATCTAATGCAATTGCTATGTAACGGTTCTCTTCTAACATTGACACAACAGGCAGATCCCAAAATCTTTCCCCATCTTAACTTAAACATATTTCCCCACACATCTCTTTTCCAGAGAAGTGTCATATTAATCGCTTGCGAAACAGAGGTGAAATAGAGGCTAACAAATTTATTACGGCCTTCAAACCAACACCAAATGGCCTTGGTTCTTACCTCTTTTAAGCAACATATTTCCTTTGAGGCTAGATACGACTGTGCAAGGCCTTCCTCCTCAGCAACACTCCCCAATTCCTTTGTCCCTCCCTTGTCTTCCCTTGAATGTTGGTGACAAGGGTCCAACTCCATCACATCCTTTTTTGGGGTATCATCATCCTCAGCCAGATCAGTGGCTTCTGCAGGCTGTTGAGGAAGCAGATCCATCAGCCCAGGGCAAGAGGCTTTGCATGTGCAATCCAGCCTTTCAGCAGAGTCCTGAGAACAGATTTTCAACCCATGAGTCCGGTGGGGCTTGGATGGCAAACTGCTACATGACAGCACAAAGGTTGATGCTTCAGGTTTAGCATCAAGTACAATGGTGGGATCCGTCAGAGCTGCAAGGTCAGTGGAGAGGGTGACTGGCAGACTCGTGTAGAGTTCTTGCACCACAGCAGACATGGAGGTGCTGAGAAGGTCAAAATGGCTTTTTTCCAGGGACTCCACACCGGCAGTGAGCATCAGGACAGTTGGACCAGCCACCTTTCACAACGGAAAAAGACAAGTGAGCAGAAATAATATTAGAAGAGCCCCCTGGATCAGGCCAACCACCCATCTAGTCCAGCATCCTGTTCTCACAGTGGCTAACCAAGATACCTATGGGAAACCCACAAGCAAGACCCAAGCACAAGAGCACTCTCCCCTCTTGTGGCTTCCAGCAACTGGTATTCAGAAGAATTGCTGCCTCTGATTATGGAGGAAGAGCATAGCCATCACAGCTAGTAGCCATTTGTCTAACCCTCTTTTAAAGCCATCTAGATTGGTGGTTAAGCAATTTGGTGAATCTGCAAAGATTGTTCCGAAGTAACCACTAGGCTAAGCCGGCCCAGGTGGTGCTGTGGTTAAACCACTGAGCCTAGGGCTTGCTGATCAGAAGGTCGGTTCGAATCCCTGTGACGGGGTGAGCTCCCGTTGCTCGGTCCCAACTCCTGCCAACCTAGCAGTTCGAAAGCACATCAAAATACAAGTAGATAAATAGGAACCACTATAGCGGGAAGGTAAACGGCGTTTCCATGTGCTGCTCTGGTTTGCCAGAAGCGGCTTTGTCATGCTGGCCACATGACCCTTTGGGAACAAGTTTTATAGTTCAAATATGTGCTTCGTGAAGAAGTACTTTCTTTTACCTGTCCTGAATCATCCTACATTCAGCTTCATTTCCACAAGTTCTAGTGTTATGAGGAAGGAAAACATTTCTCTATCCTCTTTCTTTCATGCAAGGCAAGGTGAACCACTACCACCACCCTATCATGCCTTCTTCCAACGTCTGTTTTTCCAGGCTGCTAATGATCAAGGCCTTCATTATGGCACACAGTTCTCACCCTCCTCTAGAAGCAGCTCCTTCCTCACATTCCATCCTGAAATTTCCGTCTCACTTCACCCAGCTTGGGGAATTTCATCTACTAGAGGAGGAGGAGTGGTGGGGAGAGAAAAAGAGAAGGATTTGGGGTGGAAATGTTAGGGTTCTGATCCAAAGGTCTCTGGAGTTCTAAGGCACTCAGGATTCCCTACTCACTTCAAGATTGGGGGAGGCTCAAGAGGTGATGGACCTGAACCACCTTCAAGGAGGCACCATAGCACAATAGTAGAGCATCTATCAATGACCATAGTGAATATGCTCCATCTCCATGGTAAGAGGACAAAATGCTTCTGAATGCTAGTTACTGGAAACCATAGGATGGGAGAGGGCTCTTGTGTTTGGGTCCTGCTTGCTGGTTTTCCTGTGGGGTATCTAGTTGTTAACTGTAAAAACAGGAGGAGGGACCAATCCTTGGTCCTGATCCATCACCATCTTCTTATGTCCTTATCCCTGGCAGGTGTAGAACACCCCCACCTGAAACCTTGCACAGCCACCAGCCAGTGTCAACAATACTAAGCTATACAGACCAAGGCTCTGACTTTGTATAACTCATCTTCCTATGTTCCTTTTAAATTCAGCCCCTCATTCAGAACTACAGTATGAGGAAAAGAATCTATTTTTGTGTACACACCCGTAAATTCCATGGCAGAGCATCTACTCAGCAAACCAAAGTTCTCAGCTTTAATCCCCAACAGCACCTCCGGTCTGGGCTTCGAGAGACATCCTACCCATCCCAATAAATCCTGGAGAGCCACTGCTGCCAGTCCATGCCAACAATACTGATGTAAACGGACCAATGCTCTGCCTCTGCAGAAGGCAGCTTCGTATAATCCTGCTGAAATCTCTTCTCCGCAACTACTAGTGGTGCAAGAGCCTTTTCTACCTGGTTGCTCTTAGCTGAGGGAGCCCTCCTCCGCCTGGTCCAAGGCCCAGAAAGCTGCCCTGAGAAGGTTCCCTTTCCCTGGGAGGCTCGCCAAAGCACTTTCGGTGGGCGAGTTCAGGATGGGACCCTCAGAGGATCATCATTACAATATTCAGTCACTTATTTCCCAAGGGTTTCCTCACGACCTACCATAAAGTTAAAAAAATAATTATGAATAAATTAATCATAAAAAAGAAACAAAACATCATCCACAGGAGGAGCCTGAGTGGGGGATGATCCCAAAAATCTTATTATCTAATTAACTTATTAAGCCCCCCCCCGCCTCGAGCTGTTTATGCCATGCAGGAGCGACGGCGGGGTATTGGGGCGCCTCCTAACTCCCCCCCTCCGCATTACTCTTCCGGGGCCTCCACTCGCCCCCTCGGGTGGGGGTGGGGGCTCCGCCCCGGCGTCTTTTTTTCTTCTTCTTCTTCACCTGAGCGCTGCTCCGCAGGCCGCAGCCGTCTCCGCTCCCTCCGACATCGCGCCGCTCTCCCCCCTGCGTCTCTATGGGCCGCGCCGCTTCCTCATCCGGAAAAAAATCAACCTGCGCCACCATAGAGAGGGAGTCGGGCGGAAAAGAGCGCGAGGCTCCCGGATGAGGAAATCAAAAGGGAGCCCAGTCGCGTGCGCTTCCTGCAGGGAGCGGGTCCGCCACGCCCCCTTCTCCGGTGCTGTGGGTAAGTCTAGCACGTGAGGCGTCGGTTCCCCTCAGCCCAAGAGCACGGTCGGTCGCGGGTAGGCATGAGATAATCTGCCTCCCCCCCTTTTTGGGGGGTTTGAGTGCGTTCGCCCTCCTTCTTTCGCCATTGGGTTGGAGGCTGAGTGGACTGTACTATTCCGTACCACGGGGGGCGGCCAGAAATGTAGTGTTAACGTCCATGGGGTCGCGAAGAGTCGGACACGACTAAACGACTGGCGATTAAGTGAGGATGGGGAGAGCCACAAGCTCCTTGGAGCAAAGGGTGGGATATAAATACAGCAATAAATAGATGATAAATGACGGATTCCCTAACACCCTGCAAATAACAAACTAGTGCGGCAGGAAATATTATCTGATATGCTGAATTTCTGTAGGGTAGCCTTCACAAAAAGGATTCCCATTCAAAAACAAAACAGAACAACAAAAACGCCCACCACATGAAATCTTAAGGGGGTATAGATTAAACTGCCACTCCAGTAATTTGCACAACACACCCTGTTTCTTGCTTTGGGGTAGAGGTGAAAGTGCCCCTGAGTTGGTGCAGAGTACAGTTCCTGCGTTGCCACAGTGCATAACTTACTTTGTGGAATTTGCTGGTACAAAATGTGACGATGACCTTATTTTGAAGCTGAGCTGTGGGGTTGTTTTCCTTGAAATGTAGAATGGAAGTCAAGTGGTTTTGAATGCTTTGCTTGCTTATTTTGCAGAAATGCAAGACCTTGTAAAAATGCCTGGTGTCTAATAACTGAGAAGAACAAGAATTCAGGATGAAGACCAGCAAAGTCTACAAGCTCGTCATTCACAAGAAAGGCTTTGGAAGCAGCGGTCAGTAGCCATGGAGGTGGTGGAAATGCCCTCAGGGCTCTTTGTGTAAAAAGTGGTGCAATAGAGTAATCTCTATTGAAATAACTTCTCCGCAATCTGGAAATGCTGCAGGAACATCTAAATAGTAAAACAGCCCTGCAGATTTATAACCCCACCTCCCTAATTTCTCCCCCCTTTCAGACGATGAGCTTGTGGTGAACCCCAAAGTATTTCTTCAGATCAAGCTGGGAGACATTGTGGAAATTGCACACCCCAATGATGAATACAGGTGAATCCTTTTGTATTTAGGCTTTTGCATGCAGCACTTTTGGGGCATGATGCAGGAAAACGGCCATCTTTGCAGACTCCGCCAAAGGGTCGGCAGCTTTGAGGTAGGTTTGATGAAGGCCTCTAGCTTGACAAAACTAAAGTAGACATTTGCGAAGGAGTACTTCATGTGTGTATGTACAGTGGTACCTCTGGTTGCGAGCAGGATCTGTTTCGGAGGTCCGGCCGGATCCCAAGGTTTTTGCAACCCGAGGATCACTATTCTGTGCATGCATGCGGTGGTAGACCGCTTCTGTGCATGCACGCGTGGTGAAACCCGGTCCGATACTCCTGGGTTTGTCGCTTTCGTAACATGAAGTTTACTTAACCAGAGGGTTACGTAACCCAAGGTGCTACTGTATTTAGTTGGTTACAGATGCTGGCTGTTACCCTGCTGTGTTTGGCACTGAGGTAGGAACTCCAACTCCATGGGGCAGGATGGTATGTTAGCTATTATTCCAAGACTACTAGGACACATTCAGCTGGACAATACATGTTGGAATTAGTCTTAATATCTTTCCACCTCTTATGTCTTTCACTATACAGTACAGTGAAGTATTTGAATGTTGATAGTTGTCTCTTGCTGGCTCAATGGGAAATGTGAACTTGGAGGGGGGTTGTTTTGTGTGATCACCTTTAGCTGCTATTGTTGTATGTTTTGATTATTTGTTTACTGTGTAAGTTGCCCTGATGCCTTTCTGTAGAAGGTAATACATAAAGTTATTCTATAATTTTAAAAGTTATGGTGTGCTTTGTAAGTGCACAGAAGACATCATGCACCAGTTCCTCTAAACTCCTGACCGCTAGAGGTTCTGGCTTCATAAAGAACCTTGCCCACATCTCCTAAACCACAAAGGACAGAGCGTGGAAAGCATGGTCTTGCTAGGGTGGAGGTTCATGGAGGTTGGTTGTTGTTTTCCCTGGGAGGGACAGGCCTTTGACTGCTGCCCTAACCCTGTGCAATAGAAGAATGTCCCACTTCTAATCCAGGAGGTCACCAGGCCTATGGAGACACATGAGTGTTCAAGCCAACCACCTCTTGTGGCTTTGGCATTCTTACTACTTCCTAGACTCCCCCTTCCCAAATCAATTTAGCTTCTGGTTGCACAATGCGAATCTTGAATTAAAAGTGTAAGGGAGATGCTGATCTCTTGAAGCAGCTATGATGCCTTCCTTGGATGGCAGAGTATGTTGTAGAGGCCCAATTCATGCAGTTGTTTATCTCTCTTGTGTTCCAGCCCTTTGCTCCTGCAAGTGAAGTCACTTAAGGAGGATTTACAGAAAGGTAGGGATTTTCCTATCTTAATTTGGGATTGTCTGCTGTCAATCAGCTCTCCATCTAGGGAGTGACAAGGTCAACACCCCCTCTGTGAATTCCAATGTGAAGTCTTTGCTGGGATGACTCAGTTGGAAGCCATCTTCTCCCAATCATCTAGGATTTCCTTCTTTTCACAGAAACCATAAGTGTAGATCAGACTGTGGCACAGGTGTTCCGACTGAGACCATACCAGGATGTCCATGTGAACGTTGTTGACCCAAAGGTATTTGTGGCACTGCAGCCTTTGCCCTGAGGTATTTCCACCTGGTCTGGTTCTAAGCATGTGGGGATTGTCTCCCAGCCCAAGTCGCAAAAGCAGGTTAATCTGCTCTGTGGAGGCATTTTGCCAAGTTGCATTCTGCTGGGGTTCAGCAATTCTAGCAGGAGAGTAGCAGATCTCGGACTATGGCTGTATGCTCCTTGCTGTAGAGCAGCCTGCCTTAGATAGATGCAATTACATGCTCTGAGTACTTTCCTGATCAGCAACTACCTTGGGATGCCTCTGACTTCTTGCCCAGTGTCAGCCAGCTTGCCTTAGGGGTGTGTCTATGGTAGGGGGGTAAAGGAGACCCCTGACCATTAGGTCCAGTCGTGACTGACTCTGGGGTTGCAGCGCTCATCTCGTGTTATTGGCTGAGGGAGACGGCGTACAGCTTCCAGGTCATGTGGCCAGCATGACAAAGCCGATTCTGGCGAACCAGAGCAGCACACGGAAACGCCGTTTACCTTCCCGCTGTAGCGGTACCTATTTATCTACTTGCACTTTGATGTGCTTTCGAACTGCTAGGTTGGCAGGAGCTGGGACCGAACAACGGGAGCTCACCCCGTCACAGGGATTCGAACCGCCGACCTTCTGATTGGCAAGCCCTAGGCTCTGTGGTTTAACCCACCATGCCACCCGCGTCTATGGTATCTGCCATATGAATAATGCCACCTGTGACTTTACTTGCCCAGTGTAAGAGAGGGATGGCACAAAGAGAGTCACCAAGGACCTGGTAACACAGTTATTTTTAAAGTTTATTTAACTAGCTGCCTACGCTACTCAATTACAGGTGGTTTACATAAAATATGATCTAAAATATAGTGATATAAACAGAGTATACAAATAGCAGGCATAGTAAAGTCATCAAAATACAGTTAAAACCAATGGTTTTAAAAATGAGTATACCCAAGCTTAGCAGTTTTGCAATGGGGATCATGCATGCAAGTGTTTATCTGTCACAAGGTTTATTTTGTAAACTGCTTTGAGGTTGTTGGGTTTTTTTTAAATCAAGTGGTGTATACATTTTCTGAAATAAATAACAATACAATTTTGCCAAGAAATGAAAAGTTCTCTTCAGCTAAGTGGGGAGATCAGGGGAGCTTGTGCTTGTAATCAAGAGCCTACGGATTTCAGCGTCAGGCCTCCACAGGAGCAGAATGTGGCTCTCTAAACACCTTAGCCATCATGCTTCTCTGCTCCCCTCCTCTTTAGGAAGTGACCCTTGACCTGGTGGAGCTGACGTTCAAGGATCAGTACATTGGGCGTGGGGACATGTGGCGACTGAAGAAGAGCTTGGTGAGGGCCCTGTGTCTAATTCTGGGAGGGAAAGTGCCCTTTGTTTATTCTCAGATAGCGATGGGCTCAACATGGGAATCTGAGGCTGCTGCTCTGTGCATCAACTGGACAAACACTGACATTCAAATTTGTTACAGGACTGGGGCATGGGAGATAACTGTGAGCGTCCAACAGGGTGGGGAACATCAGGGCGAATATGGCCCCCTGAGTTCTTTGTCTGGCCCTCAGAACCCTACCCTAGCCACGCCTCTTTCCCAGGCTGCACACTTCACTGAGCCCTGCCTGGCTTGAGTGTATCATTGAACTGTTATAATGTGCCTTTCTTGCCTAGATGGAGAGGTGTGGGTGTAGAAACCTCTGGATTTGGCATGGCAGAAATGTGGCCTGCTGTATGAACGAGAGAATCGCAACTATTGCTCTGCCTACTTTTGTATTTGGCCCCACCCTACTCCCAACCACTGGCATGCAGCCCTCAGGCAGTAAAAGGTTCTCACCACTAGTGTAGAACATGGGATATTTTTTGGTTAGGGTATGAGAGGATGGCAAAGAGAGGTGGGTGCTGGGCTGAAATAAGACGTGGTAGGAATAGAGGGCAAGCAGATGAGGCGATAGCAGACGAAAGCTTCTGGGCCTCTCATAAGCATGTTTACAAATGCAGCCATGAGTGCTAGAAACCAGTCTGTCCCCCCGTCCCCCATGTGCTCAGGGGGAAGAGGTATGAAGAACAGTTGTCTCCTGCAAATTAAAACTGCTTTGAGTTTTCATTCCCCCTCTTTTTCTCTTTTAAACCAAATGCCTGCTAGGTTGGCACATGTGCCTATGTCACTCAGAAGGTGGAATTTGCAGGTATTCGGTGAGTATCCATCCCCTTTGCTCCCTTTCCACATCTCTCTCTCTCTCTCCCAGAAGTGCTTTCTTTAGAAAACTGACTGTGCAGGCAATGGTTATGTTGCCCCCAAAGTAATAGCAAAGTAATTCTAGAGCTCAAAGGGACTTCCGGAGGTCCTCTGTCCCAACTCCCCGCTCGGTGCAGGAGCCTTGCAAATGCAGCAGGTGTAGGGAACTTTTGGACCTCCAGATGTTGCTGAACTGCAATTCCCATCAGCCCCAGCAAGTGATAACGGAGGACCTCCAACATCTCTTCCAGCTCTAGAATTCTGTGGTTCCAGTTTTGAGGTTTTAATAATAAGCAGATCTGTTTGTATGGACCAGATAAATTGATTAATCAGGCTGATGGTACCGTCAACATTGAGTTGCAGCTCTAGTAACAGTATTTTGGAAATCGATGCCCGTGAGGAGCTCTTGAGACTCATGCATGTTCCAGGAGGTTTTTAGTGTTTGATGTTCTATTGTGTTTTTACTACTTTTTGTTGGGAGCTGCCCAGAGTGGCTGGGGCAACCTCGTCAGATGGGTGGCATATGAATAATAACTTATGGTGATGATGCACCTAAAAAGGCATTTCCTTTTTTGTTAACCGAAAACGCTGTCCCCTCCCGCCAATACAGCCCAGCCAGTAACAGCCCCAGTTTTCACGTCCACTGTTTCGGAATGTGATAACTGATTTTCTTTGGCTTGCTTCCAGGGCTCAAGCAGGCGAGCTTTGGGTCAAAAGTGAGAAGGTCACGTGTGGCTACATCAGCGAAGACACCCGGGTAGGCTTCTTTATTCCCCACCCCAGAGTTTTCTCTCTCCCCCTTTTCAAGCGTTTGTTCTACGCTCCCGAATTGCTGTCGAGCAGCAGCTTGAGCAGTAGTTTTTTACTGTTCGTGTGTCTCTCTGGCAGGTTGTCTTCCGCTCAACCTCCGCCATGGTATATATCTTCATCCAGATGAGCTGCGAAATGTGGGATTTTGACATCTACGGTATGGAGAAATAGCCTTTCTGGAGATCTGCCTGTCCCATGCCTGCTGTTAGCACTGTGCCTCCATGAGAGCTAATCCTGCTCCCGCATGGCTTGTTCTAACCTTGATTGGGTCGACAAGCAATGAGTCGTCTCTTGTGACCGGTCAACCATGGTTTGTTACTGCAAACCTTGGTTTGTTTTCCAGTTGCCTTGTGACTCTGTAGCTGGGCAAGCATCTTGGGTGGGTGTGTCCAAACAACTCTGAGGTTGGTGAGGCTGAGCTCCATTTGCTCTGATGAACCAGCTTCCACTGCAAATACGGCCCCTCCCCTGTTGAACAAACACCTGGTGGGAGGAGTGTAGGTTGCAGTATCAATGCTCCTTTGAACAGAAATCACTCTTAGTCGTCGTCGTCATCGTCCCCTGTTTTGTTTCTCTTCCCTTTGCAGGGGACCTTTACTTTGAGAAAGCTGTGAATGGTTTCCTCTCTGATCTCTTCACCAAATGGAAGGTAACTTTCTGTGTCTTTCGGCTGTAGCAATGGAATAAGAGTGTGCCTTTTACTTTGTGACCTTGGCTCATATTCAGGCCCGCTTGCAACTGGGGTAAGGAGGTGTTTTTACACTTCCTTACCCTCAATAGATATTTGAGCTTCCCCAAATGTAAATAAAACATAACCCCGATAGGAGGTCCCTTGGTGGAAGTTGCTGCCTGGTTATGGGGCAATTGGATCCAAAGGAGGGAGGGAAAAGGAACCTGGGGAGTCAACGGGATGCTGTAATGCAGGGAACTCCAATGTGAAGCTTACCTAGACATGATGTACTCTCAACTTCCATCAGCTGTAGCCAATGACTAAGGATGATGGGAGTTGTAGTCCCCCATCATCTGGGTGGCTCCAGGTTAGCAACCTCAGCTTGCAGGACCTTGGAGGTATGTAGCATAGCAAAAGATGTTTGTCCACTTGTTTAAATCTTTTTTACGGAGAATTGTGGCAGTTCTTCCAACTTTGGATAAGTGACTTTCAAGTAAGCAAAGAGCCATAACATTAGAAGTTAAAGAGAGGTCCAGTCCTGGAATGGCAAATGAAAATGATGGATTATATGGAATTGGCAGAATTGACAGGAAGACTCCGGGACCAAACAAATGACAAAGTTTTAAAAGATTGGAAGAAATTTAAAATATACATAGGGTATGAATTTGAAAACTAGATTTTGAACATCCAGGAAAATAAAGAAGTTAAGGCAATAGGGAAATAATAGAAGATTGAAAGGGAGAAAATATGATAGATGATATAAAGATGAAATTTTTGAAGTGTTAAAGAGACTATATGATGGGTAAGAAGGATGATTTAGAAACTGCTACAGAAGTTTATAAAAAAGAAAATCAGATAGTAGGGAATTGGGGAAGCCAGAGGACAATGAATATTAAAATGGATTAGAGATGATATTTTTTTTTTTTTGTTGTATTTTTGTATTTTTGTATTTTTGTATTTCTGTATTTTGATGTTTACTTTTTGTATTTGTGTTCTGTATGTGTGTTGATAAAATGTTTAATAAAAAATATAATTAAAAAAAAAAAAAAATAAAGAGAGGTCCAGTCCTGTCATGACATTTGTCAGGTTTCTGAATAGATACTCCCAAAGACTGAGTTTTTATTGCATGTTCATTGCTGGATTTCCACTGTAAAGCAAATATTAAATAGCCTCATTTAGTGGCTGTAACGCCTTTACATTTTTCAGGCATGAGATCAGGGTTGCCTTCCATTCAGCTTTCTAGAGAAGAAGCTGTAATTGTTGTTTGGGGGCGAGAGTTGTCCTGTGTGTGCTTGGAAATGCCCTTGCCATGGTAACATTCTCCTCAAAAAGTTATTCATAAAGCCTTAGGTTATGTCAGGAGGTGTTACCAGGGGTCAGCAAACCTTTTCAGCAGGGGGCCGGTCCACTGTCCCTCAGACCTTGTGGGGGGCCGGACTATATTTTGAAAAAAAAAATGAATGAATTCCTATGCTCCACAAATAACCCAGAGATACATTTTAAATAAAAGGACACTTCTACTCATGTAAAAACATCAGGCAGGCCCCACAAATAACCCAGAGATGCATTTTAAATAAAAGAACACATTCTACTCATGTAAAAACATGCTGATTTCCGGACCGTCCGCGGGCCGGATTTAGAAGGCAATTGAGCCACATCCGGCCCCCGGGCCTTAGTTTGGGGACCCTGTGTTAGACTCTAACATGGTGTCAGATTCCTCCGAGCCTGTCCTCATGGTTAGGTCATCCTTCATTGAGACCAAGACCGAAGCAGCATCACCATTGATTGAAGCAGTTGTTTGTGTGTATGTGCCTTCTTGTGCATGCGCATGCAAGGGGGTCCCATGAGGGCTGTGACTGAGGCATTGTGCAGAACATTCACCTCCTCCCTTTCCTCTCGGTCAGGAGAAGAACTGCAGCCATGAAGTGACTGTGGTCCTGTTTTCTAGAACGTTCTATGATGCAAAATCCTTGAGTGAGTAGCTACAAGATAAATGTTTCTCTTCTTCCCTGCTTGTAAGGGTACTTACATCTTCCTGCCTCTGTTCCTCTCTGGGACTTCCCTCTGTGTTTCCCATGCCCTCTGAGCTTTGAGCTGTTGCCTCAATCACTACTCTGCGTAGCGGAAAGGGGTGGTTGCCCTTGGTGGGTTTCTTGGGCAAGTGCTTTTGCAAGGAGTTGTATTGTACTTTTCTGTGTATAAGACGCCCCCTATTTTTTGAGACTCAAATTATTAAATTTTATTTATACCCCACCCTCCCCAGCCAAGACCAGGCTCAGGGCGGCTAACACCAAATATAAAACAGTTAATTAAAATACAGTACAGCGTGAAAACAAGATTAAATACAACATTAAAATTAAAATACAGCCTCTTCGGAAAAAGGGAGAGGGGATCAAGTTGATTCCAGGCCAAAGGCCAGGCAGAACAACTCTGTCTTACAGGCCCTGCGGAAAGAAATCAAATCCCGCAGGGCCCTGGTCTCGAGACAGAGCATTCCACCAGGCCGGAGCCAATGTTGAAAAGACCCTGCCTCTGGTCGAGGCTAATCTGACTTCCTTAGGACCTGGGATTTCTAAGGTGTTGTTATTTATGGACCTTAAGGTCCTCCGTGGGGCATACCGGGAGAGGCGGTCCCGTAGGTACGAGGGTCCTCATAAGAAAATGGGGGGAGATGGCTCAGAGTTGTTGAGGTTTTTTTAGGGGGGATTGCCGAAAATCCGCCTCTCATCTGTTCCCTCACCGGCAGAAGCTGCCAATCGCCCGCCCAATTGCCGCAGCGTCAGCCAATCAACACCAGCCCTTGACGCAGCAATCGATAACACAGACAATAGCCACTGACAACCATGGCAGCAACCAATCAGACGCCCACCCTATGCACTATCCATGTATAAGACGACCCCCACTTTTAAGCATCATTTTTAAATAAAAAAAAGCCTAGTCTTATACATGGGAAAGTACGGTACTGTGAATATTGCTGGTCTGCAGTGTGGGGGGCTTGGGACAGATGCCTTTTGGGTGCTTCAGGGATGGTCTTTACATCTTGCGGCTGTCTCTTGTAGATGAATTTCCAGAGACACAGCGTGCCTCAATTCAGCAAGATCATGAAGGAAGATTCTATGAAGATTTTTACAAGTAGGTTTCCCATGTGGTCCTTCAATTGCGTATCTGTGGTCTATTTCCAATTTTGTGTGTGTGTGTGAGTGAGAGAGAGAGAGAGAGATGCACAAACACACATATCACCCCTCATACTTGATCTAGTAACCTATAAGGGGAAAACATGGCAGCATAGCTGCCAAGTACCCCGTTTTCCCTGGGAAACCCCCGTTTTTACTTACCTTTTCCCGGTGGTCCCCCGTATCACTTCGTCTCCCGTTTTTCTCCGTTATTTTCTCCTGCCGACGGCCATTTCCCCCCCCTGATTTGCCCTTCTATGGGCACAAAAAATGGCCGCCGCTGGCTTCAAAAGTAGCTTCTACGCATGACCGGAAGTGCGTCGACGCAACTTCCGGTGTCGGCCTGCCCATCTATGGGCACCAAAAATGGCCGCCGCCAACACCGGAAGTCGCGTTGACGCACTTCCAGTCATGCGTAGAAGCTACTTTTGAAGCCAGCGGCGGCCATTTTTGGTGCCCATAGAAGGGCAAAGCGACACCGGAAGTTACGTCGACGCAACTTCCGGTGTCACACGGCTGCCGGTCCCGGATTCTGCAGTCCGGGACTTGGAAGGTAAGCATGGCAGTTGCTAAAGAATTGGAAGAATTCCATTCCTTTTCAACAACTTGTTTTTTCTAAGCTAAAACCCAGGCATCCCCAAACTGTGGCCCTCCAGATGCTTTGGCCTACAACTCCCATGATCCCTAGCTAACAGGACTAGTGGTTGGGGAAGATGGGAATTGTAGTCCAAAACATCTGGAGGGCCGAAGTTTGGGGATGCCTGCTAAAACCTGATGAGTTTATGTTTATGCAGGAAGTAACTGTTATGTCTTACGCTAAGGCATCCCTGAATTTTTTTTAAGTATGCTAATAAATCTGTGTTTTGCAACTGAAATGTTTAATTTGGAAAATGCCGTTTGGCTACAAAATGGACAACTTTTGTAGTATTTTGGAGGGGCAGGAGAATATGGAAGGGGTCTGTGAGGGACAGCAAAAGCTCTGTGACTGAAAGTTTTTGCTGAAATGTTTCTTAAATTTTAGTAGAAACTGCAGGTGCTTGGTGTTTTTTTTTGCCTCATAACCTTGAGTACTAGTAAGCGGCCGCTATCCTGGGGAATTTCCTCTATATTGCGAGATGCTGAATTAGTGTTTGCAGGTGTCTTTAACGTTTGGGTTACATGCTAGTCCATTGTGAAGCAGCATTTGGAAAAGTCCCCACCAAAAATTGCATTTTCCTAGTGCTAAGCTCCCACAGGGAAGAGAATGGCTGTTTGCCCATGATGGCTATGCTGTGCCTCCATAGTCAGAGGCACCAAGGCTTCTGAATACCAGTCACTGGAATCCACAGGCAGGGAGAGGGCTGGATTAGGTGGGCCATTGGCCTGATCCAGCAGGTTCTTCTTTCTCCCTTCCCTTTCCACCCTTAAGTCCTTACATTATCTGTAAAGGACTGTGCTGGTTCCATTTCTCTCCTACTCAGTCCCCGCGCTTCCTTACAGGGTGGTGGTTCAGAACGAAAGACGAGAGGAGTGGACATCATTGCTTGTTACCATTAAGAAACTCTTCATCCAGTACCCTATCTTGGTGCGTTTGGAGCAGGCAGGTGGGGCACTCTTACTATTTTTACTATATTACTGCTGATGGTTATTATTACAATCGCAAAAAAGGTAGTATTCTAAATCTCATCAGTGTAATGAGTAATGCAAACACTCTTGGAACTTGTCACAAGGCAGCCTTCCCCAGACTTTGGGCCCTCCAGATGTTGTGAACTACAATTCCCATCAGCCCCAACCACCACAGAGATGCTCCTATCAGCCATGGCAAAATACAGGCATTCTGTCTTGGGTTGATGGGAGCTGTAGTCCAAACATCGCAATAGGCCTGGGGGGGGGGATAGGTCTGCAGCATGCACCAGGTTTGTTTGTTTTTATTCTCCTACTGTGTATCGACATGGTCATTCAATGTTGCGGTTTTTAAACTGTGTCTATACTTGACTAGGCGCTCTAGGAAAATGTTGAAGGGTGGGGTGGAAAGGGAGAGCTGGAAAGCTGCAGTAATCCCCCCCCAGCTTGGAAAGCTTTGATTTTCATATATTTATTTATTTTATTGAAATATTTATAAATTGCACTTGGGTGTAAAATATCACAAGGTGGCGTGCGACGTAAAAAAAACACCTGGTGAAAGCAGTTATAAAATATCAAAACACGCCAGCAAAAGCTGGGATTAGACAAATCCCTTCCGGTGTTGAAAGCAGCATGGCTGTGTGAATATCAGCTGCTGAGAATCACTGCTGGTGCTGGTGCTGCTGCTGCTGCTGCTGCTGCTGCTGTGCTTATGGGCTTCCCAGAAGAGGTATCTGGTCTTCTGCAGTGAGAACAGGATGCTGGACTATATGGGCCCCCTTTGGCCTGTTCCAGCTCTCCTTACGCTCCTAATTCATCAGGCAAATGAATAATAAAAATTGGCTTCAAATATTATAGCTGAAATATGACGATCTCTTTCTCCTTTCTCCTTCGTAATTAACCCTCTAGAGGGCTTTCCTCCGGGGTACAATTCCACCTCTGCTCAAGGAAATTATTTGGAAGCCATAAACCTCTCTTTCAATGGTGAGTAGAGGGGGAAACATCTTGTACCACTTGAACACGAAGGAGCCGTCTGTACACAGGCAGGGACCTGGCTCCTCCTCCTCACATGAATGTCACCTGTTCTTACAGGATAGATCAGATTGGAAAGGCCAGTAACTCGTACAGTTCTGACTTAGGGGATAATTCAGTGGCATTCAAAGTTTCTGTCTTCAGCAGGATTTCTACCTTGTTGATTTAATTTGCCAAGAAACCCCTGAGCATTTGGAATGGAATTCATTTCACGCTGCTGAAGATTCTTGTTTTATTTCTAGTGCACATGCTCTGTGACTGTGGGACGCTAGCCTAGCCTGGTGGGTTGTGAACTGAGAGTGACCAATAGGAGGCACCCAGTACTAACCTGAGTCTACACCAGCCTTCCCCAACCTGGTGCCCTCTGGGCTACAGCTTTCATCAGCCCCAGCCAGAGTGGCAACTTTGCCTGTGTCTCACAAACAGCCCCCAGTCCTCTTCTGTACATAAATAAACACACACCCTTTTTTGGGGTGGTTGTGAATGACCTTGGAAATGCAGGAGGGATTTTTTTGACCCGCCTCTAGTATAACTGCTGAGGGTCTTCATTAGTGAAACCAGCAAATTCTTGACTCCAATGGATTGAATATCCAGTTCAGGACTTTTAACTGTCTCATACAAGTTTCTGTAAGCTGGTGAACTGCATGTTGTTGTTGTTGACCTGCCTTCACCCTAAGGTCCCAGGTCCTCAATTAAAACTCAATATTAAAAAAAAGAACCAGTTTAAAGCACCTTACAAAGTTCACATCTGAACTTTTAGGAAGCTGTTGTCAATTAGAGCAAATTATCCTTTGATAGGCATATTATGTGCAAACGATTGCATGTCCTTTTGCTTCTGACTTTTCCTGCTTTTAGTGTTCGACAAGCATTACATCAATCGAAACTTTGACCGGACGGGGCAGATGTCCGTAGTCATCACGCCTGGCGTGGGAGTCTTCGAAGTGGACCGGCTCCTCATGATCTTGACCAAGCAGCGCATGATAGATAATGGTAAAATGGTCTTCGTGGCAGGCGGTGGGAAAGGGCTGTGTAGTTCAGTGGGGAGAGTAGCCTCTTTGTAAGCAAAACCTCCCCTGGCAGCATTTTCCAGGGAGGACCTGGGAAGAAGAAAGACTCCTTGCCTGTATCCCTGGAGAGTGGCTCCCTGCAGATGTCGACCAGATGTGGGGGCCCTTCTCCAGATGTTGTTGGGCTCCAGTTCCCATCAGGCCCTGCAGCCAGCATGGCCAGTGATAAGGGATGGTGATGAAAGCAACATCTGGTTTGCCATTCCTGGGGACGCTGAGCTGGATGGGCAAGCAGCCTGACTCTGCTGCATAAGGCAGCTTCCTATCTGTGTTCATTCTCACTTTAGAACATCTCCAAAATGAAGAGATGACCTCTCTTTTTTTAGACATTACTTTGAGAGTTGGGCCCTTTGGAAAACATGAAATCCTTTTGTTTAAGAAGTGTCTTAAGTGATGGGTGACCCAAGTGGGAAAACTTTTCATTGCTGGTCTATGAGTGGCATGGGGAAGGGCCAGATCCAAGCCCTCCCCTCTCTCTGCTGTGGACCTTCCTTGTCCAGCACCAGGACAGCACGTGGCTATTAACAAACTCATCTTCCTCACCCTGCTTTGCTTGCTTCTGTAGGGATTGGGGTGGACTTGGTGTGCATGGGAGAGCAGCCCCTCCACGCCGTGCCCCTCTTCAAGGTAAGGTCCGTGGGGTTGTATGCCTATTTTCTTTCTTCCTCCTCCACCTCTGCCGCACCTGTCAGCTAGCTGTTTCCCTCCTCCAGCTGATTCTTGTGCCAGAAAAAAATCCAACCAATTAAATAAAAAGCCATAATTCTGTTTCCACACTACCGGCTCTTCAATAAAAGCACATCCTCTAGTAAGGGCTGAGTACATAGAGAAATAAAAGAGATTGGAGGTGGGGGGCAAGAAGGAAAAGGTATGGGAAAGGAACAAACTGCTGAACACCTGCACTGCCTAATTACCAAAAGCCAGGCTTGTTTCCAGGATGCGTGTTAGGCCTCTATCTTTCTCCAAACTATTGAGGGTTAGGAACTTTTCCCTCCTAAATCGGACTCCCTCAACATGGCGCCATTCAGATGTTTGGGGCTATAATTCTCATCGGCCCCAGCTAGCTTGGCTGTATGATTCCCAGGACTGATGGTAGTGCAAAGCATCTGGGGGGCACCAGGTTGGGGAAGGCTGTTTTAAACGAGAGGGCTTATAATCTTGACCACCAGCTTCTGGGTTTAATCCAACGACATCACTGCCAAAGCAGAATGATTTCTGCTCCCATAACGTAACTTCTCCTCCCTCCTGTACCCTCCCAGATCTGCTCAGGGGGGTAAGGGAACCCTCATGGCATATATGGGTGGGTGTGCAAGGGGTATGCTGTGGAGAGGAGAGGGAGAGAGAGTTCTGCTGAATTAATGGCTTTTTTGGCTGTCACCCTCTGTATCCTGTGTCAGATTCCTTTCTTGCAACTGTCCATTCCCATGGATTCCCAGAATGCAGTACAAACTAGCTGCAAAAAGCATCCAGTTAACATGATGCCTTTTCCAAACTCTTCTTCTCTTAGCTGCACAATCGCTGCAGTCCTGGGGACTCTCGCATGGGAGATGACTACAATATACCACACTGGATAAACCACAGGTGCGTGTTTGAAGTTGGAACTGTTGCAGCCAAGGCTCCACCTTGGGCAATGCTCACATGAGCCTGTCTTCCCTCTCCGCTTTTGGTACTTGGGAATCCTCTCTGCTCTCCCTCCCCTCTCAAACCTCAGCCCTGGGCAGTCTTGTCCTCAGCCTCCACTGAATCTGCTCTAGTGTTGCTTTGAATGCCTGTATAGGTGTTTCCTGTATTGCTTTTCTCTTTAAAACATGGAAGCTGGTTAGTTTTGTTTCCCCCTAATCTCAGCTTGTCATTACATGTGAATCAGAGATTGTGGGTTACAACAAACTGTGGCTAGTTTAACAAGCCAGATCCAGAAACCATGGTCTGAAGTTGGCCTGTTTTGAAAGTGGCCAATTTGTTGTAAACCGCAGTCTTTGGCTTATTAAGATCAGGCTGGAGATGAAATGCTACCACCGAGTCAGAAAGAAGATGGAGTGAATGTGCAAACCTGAGTCTCACTTGGGCTTGATCCAGTTTGTGTGTGTAGTCGCTTAAACCATGGTTTAGTGTTACATGCAAACTGAGCCATTGCCTTTCTACTTTCCTTTGCTAGTTTCTACACCTCCAAAAGCCAGCTCCAGTGTAACAGCTTCACTCCACGGATCAAACTGGCTGCCAGGAAAGTAAGTGGGCTCTGTTAAGACGGGGCTGCCAACCTTTTTTTGGGGGGGGGGGCAGTGGACACATTAGGAAGTTGCACTAGTCACTAAACAACTGTGTAAAAAAAGGATGAGCTAGGACAAGCAGGAAGAGCAAACCATATGTCATGCCTCATTGATTTTTGAGGGGATATTTGCTGAGACCTTTTGTGGGCGCCATAGGAAGTACTGGTGGCTTCACTGACACCTGTGGCAGCTCCTGATAGAAGAGCATTTTCCCTGACTCACTTCCTCTCCCCACACCCTTTAGCTGAGTCATGTTGTCATAGTGGGCAGCTTTACGAGTTCCGCATTGGTATTGGGGGGGGGGCGGGTGTTACACCTCAGCCACCAGGGGTGATCTTTATTCATTTACTTTGGCCGATGCATGAAATGTAGCAGATGCTTCTCTGTAAAAAATGCAATCACCACAGGCAATTTCAACCTTGCACAATTGAAAGCTGGCTGGTTGAAGTTGCGTGAAATAATTGCATGCAAGGTGGGAGACCTTAAAAGCTGCATTTGCACCAGGTTTTCCCAGCACATAAATTACTTTTAAGCTCTCCTCCAAGCTTACTGGGCTCTAGGAGTCTTTTTCTCAACCTTGCTTGAAAAGTAAGGATAGTCGCATGGGGGTGGTTCATATGGAACATGGCCCCCGCCCAGATGCATTTGTACTGTAGGCTTTTAAAACGGTAAGAGTTCACCAAGCACTTCAGTGTGAGATTTTTTTGGGGGGGGCTCATTGGGTGACTGGATGAATTGTCAGAATATTCCTGGTCTGAATCTATCGCTTGTAATGCAGTGACCGTTCCATGGCCAAATTAACTTAAGTTTCCAATGCTTTCTTTCCTTTGCCATTTTTCGTTCCGCTTGGATTCCAGCCGCAGAGTGAAAAACTGAAAAGTAGCAGGGATGCCTGTGAGTAGTCATTCCAGGTTGTTATTGTGAAAGGGCCCTGCCTCCATTGATCGTTGACAGATTGGATTTATATCCTCCAAGGTGGCAGACAACGTTTGTCCTCCTTCCCATTTTATCTTCACAACAACCCTGCAAGACAGGTTCAGCCGAGAGGCAGTGAACCAGCCCAAGGTCACCCATTTGAACCCTGGTCTCCCACGTCCCACTCTGACACCCTAACCACTACTCCACGCTGGCTGTTAGAGGCAGTCAGTGCCTCTCAGCACCCATTGCTGGGAGTCCCAGGTGGGGAGATTGCTTTCAGGTCCTGCTTCCAAACAGGTATCTGGTTGGCCACTAGGAGAACAGGCAATTGGACCACACGGGTCACCTTTCGTCTGTCCCAGCAGGAGAAATTCTTATGCTGATATTATGCCGCTTTGCCCAAGAACGGAGACCCGGTCTTTAAAAGCTGCCCCAATCAATAACGTGCTGTTACTGCCTTCCAGCTTTGGGAGCCCCGAAAGAGACAGAGAACGCTCTCCCCATCCAAGTAGATTATGATGGTTACGACGCCCAGGTCTTCCGTCTGCCGGGGCCGTCCAGAGCTCAGCGTTGTACCACCTTCAGGTAAAGAAGCTTGCGAGGCAATGAGCCAAATTGGATGGTGTGCTTGTGGGCTATTGCCAAACTAGTCTGGAGCAGCCTTTGCAAAGGAGGGGGCAGAGATCCACACACCTCCGTCCCCGTCAGCTTCACATTTCTGCTGGGCTTCCAGCCTGCATCTGCTGTTTAAACCATGAGGTCCAGCAAAGCACACCTGGAAAATGGTTTCCTGCTGTATCTTCCCAAGGAATTTTTCTCCATTTCTTTTTTCTTTTTCTTTTTTTTAAAAACCTTCATAATCAGCTTACTGTGATTGATTAATTCAGGGGTGGCGAACCTTTTTTACTCGGAGGGCCACATTCCCTTCCGGGCAGCTTGCTGAGGGCCATGTGCAAAGAAGCAAATGCTACATTTGTCGATGTATTCTTCATCAGCTCTAGTTTCATAGTTTCAAGGTCAAAGCGTACCATTCATGAAAACATGAAAAACATGAATGGGTACGCTTTGACCTTGAAACTATGAAACTAGAGCTGATGAAGAATAAACCCGAAACAGGGCCTTGTCCTGGATTTCTAAAAACTGGATTGCTACTGGAATTTGTCTTACTATTCTCAACTTAAAACTTTCTAAAAATTAATCTACTACCTGGCCAGAGCTCTTGGAACCTTTTCATTTGATTTTCTCAACTCTCCAAGGACTCCAATTTATTTAACATTTGTCGATGTGGGCTTATTTCAGAACACTTTAACACCATCAAAGTTTTCGGGAGCACATCTCAGCCAGGCAAAAATGCTTAGGCTGCAAATCAGGGAAGCGTTCCAAAGGCCAGCTTAGAGATCCTGTGAGGGCCGCATTTGGGCCCCAGGCCTGAGGTTCCCCACCCCTGAATTAAGTGACAAAAGGTCTGTGTGACATGACTGGAGCTGGGCCTTTGCCCTCCCTTTCCCCCTGGTGCTTTTTGCCAGCAGGTCCATCCGGGAACGAGAGAGCCGCCCCCGGAAGAGCTCCAGCTCCTACGACGTCTCCTCCAGCCCTTCCCTGCAGAGTCGGCCTCTGCCCCCGGAAGAGGTGAGGAGCCAGGCCTCGGACGACAGCTCCCTGGGCAAGATCTCCAACATCCTGATGATCCCCCGCCAGCACCTCCACCTCCAGTACGAAGTCAGCAGCTCCTTGGGCTACACCAGCACCCGAGGTCAGGATGAGGCCCGATGTGAAGTGGGAGCAATTCGCTCCTTTTGAACGTATCGTCGTTTCGTTTCTTACTGTGGATTATTTCGTTAGACGTTGCCTGCGTGTCACCTCCCAAAACATACAGGCTTCAGAAAAAAAGAACTTATTTTTTAGGGTGAGGGCGGCATTTGAAATAAAAAAAATTGTACAGGCAACCCTCATTTTGCACGGGGGTTATGTTCCGGACCCCGTGCGCGTGCCGGCAGAGCGAGCGTAAGCCTGCTCTGCCCCTTTTTGTGTCCTTATGAGGTTTCCGTGCTACTTCTGGGTTCGCTGCTGTGCGCATGTGCACAATCGTGCATCATTCAGACATGCCTAAACCGGTTGTTGTCTGTAATTCATAGAATCATAGAGTTGGAAGAGACCACAAGGGCCATCCAGTCCAACCCCCTGCCAAGCAGGAAACACCATCAAAGCATTCTTGACATATGGCTGTCAATCCTCTGCTTAAAGACCTCCAAAGAAGGAGACTCTACCACACTTCTTGGCAGCAAATTCCACTGTCGAACAGCTCTTACTGTCAGGAAGTTCTTCCTAATGTTTAGTTGGAATCTTCTTTCTTGTAGTTTGAATCCATTGCTCCGTGTCCGCTTCTCTGGAGCAGCAGAAAACAACCTTTCACCCTCCTCTATATGATATCCTTTTATATATTGTTTTGGTTCAGATCATGGAACCCTTTACAATGATAGACAACACATCCTTTCCCTCTTAGAATGCTTTATTATCAAATCAGTAAATGTCATAGTTGCATCCTATATTTCTTTATTGGCGATTATGACAACTATCCTTTTTTAAAAAAATACCCCCCATTCCACTTTTCCTTTTATCCCCCCCCTGAAACCTGTTTGTAGATTGTTCTAAATTGTCCCCAGCGAGGCCTCCTCACTTCCTGAGCCAGCCTTCATCCCCTTGGCTCATGGCACCCCTCCTATCTCGCCTGCTCCGTCTTAAGTGCCCTTGTCCTCCTCCTCCGAATAACAGCACGTGGAGTGGGTAGCCTACTTCTCTGACCCACTTATCAAATCATTTAAGGAGGTCGGCTTAGTTGGGGAGCCCCTTGGGGGAGTCCCCCCTTACAGCCTCAAACTAATTAGCAGCTGTTTTCCCAGGTGGATTTACTGTCTTATCATACCTTTTTTTAAAAGGGTCTTTTAAAACATCCCTGTGAGGTCCAGCGTTCTCAGGGGTTAGGTAGGGAGCTGGACTTGTCCAGAGGGACTCTAGGATTCAGGGGACCTTGAGCAGGTGGTTCTTTCTCAGCTTCAGGTACCGAAAGCCTCACCGTGGCGTTTTGAAGGCAAAAAAAATAGAGAGAAGAAGCTAAAAGGTCTTGTTTCTTGCCCCTGCTTTTAGTCTAATTGTGGGTTATTATAATTGTGCATTTACTTTAATCTTTTGCAAGCTGATTTAATATTTTGCAAGCAAATAGGGTGCACATTTATGTATACATACACATCATTGTCTAATAACTGGCCTGAAATCAGAGATCTTTGATTGAATAAGTCATTTGTGGACAGCCTGTGTTAAGATTGGTGCTTTCACTAAAATAATTCTGATTAAATAATTCACTGAATTGGTTCAAAAGTATCCGAATTGCCCCTGTGAGTAGTTCCTATGTTTTCCAGGTAAAGTGAACAGGAATTAAGTTCCCTTTGCAGCGGACCTTTCTGCGATTTTAAATTCAGTTTAGTTTTGTAGCCATTGCATTTACCATTTTTTACCTGTTTGAAGAGTTATGCTGCTGTGTAAGCTTAAAGATTACAAAGAAAAATTACAGCAATCATTCATGTTTAATATTAATAGAAAACAAAGAAGCTAAAGAGCACTAAGTACTTAAACAGCACCCGCTGGACTTAATGATTTTTCTTATTTCATAAAATTTATTTTTTTAAAAAAACCTAAAACAAACAAACCTCAAAGCGGTTTAAGATCGTTAGTAAAAAAAAAAGCAATTTAAATGTTCAGAAAGTTAAAAACCAGCAATAAACTGAAAGCACATCAGCCATTCTAGACATCTGGGTAGGCTCAATAGGCAGGGAGTTCCAAAGTGCAGGTGCCACCATACTAAAACATAAATGAACTTGGGTATGTTGCCTCCAAGGTGGTTCCTCCTCTCCCCCCGCTTTTGCCTGGGCTGGCAGAGCAAAGATGTTTACATGCCTGAGTCAGAAACACCACCCAGCATTCCTGCCCCTCAATGGGGCACAATCTCCTCTGAAGCTTTCCAAGTTAAGCCTTGTTGGGGTGAGTGGGTGCTGTGCAAAATCACCCTGTTTGTGCCCAGTGGGTTCAGTCTGTCCGTTTCCCATTACAGTCCCACCCACCCCAAAAAAATCTGCTGTGTGGGACATGTGTCTTAAAGGGCTGCTCGGTAGGCTCCTTATGTGCCTGTTGGATTTCTCCCTATTGATGCGAAGTTTTTTGTTGTCGTCATTTCAGACGCTCTGGAGAATATGATGGAGTCCCAGCAGCGAGACTCCAGTGCCCCTGGGAGATTTCACGTCGGGAGTGCCGAGTCCATGCTGCACATCCGTTCTGCTGGGGGGTATGCGCCGCAGAGGGCCCTCATCAACCCCTTTGCCCCCTCCAGGATGCCCATGAAACTCACATCGAACCGGAGGCGCTGGATGCACACGTTCCCTGTGGGTAAGAAGGCAGAAAGCGAGGCTGCTCATGGCTACTACGGTAGCCACTTTTTGTGGCAGATTGATTATTTGGTACTGCAGCTTCCTCTGGCTCCAGCCGGCATAGCCATGTAAGCTGGGGCTGATGGAAGTTTCAGCTCAGAACACCTGGAAGTTACCAGGCTGGGGGATGCTGGGCTAGATCAGGTTTTCCCAAACTTGGGTCTCCAGCTGTTTTTGAACTACAACTCCCACCATCCTTAGCTAGTGGTCAGGAATGATAGGAATTGTAGTCCCAAAACAGCTGGAGACTGAAGTTTGGGAAACCCTGGGTTAGATCAACTCTTGGCCTGGTCCAGCAAGGTGCTTCTCATGTTTGATTCAGGCTATTCATGTGAAAGATTGCATCCCCTTTGACGAACTGCACATCTTAGACTGTGGCAGGAACAGCTCAGGGGACGCAATGCAAACTCAGCCACCTCTGTGTTCGATTTGGTGGGAAATCGCTGCTTTGAATGCAGTCTTGTGGCGTGGAGAGTCGGTGTGGATTGTGGAAAGAGCTGGTTGGCAAATCAAGTGATAACTGAATCTTGTGCTTGGGCAGGTCCTTCTGGAGAAGCCATCCAGATCCACCACCAGACGCGTCAGAACATGGCCGAGATGCAGGGCAGTGGGCAGAGGGACTGGACCCATTCCTCTGCAGAACTGCTGGAGCTGGCCTATCACGAGGCAACTGGGAGGTGAGGCTGCCCAAAGGGGACGCATAGGGGCGCTTTCCCCTAGACCAGGCATAGGCAACCTTGGCTCTCCAGATGTTTTGGAACTACAATTCCCATGATCCCTAGCTAACAGGGCCAGTGGTCAGGGATCATGGGAGTTGTAGTTCCAAAACATCTGGAGAGCCAAGGTTGCCTATGCCTGCCCTAGACTTACAACCAAAAGTGGGTCTCGTTGATAGAGCTTTCAGGCATTAGGTCCATACCATAGCAAATCTGATTCCACCTCAAATTACTCTTTTTTTGGGGGGGGGGTATAATTTTTTTAAAAAAAGTATATCGAAATTGCTCTGAATCTCCTGGCTTCCCCCCATCCCTTCCATGGGTCCTAACGATATATTTTTTTACAACTGCATATCAATACTTATCCAGATTTTTAATCCTCCTAAATTTTTCATACTTTCCATTACTTTACAAGTGTGGTTAAAAATCCTGCTAATGTTTTAACCTGTTTACAGTGGCCTTATAAATAAATTATAAACTTTTTCCCATTCCTTGTTAAAGTTATTGTCTTCTTGATTTCTGAGCTTCCCGGTTAATTTTGCCATTTCGGCATAGTCCATCAACTTGGTTTGCCATTCCTCTCTGGTTGCCACCTCAAATTACTCTTCTCTTGGCCTCTGCCTACAAATGTTTGGGCTGCAAGCTCATTCTGCATTTGCAAGAACTCGATCTCTCAGCATGGCAGCACTTTGGAACTCCCTGCCTATTGATATCAGGTAGGAGGAGCCTTCAGTGTACCTTTTTCAATCACCTGCTTAAAACCTTTTTGTTGTTGTTGTTGTTTAGGCAAGTCTCTCCAGACACATAGATGTTGACATGCTTTCCTTTTTTATTTTTTTTACTGTTAATTGTCTTTAAATGCTTTGCTTTCCTTCTCTCCAGGCATGGAGTTTCTCACCATCCAGATGACGGCACTTCCTTCATGAGCTTCAGTGGCATGGATGATTACTCTAACCAGCTCACTGGCAGCCATGCCACAGGTGATAACAATTGGCATGAGGAGGGTGGCAGGCGGGCTTCGGTAATGATGCGGGCCTGTTCCAAAACTGACGCATAGCATACACCTGGCTGGGCATTCTTCATGAAAGAGCAAATTGCAGGAGCTCTGAGCGTTATGTCCCTGCAGTTAGTGCCCACATGGTTAAACTGTGGAACTCACTCCCACAGGAGGCAGTGATGGCCACCAACCTAAATTGCTTTCAAAGAGCATTAGACAAATCCATGAAGGAGAGGGCTATCAATGGCTACTACAGTGGAACCTCGGTTTACGAACGCCGCAGAACCATCTGGAACAAATTAATCCACTTTCCATTACTTTCAATGGGAAAGTTCGCTTCAGTTTATGAACAGACTTCCGGAACCAATTACACCCATGCTTCGGGTTAAGTACGCTTCAGGTTGAGTACTCCGCGGACCCGTCTGGAACAGATTAATCCACTTTCCATTACTTTCAATGGGAAAGTTGGCTTCAGTTTATGAACGCTTCAGTTTATGAACAGACTTCCGGAACCAATTACAGTGGTACCTCTACTTACGAATTTAATGCGTTCCGAACGCACATTCGTAAGTCAAAGAAATTTGTAAGTCGAATCCCATAGGAATGCATTGGGAGAAAAAATTCATAAGTCGAAGCAACCCTATCTAAAAATTTGTAAGTAGAAAAAATCCTATCTAAACCGCATCCAAGATGGCGGACGGAGCACCATTCGTAAGTAGAAACATTCGTAAGTAGAGTTATTCGTAAGTAGAGGTACCACTGTACACCCATGCTTCGGGTTAAGTACGCGGACCCGTCTGGAACGGATTAATCCACTTTCCATTACTTTCAATGGGAAAGTTCACTTCAGTTTATGAACGCTTCAGTTTAAGTACTCCACGGACCATCTGGAACAGATTAATCCACTTTCCATTACTTTCAATGGGAAAGTTCGCTTCAGTTTATGAACAGACTTCCGGAACCAATTGTGTTCATAAACCGAGGTACCACTATAGCCATGATGGCTGTGTTCTGCCTCCACAGTCGAAGGCAGCAATGCTTCTGAATCCCAGTTGCTGGAAGCCTCAGGAGGGGAGAATGCTCTTGTGCTCGAATCCTGCTTGCTGGCTTCTTCCCCTTTGCGGGATCTGGTTGGCCACTATGAGGACACGAGGCTGGACTAGAAATGTTCTGTGGCTCACGAAAGCCCTCTCTGCACTTCCTGTCATGGTGAAGGTCTCTCTTGTCAGTGAATTTCTACTCAGTATTGATCCAGAGTAGATTCCAACGTATAGTTAGCAGAGTAAAAACTGAAACACGTCGTTGCAGGATTCCCAAGAAAATAGACTAGAGGCAATTAATATTTCATCCAGCAGAGCTTTACTGTTACTGACGGCAAATGAGCATAACGGTCACAAATCCAAGCCATTCAGGAAAGACTTTCCATAAGAAATCCAGTTGCAGCAGACAACTTAAACTTACAATAACCTTAACGCTAAGTGTGCTATACTGTATAAAGAACACCACACCAGAAGGAAAGTGGGATAGAAAGTGAAACCCAGGCTCCTTCTGGCCTCCTTATTATAGTCAGCATGACCTTGACAGAAAGAGATAACAGAACCAGTTTAAACTAGCTGTGCTCAGCTTCTCTGAAGGAATAACCCAAACATCATGAACCTTCTGCTTGTTTCTTTCACACAGAGAAGTTTCCAGAAGCTTCCAGAACCCTCTTGAATTTATTAGAATAGGAAAGATCTCTACACATAAGATCAATACTCTCTGTACTAAGAAATGCAAGCTAACATCTTTCCCCTTTCAGGAATGAATGCCCGAAGCCAGAACAAGGACTCCCTGGAGAGCGCCGTCTCTAACTCTCCAGATCCGAGTAAGAGCAGTGATGACAGGGTTGGGGTGGGGGGAGGTTGGTCTGTGCAAAGGTAAAGGGATCCCTGACCATTAGGTCCAGTCGTGACCGACTCTGAGGTTACGGCGCTCATCTCGCGTTATTGGCCAAGGGAGCTTCCAGGTCATGTGGCCAGCATGACAAAGCTGCTTCTGGCGAACCAGAGCAGCGCACGGAAACGCTGTCTGTGTAGGTGAGGGCAAAAGCGAGAGAAGCACTTCCAGGGTCCCAAGGGCTCCCGATTGCCTCCAGTTCCTTTTGCTCCTTCTCTCCAAAGTGGCAAGTTTTGGGATAGGGCTTTCCTTCCATCTGGGATTTTCCCATACAGAAGCTGTGGGGACACAGTCCCACAGAGGAAGGCTTCTGGTTGCTCAGTGACCTGTCTGGAACATCCCAGAATATTTGTCTGAGAGCGAGCAACACTAACCACAGAGTTTAAATAAATCTGCCTGGGTGAGGGAACTGGTGCAAAGGGTTGTTTGACTGTCTCCTCATTTACTATCTGTGAACCACGAGCAAGGCAAATGTATTGTTAAACAGAGACTAATGAAGTGAGAGGTGGGGGGGGGCAGCATCCCCCTCCTGGGACCTTATCTTCTCCCCCTGGCATCCCCATCTGGGTTACTGGGTTCACCGTGTTTTAATTCTAAGAACAGGGCGACATACATAACTGGGTTTTCTGTTCCCGCACACAGGAAAGCTTTCTCCTTGACACACACGAGTGCCTTGATATTGAATCTTTTAGAAGTTGCTGGACAGTCTTTTGAATAATGAAGAGGCGGTTTTACGCCTCCTTTTCAAATGCAGTTTTTATTGAGGAAGCTTGGAAGTGGATGGAGAAAAAACTGCTGTACCCCCTTGCACAGCCTTCGGCAGGTTGCCCTTTCAGGGACTGTTTTAATGGAGGGCTGCGATTCTTCAACCACAATCAATTGCAAAATTCTTAAATGTAAGGATTTTGCTTAGGCAACCTGCAATTGTTTTTTGCCTTTCCCCCTCAGAGAGCTGTGAGGCTCTTGCAAATTGCAGCCGTTCTGGGTGGAGACCAGAGCACAGTCTGTGCCCTGGGGTGGAAAGAGGGAAGCTAGATTGCTCATGCTCTGGAACCCTGAGTACAATTCCCCACTGCGCAACGAAAAGCTTTGGCCCTAGGGCTTGATCTGCCTGCCATTTAAAGGTTGGTCTCCATGTAAATTTGCCTTATGGCTAGATTTATTGTGCCCATCTTTTGTGATCAGTAATATCTGCCAAGCCCAGAGCGTCTTGGAATCGAGCTGCCAGGCTCACTCCGATGCAGGAATTTGCCCTTGAAGGCTTAGCCTTGGAACATAGGAAGGACTTGAGGGAAGTGTTTCTCTGAGCATGTGTGAAGTGCTTTTCCCTCATGGATGTGGGAACCAGCCCAAGTAGCTGCTCTGACAACCCTGGTTGGCAGGAGATGAGCCCCACGAACCCAGGAACCCTCTCCCTGGTGCAGATGCCATTCTACCCTTAGATTGGCTTCTGTCTTTCGTGCTGTTGAGCCAAACTTACACATCCGGAGTGTGGGAGAGAGCACTATGGGGAAATGAGTCCCCACCTTCATCTCTTCCTTCTGCACCTGTCAGCTGGCTCAAAAGGTGCAGTGAATCTCCTCCCCTGGCTGGGGATGCAGAGGGGCTTTTTGCCCAGAGTGTGGAGCAACTGGCTGCTTTGATCCTGTGTGAGCTCTGCTTCCTTGGAAGCTGCTGCCCTTTTAGGGCAAATGGGCACTGCGCCACCAGCCATATCCTCCCATGTCTACCTGCCTTCTTACTGGGTGGCTCTGCCTGCCTTTGGCCTGGGTGCCACCTACCGCTGGCCTCCCTGCCAGTTCCACCCACCGCTCCTCTTTGAAACTTCCGTTACAGGCAAGGGTCACCCCAGCAAGATTCCCCATTTCCCTATTGCCCCAGATCCCTTCTTACCTCCTGTGCTGCTCATTCTTTCCTTTTAAAAAAATTTTTCCTGCTTCCTTTTCCTGCTGCTGCTGCTGCTGCTCTGATGGGTGTGCAACTTCTGCTGGGTGCAGGCAGCTCTGCTGCTCTCTCTTAGCCCTCCTCTCTTTCTCTGGCATTTTGACACAGAAGGTGAAGGGTCTTCACCCTCTCCTGTTCTGGGCTTGGAATACGGGTGTCGTCCTGCACTTTTTCATTCATTCGCCTCGGGGTGCTTTTAATAGCTTGTGTTGTTTTTTAATTCCTGCAGCTGCTGTATTGGTTCGAGTTTACAAATCGAAAGGCGAATTGAACTGTTAATTAACTTTATTTTTATTCCCAGTTGCATGATGGGAGTGAATCAGCATGGCCACTGTGTTGTTTAACAAACTCTGTCTTTCTTTCCCTACCTTCCTCCCCTCTTCCTCAACCCCTCCTCCCACCTCATTTTCCCATCCTGAACAATTTTCATTCTCCTACCCCATGAAAATCTTTCTTTCTTTCTTTCTTTCTTTCTTTCTTTCTTTCTTTCTTTCTTTCTTTCTTTCTTTCTTTCTTTCCCTTCCTTCCTTCCTTCCTTCCTTCCTTCCTTCCTTCCTTCCTTCCTTCCTTCCTTCCCTTTCCCCATTTTTTGCTTCTGTGGCACTTTTTTCTCCTCCTCCTCCTCTCTCTTTTCTCTTTCTCTCTCTCTCCTTCCTCCTTCGCACTGATGCCCAACCACCACCCCCCCATTGCCTTCCGCCCGGTGACGAAACGAGGCAGTTCTGACGCTGTCTGCTCCCCCCGTAGTGCCAGGCTTCTGTTGTACAGTCGGGGTGGACTGGAAGTCTCTTACCACGCCCGCCTGCCTCCCCCTCACCACGGATTATTTCCCGGACCGCCAGAGCCTGCAGAACGACTACACCGAAGGGTGCTATGACCTGCTGCCCGAAGCAGATCTGGACAGGTACGCATACCCTGCGGCTGAAAACGGGGAGAGCTGCCCCTGTTCCATTGGTTGCTTTGGGATGCTGAACTGGCTAGGCCGGGCTGGGCCTGGTCACCAGTGGCTGGAGGAGATGGCAAGGAATTGGAAGGGCAGGGGGGTCACGGCCAGGCCAGCTTCTTGCAGGTAGTGCCCCCGGTGGTGAACATGAGAAGAGCCCTACTAAATCACGCCCGTGGCCCATCTAGTCCAGCCTCCTGCCCTCACAGTGGCCAACCAGATGCCCTCTTCTGGGAAACCCCACAAGCAGGACTTGAACAGCAAGAGCCCTCTTCCCCTCCTGCAGCTTCAAGCAACTGGTTTTCAACTGTGGAGGCAGAGCGTAGCTGTCATGACTAGTAACTGTCAGTAGTCCTCTTCCCCAACAAATTTGCCCAATCGTCTTTTAAAGCCATCCCGAACTGGCGGCCACCCCTGCCTCCCGTGGCGGCAAATTGCAGCTATGCGCTGCGTAAAGGAAGACCTTCCTGAATCTTCCAGCCTTCCCCTTCATGCAGAAAGCCGTCTGGTTGGCTGCTGTGGGAAGAGGCTGGTGCCTGATTGGCTGCCTGAGGTGGGGACAACTCACTGCCTGCCTTTTTCCCTTCTCAGGAGGGACGAGGAAGGTGTGCAGATGACGGCTCAGCAAGTGTTTGAGGAGTTCATATGCCAGAGGCTCATGCAGGGCTACCAGCTCATCGTGCAAAGCAAGCCTCAGAAGCCGCCTGCAGCCGTCCAGCCGCCACTCAGCAGCAGCCCCTTGTACAGCAGAGGTGAGGGGCTGCCCAAGACCCTCTCCTCCTCCTCCTCCTCCTCCAATTTAAGGAGGGGGGCTAATGAGTTCAGATTAGCCCTTTGCTGACTTAGAAATGCAGTTGAGCAATGGTGGGAGACCAGCCCTCTTCCCAGGCTATGCCTGTGCAACACCCATCATCAGCCTTGCTTTGCACCCTGCTGGAGTGTTTTTGCCTGGCTGGGATGTGTCATTGAACTCCGATGGTGTCTCTGGCTTGCCGGATGGAGGGGAGAGATGGTGCATGCATGTGTAGAAAGCAGCCTACTGTACAGAGTTAAAATGCTTCCATGTTTTTATTGCTGCAAACCACTTTGGTATATATATATATATATATATATATATATATATATATATATATATATATGTTACCCTTCCTGCGAACCAGGCCTTGTGTCACGAATCCGGGCTGAAGAGGAGGACCAGTACTGGCTGAGCATGGGCCGCACCTTCCACAAAGTGATATTGAAGGACAAAATCATTACCGTCACTCGGTATTTGCCAAAGTGAGTAACTTTTTTGGCAGCCTTAGATCAGGAGTGAGGAACCCTTTTTGGCTGTGTGGGCCAAAATCCACCCATCCATCCTTCCTTCTGTCAAATCTGATTGAGAGGTGGGTTGTACCACCCACCCGTCAGAATCCCTTGCGTGAGGTTTCCAGGTTTGGGAACCATAGTGCAAGCGGCATTGCCAGCCCATACACTTTGCAAGACTCCCACACTTCTCCTTTCCACCTTGGATGACGAAACAAGTCCCCCTCCTACAAGGCACAGTGTTTGGTTCATTATATATAGGGGGAGAGGTGATCTTCTGGGTATTGATCTTCAGATGGAACTCCAGGGCCAATGTGGACTAGCCACTTGGCTTTTAAAAATATGAAAATAAAAAAGCTTGTGGGTTTGAGTTGCCAGGGTTTTCTCTGTTCTCTTTAGGTATCCGTATGAATCAGCCCAGATAAACTACACCTACAGCCTGTGCCCTTCCCACTCTGACTCTGAGTTCGTCTCTTGCTGGGTTGAGTTTTCCCATGAGAGGTTAGAGGAATACAAATGGAATTACCTGGACCAGTACATCTGCTCCACAGGTTCAGAGGATTTCAGGTAAGTGCTGAGCAGCCTTCAATCACCTGGTGCTCTCCAGCCACGTTTCAAATTCACCAGGCGCATTTTGCACCTGGCTATCGGCCACTTGCGACCAAGTGAAGATGCCTGAGTGCCAGGACACCATCTGGAGGTACAGTGGTGCCTTGCTAGATGAATTTAATTCGTTCCACGGGTCTTTTCTTGTAACGAAAAATTCGTCTAGTGAATCCCATAGGAATGCATTGATTTTTTTTTTTGCCCATAGGAACGCATTAATTGAATTTCAATGCATTCCTATGGGAAACCGTGATTCGCTAGACGAATTTTTCGTAAAACGAATTCGCCTAGCGAGGCAACCTCCACTAGAAAAAACCTTTCGTTAAGCGGAAATTTCGTTAAGCAGGGCATTCGTTAAGCGAGGCACCACTGTACATGCTTGGGGGTCCTTGGATTTTTCCCTGTTTTCACACACGTAACAACACAGCCTATAGAATTCTACCTGTGATATTTTATCTGCATGAGCGGAACAAATTTCAGGAACCAAAAAGCTGCATTGAAAAATGCGACTTTTGAGCCATCTGGCCACAAAATGGCAACAATATATTCCCTTTCGGCAACTGTAAACCCTGGTTTAAGGAGACATTTGACGCCTAGCTTATATATCTTGAGTTTTTAACACTGTGTTTGATATCAGTCCCTCAGAAGAATAGGGTGAACTCCTAAAGCAACATAAAAAGTGTTTCTTCTTACACTTTTAGGCTTGTTTTCTCATAGTTAATTTGGGCAATTTGTCTATGTCTGACTGCCTGCTCCCTATATTGCATGGAAATCTTACTTGTGTTAGATTTGTGTGTGTTCTGGTTGTGACTGCACTGCATCTTTTTTAATGTAACAGGCTTGTTTTGCTTTGTTTGGTTTTTTAAAAAAAGAAGCCCACAACTCTGGTCTCCGGAGCGTGGCAGCAACCCAGTATAGCCACTGCAGCTCGTGCATCAAGCTTAAGAAGGAGATGCTTCAATGAGGATCTTGTGTGCAGCCAGAGGGAGCCATGTTGACCTCTGGGCTGCAGGCTGGCCAGCAGCCCCTTTGCCTGGTTGCCCCATGTGGCCAGGAATCATCCCCTCCTGGCACCCAAACTCTGGAGTAGCATGAGAGTTTGGCTCCCCCTTTTCTGCCAGGCTGCAAGCGGTGAGCACAGATGGGTAGGAAGAGGCGTAGAAATCTGTAAGTTTGGTTGACTGATACTTAACTCAATTTGAGCAGCTTGGCAGACGTTTGCCATACGTGACATAGAATCAGAAAATTTTAGAATTGGAAGGGGTCATCCTGCAAGACAGGAATCACAGCAAAAGAATCCCTGACAGATTCCAACTTCTGTTTAAAAACTTCCAGTGAGGGAGAGTCCACCACCTTCCAAGGGAGTCCTCTCAAGTGTCAAAGGTCTCTCACCATCCAGAGGTTCTTCCTAATCTTTAGTTGGAATCTCCTTTCTTGCCCAAAGACATACGCACTTTATGATTCCATGTGTTTCCCCCCACTCCCCTTGGCTTCCCCACTTTCCCCCCAGTCTCATTGAGTCGCTGAAATTCTGGCGGACTCGCTTCCTGCTGCTGCCGGCCTGCATCAGTGCCACGAAGCGCATCATGGAGGGCGAGGTGCACTGCGACGTCTACGGGGGCAAGGCTCGCTCGGACGAGGAGGAGTGGCAGCTCCTGGATGGCTTCATCCGCTTTGTGGAGGGGCTGAACCGCATCCGCAGGCGCCACCGGTCGGACCGGATGATCCGGGTGAGCCAGTGACCTGAGCCAGCGCTCTGTGAAATTTCGTGGGCCTGTTCACACATTATGTAAGGCGTATCTGGGCCTTGTGGCCAGCGTGCTGACTTTTGGCAGGGAGCTGCTGCCAGCCCCGGCTCCCTCGTGAGCCTGCTTGCTCATGATGCTCGTCAGTCTTCGTTCAACTCATGCTTTTTCTCCGCACCCTTGCCAGATTTTAATTCTCATGAGAGTCAAACAGGTATAAAACTGATGTAACAAGTTCCTTGTGGAGACTGAGCTGAGGAGGGATTTCTCTAATCACAATCCGTCAGTTGAAGAGCTACTGAAGCGTCATGTGACTTAAATACCTGTGGCTCCACATTAGAGTACAGGCCTCTCCCCAAAACATGGGAGTTACGTTCCCAGGTAACACACATGTGCATGAAATTGCATATAGTGGGGAACAGCCTCTTAAAAAACCCATAAACATGCTCTAAACCTCTGGAAACCCTTGAAAACACCCCGTTTAAAAACCAGCAGCACTTACCAGACTGGCATGAATCACTCCCTACAAACCATTCTCAAACTCCCAACTCTCCACAGGCCTCAAAGGTCAGTGCAGAGGCTTATGGGATTGATGTTGCCAAGGCTCTTTTTGCGCCATTTTGCAGTTTAAACCAATTTATTTAATGATTTCCCAGTGCTGCACGTATGCATGGCCGCATGCGAGTCAAACACATGTAACTGGGGAGACTCCTGTACTGCCTCTGCATTCAGAAAGTCCCAGGTTCAGTCTATATTGGCATCTCCAGACTCCCTGCCTTAAAAACCGAGGAACCACTGCCAGCCAGTGTAGGGAGTACTGAGCTAGCCAGACCAATACTCTTGACTTAGTATAAGTCAGATTACGATGTTCTTGTGACCTTTTTGCTTTCCCTCTGTTTCCCCCTCTTCCCTTTCCATTGCCACCCAATGATCCCTTTCCATTTAGAAAGGGACCTGTATGAAAGGCTTGCAGATGGCGGGTCCACTTTCCGCTCATTCTTTGGAGCCGTCCGGGCCTCCCCCTCTCGGTAAGAAGGGGACCTCTGCGCTCTCGGCTCTGCTGGAGATGGAAGCCAGCCAGAAGTGAGTTGGAACGCTTAGCAATGTATTGGGTGTCATGAATTCTACTCATATTGATCCAGAGCAGATTCCAACGTATAATTAGCAGAGTAAAGTCTAAAACACGTTGCAGGATTCCCAAAGGCATAGACCAGAGACAATTAATACTCCATCCAGCAGAGCTTTACTGCTAATGAAGGCAAATGAGCATAACGGTCACAAATCCAATACCGTACATTCAGGATTGGCACTGTCCATAAGAAATCCAGTTGCAGCAGACCTAACTTAAACTTAACAATAACTTATAATAAAACTATCTGAATGCACATACACATGAAAGCTCATACCAATGACAAACTTTAGTTGGTCTCTAAGGTGCTACTGGAAGTAATTTTTTTATTTTGTTTTGACTACGTCAGATCAACACAGCTACCCACCTGGTAATTACAATAAGACTAAAACCTTAACACTGAGCATACTATATATAGAACACCACACCAGAAGGAAAGAGAGATAGAAAAGAGTGAAACCCAGGCTCCTTCTGGCCTTCTTCTTATAGTCAGCATGAACTTGACAGCTAGAGATAACAGAACCGGTTTAAGCCAGCTGTACTCAGCTTTTCTGAAGGAATATCCCAAACATCACGAACCTTCTGCTTGTTTCTAGGCAGAATTGAAAGTTACGTGTCAGCTAGAAACTTCCAGATTGCACTTGTTTGTATCACACAGATAATCTTCCGGATAATTGATAATTGATTAGAATAGGAAAGATCTCTCCACATCAGATCAATACTTTCTGAACCAGAGCGACTGACATGACTTTGTACAACAGGCCACATTCTGCACACAAACACACTTGCAGATTGAAATGGTCGAATGGGCAGGCAAACTGTTGTTGTGGTTACTGCCCGCAAGTAAGAAGTGTGAGTTCATGCCTCTGTCCTACCTGTACTTTCTTCTCCAGGACCCTGGGAGAGCAGCAGGCAGCAGCAGCAGCAGCAGCACTTGCTGGGAAGAGCTCCAGCCAGCCAACCGAGAACAGTAACAGCATGGCCATGACACCGACATATGTGGACAGTCCACGCAAGGTAAGGACACAGCCTCTGGGGCTTGGTTTCAAAGAGGCCACGTTTGCCCCATGCATGTTGCTGGCATGGACCCATCACCTTACTGTTCTGTCCGAGCTGTAGCCTCACTAGCTCCATGCAAGGTCATGACTCGGTTGTCTGTGTGAGGGAATTCCAGAGGGTTTGACCACACCGTCCAGGAAAGCATAAAGAGACATAATAGGGAATCTTGAATGGTGTCTGTAACAGCTTCCAGTTTGGATGGCTTTAAAAGTGGGGTTAGTCCCATTCACTGAGGATAAGGCCATCAGCGGCTCCAAGCCAGTGATAGCTGTGCTCTCCCTCCTCTGTCAGAAGCAGTACACTGGGGAACCACAAGTGGGGAGAGCCCTGCTACACTCAGGTCCTGCTTGTGGATGTCTTCCCTTTGGAGTAGATGGGCCATTTGGCCTGTTCCAGCAGGCTCTTCTGTTCTTACATGTGTACATAGCCTTGTGCAAACGAGTGTCCATGAGGAACTATTTGCAGCCCTTCCACTTCAGCAGAATCCGTCCAGTCCCTTTGGCTTGGCCCAGCTGCTGTGTTTCTGTTTTTGTTTTACACTGGCTTCTTCAAAAGTTAACAAAAACCCGGGTGGACGGGGAGTTTCTCTGGGTCAACCAGGCTACCTGGATTTGTGCATCCCCTAAAGGAGAGAGGGTGAAGGTGTGAAACAGGGAGCCAGTTTGGAAAAGATGTCGGACGGCCGTCCTCCCAAGCCTTTGTATATGTTTGCCATGCTGAATGGCCTTTGTGTTGGTGGTTCATTGTGATCTATCGGTTGCGCGGAGCAGTTAACCAGGCTGAAATTAAAATGCATTGGCATTCTATACCTTTTCTGATAACATCGTCGGCCTGGATAGCTCAGTTGGTTAGAGCATGGTGGTGCCAAGGTTGCAGGTTCGATCCCCCTATGAGTACAGCTGCATATTCCTGCAATACAGGGTGTTGGACTACATGATCCTCAGGGTCCCTTCCAACTCTACAGTTCTGTGATTCTATGAAGGGCAGAGGATCAGAGTTCTTGGGAGTTTTAAAAGTGCATCACATTATTATCCCAGTATTGCAGAGAATGGACTGAAGCTGAAACTGCCTTGCTTCTGCTATCAGCTGACCAAGTAGCCTTAGGCAAGGTTTAAGATGGAGTTAATGTAGTTCCCATGCTTAGTCACACCATGCTAGGAGTCACTTTGGCTCTTAAAACCCAGGTTGCGTATCCAGGAAACTGCTGCACCAAGAAAGGCATTAGATGTGCCTCCATGGAGCAAAAGCCCCTCCTGATCACATGTAAAAAACCTGGAGAAATACAGTTATGCATGGCAAGGAGAGATGCTGCAACTCACAAGCATACAGTGAAACTGAATGTTGGAGAATTCAGGATGGGTGAAAGAAAGTCCTTTTTCACACAAGAGTTAAACTTCCAGAGGCAATGATGGCCAACAGCTTAGAAGAGTCTTTGAAAGAGGATTCAACAAATCGATGGAGGGGGATAAGGCTATGTTCTCACTCCACTGGTGGAGACAGTCAATGCCTCTGGATACCAGTTGCTAGAAACCACAGAAGGGGAGAGCGCTGCTGTTGTACTTATGTCCTGCTTGTGGTTTTCCCTTGGCAACATACAGTAGACCTCCCCGCTCCAGGAAAAGACACCCCATTGCGCCCTTTCCCCATACTTTGAATGGATGATGTGCTTGCAGGAAAGCAGGCATGTTTTGCATGCCTTCCCATTGCTATGCAACCTTTCTTGCTTCTTGAAATTAAGAGCCCCCATGCTGTTATGCTAGGACCTTGTGGTCAGGGCAGTGCCTTTTACTGCAGCTCTGCAGGAAGAGTGGAAAAGTCCAGAATGTGGACAGGGATTGAGCACAAAATTTGGTTTGCTTGGAATCTTGGCTTGCTTGCTTGCTTGCTTGTCCGTTTGTTTGAAGGGCAAGTTTCTAGCCCTCATGCCTGAGAAGAAAGCATGCGGGAGATGCCTGATGAAATCCAAGACACCAGAAGGGTGGTGGAATAAGATGTTTAATGCCTGCAAGAAGCACCTGTGTCATTTCGCTCTTCCCGTGGCAAGCAAAGCGGATTCATGATGCAGAGGTCATGCATGCTGCAGAATCTTGATTCCCAGGGTGCATGGATCCCCAATGACATTGTTTTCAGGGTGGTGAAGCCCTCTTGGCCAGGCATGTGGTGGTTCAAAGTGCTTGCTCTTTGCATCCTGGGGGTGCAAACACATCTCTGGGTGCTGGAGGTGTTTCCTCCCCCTTCCTTGCTGCCTCCCTTGCCCTTCCTCCTCTTCTTGATGGTGACAGTTCTGCACAAATGTGTGTCTTCCTCCCCCATCTTGTTCCTGCTGCTGCCACCCACGGCTTTTTGCTCTGATGCCTTCAGGATGGGACCTTCTTTGTGGAGTATGTCCGGAGCCCACGCACAGCATCTGCCTTCCACACGCAGGTCAGTTTCCTGACAGGCCCCTGCTGTCCCTTGGTGCAGCTGGTCTTTTTAGCAGAGCCCCATTATCTCTCCCTCCGCTACCACTTCTGTTCTGCTCTTCCTGGGTTCTTATGGAACTCCCTCCCACTGGAGGCAGTGATGCTGGGATTGCTTTAAAAGGGGGTAAGGCACAACAACGGAGGATGATAAGGATATCAATGGCCACCGGCCATGGCGGCTATGCTCTGCCTCCATGGTCGAAGGCAGCGATGCTTCTGAATGACAGTTTCTGCAAACCACAGGAAGGGACACTCATCTTTCACTCATCCCCTGCTTGCAGGTTTACCAGAAGGGGGAACTGGCTGGCCTCCTTGAGGAACTGGAGGCTGGACTAGATGGGCCACTGGCCTGATGTCCTCTCTCCTATTGGGCCCTGAGGGTTCTGCGTCCCAGGAGGCTCACACCGTCTTCTGGCAAGACCTTTTTTTCGGTGTGTGACCTGCTTTGCTTCTAATGGTTTTGAGAGCAGAGGATGCTGGATTTGCAGGAGGTGGGGGGAGGGAGGGAGGGAGGGAGGGAGGACGAAAGTGCCATTGGGAACATGCAGTACCGGTTAATATATAATGAGAGCTGTTCGTTCCTCTTCAGAGAAGGCTGGAGGGGATCCAGGGCGAGGCTGGCTCTGCAATTCCAAGCAGAGCATCTGTTCCTCCTGGCTGCTGAGACAGTGTCATGTAGGTGGTGAGGGGGGGAGGGTGTGAAGTGCGGGGCTGCGGGGAGGTGTCACATAAGCTGGGCCTGCAGGAAACCATCCGTCCCCAGGTGGGAAGGGGGCTGCAATGACGCCATTCGTTCTTCTTTTCCCCCCACCCTCCCTTTCTAATCGTTTTGTTGTTGCCTTCTTGCAAAGTGAAATAGAGTCAATAGAACTTAAATAACTGCTTAAATAACCTGAAGAAGGTTTCTTGTGTTCAGAAAGACAATGAAGGTTGCAAATCACTGTGGTGTGAATTGAAACGCCTCTGGGAAAACAAAAAAACAGATTGTCTCTCAACTCGGAAGCCTGAATTAGAGATGCTGGTGGAGGGTTTGGAAAGCGGCTGACATTTTATTTATTTGTTGCCTTCACCTTCCACCTTTTTCTCCGAGCTCAAGGTGACGTACATGGTTCCCTCTTTCCTCATTGAATCCCCACAACACCCCTGTGAGGTAGGTCAGGCAGGGACAGACTTGGGGCCACGCCCAGTGAGCTTTGTCGTCGAGTGGGAAATTGAGCCCTAGTCTCTCAGGTCCAAGTCGGATGCTCTACTACTGAACCACACCTTCAAAGGAATTAGGAGGACGGTACCCGTTAACGATTGCTTACGAAATTAGGTAGAAGTCTTGCTCAGCGTCGGAACTGATTCAAAGATGCTCAAGACAATCATTACAGTGGATGCTCAGGTTGCAAACGTGATCCGTGCGGGAGGCATGTTCGCAACCCGCAGCGCCGCGTCTACGCATGTGTGGGTCGCAATTCAGCTTCTGTGCATACGCAAGCGCCGAAACCCAGAAGTACCCCATTTGGGTACTTCCAGGTTCGGCGCAGGATGCAACCTGAAAATACACAACCTGAAGCGTCTGTAACCTGAGGTATGACTGCATTTTTAAGACCTTAATTTGGACTGTGCCGGCTGAGGTCTTCAATGCTTCATTTGCGTACACGCACCCCAGTGCCTCATCTACTAAAGCTTTGACATACTGTGTTGTTAGCAGCAGATGGGATCCGTTTGGGGGGCAGCTGGCCTCGTTTTGATGCGGAGGCTTTTGAGGCTCACATTCCTTCCAGAAGGTTCTTTGTTGTTCATTCCACCGCAACTCCCGAGCCTTCCCTTGGAATGTCCCACTTTCCAGTCCTTGGCGGGGGGGGGCGTTCTGCGTTATCATGCAAGTTGCAAGCCTGGCTGGTTGGAGGAGGAGAACATCTCAGCTCCTCTCCTCTTCCCCCAAAACTCTTGTGTTATTGCATTTCTAATACAGTGGTGCCTCGCTAGATGAATTTAATTCGTTCCACGGGTCTTTTCTTATAACGAAAAATTCGTCTAGCGAATCCCATAGGAATGCATTGAATTGTTTTTGAAAAAAATTTTGCCCATAGGAACGCATTAATTGAATTTCAATGCATTCCTATGGGAAACCGCGATTCGCTAGACGAATTTTTCATAAAATGAATTCGTCTAGCGAGGCAACCTCCACTCGAAAAATCCTTTCGTTAAGCGGAAAGTTCGTTAAGCAGGGCGTTCGTTAAGCGAGGCACCACTGTAATCACCTTTTCCTCCTCTAAGGAACTCCAGTTGGTGGACATGGTTCCTCCCCTCTTCATTTAACCCCCTCCCCCAAAATGCCCTGTGAGATAGCTTAGGCTACGAGGCAGTAATTGGCCCATCCAAGGTCACACACCTAGCGAGCTTCATAGCTAAGTGGGGATTTGAACCGTGGTCTCCCCCACCTCCTAGTCCCAACATACTAACCACTACATTGCACTGGCTCTCTTGAGGGCTTATCTTAAACAGAAGAGGCAACTCGCACAATTTTGTAATCCGGGGTTCTGGTTTTTTTCAGTAGTGGAATGCAAAACACTTCCCATGAGCTGAGAGGAGGCAGTAAGTGTCCCAAGAAAGGAGCAAAACTGGAGGCCGCAGTGCTTTCTGGAGACCAGTTGCCGGAAACCTCGGGAGGGGAGATGGCTCTGGTGCTCGGGTCCTGGTTGCAGGTATCCAACCCCACAGGCATCTCGTTAGCCCCGGTGAGAACAGGATGCTGGACTAGATGGGCTGTTGGCTTCATTCAGACGGGCTCTTCTTAATGTTCTTCTGTGGACCCTGAACTCCACTGCCAGATAGGTTTGCCTCTCATCACCTCACGACAGAAAATCCCCTCCAGGGAATGAGGAAGGGGCCACAGAGCGGCCATTCCCACCACCCTTAGCAAACCACAGTTCCCAGGATTCTTTGGGGGCAGCCATGTGCTTTCGATGATCATCTGGGCAATTGCACTTGTGGTGCTGCGCTCTACAAAATATCACAGGGTGGTGGCTCCAAAATGGGCATTTCCCAGCACTCTAAAATGCCCTCCTTCTACCATAGGCAAAGCATCATGTATTGGTTGCTCCAGGTGTCTTCCAAAGTCTAATCTTCTTGCCCAGGTCTTTCCTGATCCAGAAGACTGGAACCTCAAATTACTGAATGTCTGCTTCTATAATACTGTTTTCATGTTTTGTATCTCTGAGGGGTTTTTTAAAAAGCTTTTACAGTGGTACCTCTACTTACAAATAACTCTACTTACGAATGTTTCTACTTACGAATGGAGCTCCGTCCGCCATCTTGGATGCGGTTTAGATATGATTTTTTCTACTTACGAATTTTTAGATAGGGTTGCTTCTACTTACAAATTTTTTCTCCCAATGCATTCCTATGGGATTCGACTTACAAATTTTTTCGACTTACAAATGTGTGTTCGGAACACATTAAATTCGTAAGTAGAGGTACCACTGTATTGGGCTTTTTATGTCGTATTTGTATATATGGTTTTTCCAATATCAATCAGTTTAGAATAATGCTGCTAAATTAAATAAATGAATTGTGCCCACAGAGGAGTTGCCTTTCTTTCCCTCCTCAGGTCTCGATTGATCAGACAGCCCCTGCCACTCTCGAAGGCGTTGCACTGAGCAATGCAAGCCAGTCCACAGACAGGAACATCAGCCAAGCCTTTGCCAGCTCCCAGAACTTAGGAGACCAGGGATCTGCCACATCTGGTTCCGTCGAGAACAGGTGAGCCGGTTGACACAGGTAAGAAGGCTCGTTGTGGGCCTGTCTGGTCTGTATACCTACAAAATCGCCTTTCCCCATATATTCCCACTCGGCCGCTCTGATCAGCGGAACTGTGCCACATAACAACTGTTTCTCATTTGTAAGAAATAGATTTGGTGTTTTTTTTTAGTGTGGCAGCACCTAGACTTTGGAACTCCCTGCCACTTGAGATCAGGCAGGAACCTTCGCTATATTCTTTTCAGCACCTCTTAAATACAATTTTTGTTTAGACAAGCCTATCCAGATGTTTAGAGAGTCGGTGCAAGTTTTAACCTGCTTTTAGCCCATTGTTATTTTAAGTTTTAAATTGTGGTTGTTTTTCTCGTTGATAATTTGATCGTCTTTTTTGTAAACTGCTTTGAGAGGTTTAAAAACAAACAAACAAACAAATCAAGTGGTGTATAAATTTTATGAAATAAATGTAATTTAAAAAAATCTCCTGGGCTGTCCCAGACTTGAGATGACACAGCTATATTGTCTAGAGTTTTGTAAAATCTGTACGGGCAGCAGAGCGACTGTACTTGAACTACAGAAGCTGGTGGATGTTTAGGCTCCTGCTTTCCAAAAGCCCTGGCATGGCCTTGAAAGGAGAACAGACTTTTGATAATGCAGAGAGACTGATGGAGAGAGACAAAGGTAGAGAAAAGAAAGTCCCTCTTCATGCAACACATAGCTAGTTAAACTACGGGACAGGAGGCAGTCAGTGAAGTTCTCAAACCTAGACTGGGTTTAAAAGTGGATTGCACAAATTCGTGGAGGCATCTTGTTGGCCAATGTGAGGAGGGGAGGACGGACTCCCCACCCCACCCCTGCTTGGCCTGATCCAGCAGGCTTTTCTTATGCTCAAAGCAGCTGGAGGGCCTTAAGTAGTTGGGGAAGGCTGCCTGAAATGAGCCAAATCGAGCTGGCGGCTAGATGTATTTATATAGATTTTTTTTAACTTTGCAGCTCTCAGCCATCCTCAGCAAGCTCCCTGACCTCATCGTCTACTTTGATAGAGATCCTTGAAGCCATGAAGCACCCCACGTAAGGGCAACTTCTCTCTCTCTCTCTCTCTCCCTCTCCCTCTCCCTCTCCCTCTCCCTCTCCCTCTCCCTCTCCCTATCTCCGCCTCTGGGGGCCTTTTGCTTGCAAAGCAGATGCTATGGCCCTGCCCCTAAAAATAAGGTTTCTAGTCCTCATGCTTTTGAATAAAGGGCCGCTGTAACTGGGAAGCAGCCTCATACAGAGTGTCGTAGGAGCGTGCCAGTCAGTAAGAAAGAGTTGGAGTTAACTCATTATTACCCAACGCACGAATTTCACAGACTTGGTTGAATGTCAGGCCTAATGAGCAGAGCAGCTCATTCCTGCTGATGAAAATCAGTTGCCAAGACTGAAAGTCCCTGCCTCCTCACAGCCCATCTAAGTCCCCCTCCTCTTCAGGGCTTTTTCCAAGCAATTGGAGACTGCACCTGCATGCATCCAACCAACCTCTCCTCTGCCCTTTTGCTGCATCTCCTGGTTCTGGGAGACAAGGTGGGAAGCAGGAGGAGGAGACACTCGTGACTCTTCGCCAGCCTGACTCATATTTGCCTCTTGCCCCCCCCCCCAGCCTCCTCTTCTGCCTCTTGATTCTGGACTGCTCTCTGTCACAGACTCCTCCAGCTCACTAAGCTCTGACACCTTTTCCCAGTCTGCTCCCTCGGATCACTCATCATTGCCCCACCACCACTCCCTGAGCCCTGAGCGTTCTTCCCTTGGTGGCTCCCCACCTGGTGCCTCCCACCACTCCTCTGCATCCGTCCGGTTCATGACACCAAGCTAGACCATTGGTTCAGCTTGCTCAGTATTCATCCACACGGACGTGGCCAAATCTTTCTCCCTGCCCTACCTAGCAATGCCATTAGGGATTGAACTTGTGCATGCAAAGCAGATGGTCTGCCACTGAGCTGTAGCCTTTCCCAGCCCAGATAGTATCCTTCTCCAGAAGAGCAGACTGCAAGTGGCAAATTTGTGTCCCCCCTCTGTCGTCTAGCTGTCTCCCTCACAAGGAGGGTTGCAGGAAACCTGGCATGGCTACACCTGCATGCCCCATCCAGTCAAGGGCTGGAGAGGGAAACAATTTTATCCCTGCCTGTATTAACACGCCGTACCTTCTCCCGCCGGGCTTCAGCACAGGGATCCAGCTGCTGTCAGAACAGAAGGGGCTCTCTCCGTCCTGCTTCATCAGCGCGGAGGTGGTCCACTGGCTGGTGAACATGGTGGAAGGGGTGCAGACCCAGGCCATGGCCATTGATATCATGCAGGTGAGAAGAGCGTGTGCACATGCCACCTTGAACCAGCTGCAGTTGACACCTTTGCTTTACCAGGGTGCTAATGGGCATGAAAAGTGCCTCCCTTGGGCAATAGGAAAGGCAAAAGACTTCAGTGATGGGCAGAGGGGTCCCAGGCAGTGTTCAAGAGAGGAAGGCAGAGCCCCCCCCTTGCCATATTTTCAGCTCTTCACTTCACCCCATAGTGCTGAATGCGTGCATAAACACCCATTCAAGTCATAGGGGGGTGAAATAACAAGGTGCAGTTGAGAGGACCCCTACTGGGATGGTGGGTGAGCCTGCCCCCCCAGGCCCTGGAGACGACGCGCCCTCCTGCCTGCCCTGGAGACCATAGAATCATAGAATCGTATAGTTGGAAGAGACCACAAGGGCCATCCAGTCCAACCCCCTGCCGAGCAGGAAACACCATCAAAGCATTCTTGACATATGCCCGTCAAGCCTCTGCTTAAAGACCTCCAAAGAAGGAGACTCCACCACACTCCTTGGTAGCAAATTCCACTGCCGAACAGCTCTTACTGTTAGGAAGTTCTTCCTAATGTTTAATGTTTCTTCCTAAGTTCTTCCTAATGACCCTAACCCTGCTTCTGTCTGCAGAAAATGCTGGACGAGCAGCTCATCACCCATGCCTCAGGAGAGGCCCTTCGCACCTTCATCTATGGGTTTTACTTCTACAAGATCATGGAAGACAAGGAGCAGGAGCGAGGTCAGGCTGTGTGTGGCGAAAGGCAACTTGCACCTCTTGTGGAGGCTTGGGGGGGTGTTAGAGGGGCGGGGGCGGCTTCCTCAGGGATGCTGGTCTTGCAGTGGTAGCTCTGGCCATCCTGCAAAGCTGACGCAACACGCCATTTCACAGGGGCCTCTCCTTTTCTTCTCTTCCTGCAGTGGGAATCCAGCAGCCAGCCATGTGGCACACGGCCGCTAAGGACGACTTCTCTGCCTTCCAACGGAAGTGGTTCGAGGTGGCCTTTGTGGCCGAGGAGCTCCTCCACTCTGAGATCCCAGCTTTCCTTCTGCCTTGGCTACCCAGCCGCCCGGCCTCCTACGCCAGCAGGCACAGCTCCTTCAGCCGCAGCTTTGGAGGACGGAGCCAGGCAGCTGCGCTGTTAGGTGACTGGGGCAAAATGGGTTAGCGGGATGATGGCTGCAGGTGGCCAGGGGAGATTTGAGCCCTTGCGGCCATCAGAAACACCACAGAGTTCATGCTGTGTGCATAAGAGGAAGAGAGGGTTTAAACCAGACACTGCCAAGCGGCCAACTTCCAGGTGCTGGTTGGAGGCAGTAGTCCAGAACATCTCAAGGGCAGCAGGATCATTGTAGGGCTGGGTAATCTAAATCTAATTACAGTATACTACTTTAACAAGCTTTCACGGGGCTGAGAAGCTGGAATTTTAGATGGTCAAATACAATCTTCCTCAACCTGTTTTGAGACTACAGTTCCCATCATCCCTGACCACTGGTCCTGCTAGCTAGGGATCATGGGAGTTGTAGGCCAAAAACATCTGGAGGGTCGTGGTTGAGGAAGCCTGGTCAAATATATCCTGTGGCCTCACTATTCAAGACCTCCAACAAACAGAGATAAGAATTAATCTCCGATTCGGGCAGGCCGTGAAATATGACTTAACTGTTCATCTTGCTGCCATATAATATTGGGTGTAGTTCATCTCCAATGTTCTGATCCCCCCCCCATAAAAATTGAATTAAAAGGAGGGGGCTAGAAATGTAGGGTTGGAAGGTACCCGCAAGGATCCTCTAGTCCAAAAGCTAAAAAATTGCTGACTGATGGCCATCCAACCTTCATCTGAAAACCCTCAGCGAAGGAGAGCCTACCTTGTGCTGTGGGGGTCCAGTCCACTGTTGGCAAAGGCTGGTTAAAACAGCTGCCCCTAAAACCAGCAGCCCCCACTGAGCATACATAGGAATCTGCCTTATGTACTGAGTCAGGCCCACTGCTGAGACCCTTCTGTATTGTTTACTCAGAGATAAGTCCTGTTCAGCAAAGGTTACTTGTGCCTTTCGTTAGAAGCTTCCTCCTTGTAGTTCCCCCACTCTTAACGGCTTCCTGCTGTTCTGGTTCCCTGACCCACGGCAGCTGCTACAGTGCCAGAACAGCGGACGGTGACGCTGGACGTGGACATCAACAACCGCACGGACCGCCTGGAGTGGTGCAGCTGCTATTACCACGGCAATTTCTCCCTCAACGCCGCCTTCGAGATCAAGCTGCACTGGATGGCTGTGACGGCGGCCGTTCTCTTTGAGATGGTGAGAGGGGGTTGGGCAGGAACGTTCCTTGCTGGGAACTGGCAATAGAGAGTCGAAGGGTAGGCCAGTTTCTTTGGTGTGAGGAAATAACAGCACTTCTGTAGTTACGCCTAGGATTGTAGAGTCATCTAGGTTTCCATTGTCCTGCTGAAGAATTTGGTGTAAACCACAAGTTTGCTGTGTTGCTGTGCCCTCATATGGGCCCTGGCAAGTGGCTTCTCTGGGCCTTTCTACCTCTCTCCCTCTCCCTCAGTGTGGCTCTGCTCCTTTTCCTCCCAGGTCCAAGGTTGGCATCGCAAAGCCACTTCCTGTGGGTTTCTGCTGGTCCCTGTCCTCGAAGGCCCATTTGCGCTGCCCAGTTACTTATACGGAGACCCCCTTCGAGCCCAGCTCTTTATCCCTCTCAACATTAGCTGCCTGCTGAAGGAGGGCACCGAGCACCTCTTTGATGGTAAGGAAGAGAGGGAGGCGGTGGCAACTTGGTGACTCAGGTGAGGGTGGAAGTTCTGCCCTGTCCCCCGGCATAAAGCCAAGCAGTGTCGCTCTTGGCTCTGGTTTGGTCCTGTGGAATCTGAAGTTGGATGCATGGGAAATTTCAGTCTTGTGGAACACTCTGCCGATAGAGATTCACTGGGTGCCTTCTGTTCCAACTTTGACATGCCTGCTGAAAACTCTTCTACAGCGGTACCTCGGGTTACAGATGCTTCAGGTTACAGACTCTGCTAACCCAGAAATAGTACCTTGGGTTAAGAAATTTGCTTCAGAATGAGAACAGAAATCGCGCGGCGGCAGCGGGAGGCCCCATTAGCTAAAGTGGTACCTCAGGTTAAGAACGGACCTCCAGAACGAATTAAGTACTTAACCCGAGGTACTACTGTATTCTGCCAGGCCAATGCTGAAAATTAAGAGTTCGCACTTCTGTGGTGTCTGTCTTAACTTTTTCATGTCGGGTTTTATGCCTGTATTGCTGTAAACTGCTTTGATTTATTTTTTTGACCCAGCAGTATACAAATGTTTTTTTTACAAATAAATCATAATAATTAAATTTGGAAAGGTGTTGTTTGCACCTGCTGGTGACAGGAGGAGATTCCCTTTGCTCAGTTTCAAAACTCTGCTCACTGTGGCGCTTGGATTTGGGCAAGGAGGCAGTCAGTACTCCTGCATTCCTCATTTTCAGTCTCTCCCTCCTTCCTGCCCTGTCTCAGATTGGCATGGGAGACACTCACTTAAATTATTGTGTGTTTCCTAATTTTCCCAAAAATTTCCCTGATAAGTCACCCATAGATCCTCCTCCAGTTTTAGTTTTAGTTCCTGCCTTCTCCAAAAACTGATGGGTTTCCTCCTCCTCCTCTTGTCATCTGGTGTATACTCTGCGGGGTTTTTTGAAGGTGCTGTATTTTTTCCCCTCCTGGTCTAAAAATATGAGCTCCTGTGCCTCTTGCACCCAGGACACGGCTCTCTGGCTTGTAGGATCTGAGAGGATGATCTGCCTCCAGATCTGCCTCTTGCTCACCTGACTGGAAGGAAGCCTAGGGCAGCAACTCATACAGAGCTGCAGCAGGTGCACTCACTCATTCTGCATCTGGTGTGACTGATGCCATTTCAGTAGAGACAGAATCTCCTTTTGGACTACACCTCCCATCAATCCCCAGCATCATAATGCTGTCTGGGGGTGATGGCAGTAGTCCAAAACTTATAGAAAACACAAGGTTGGTGAAGACTGGAATTTGGCAGCTTTCAACACTCGAAGGGGAGTGGGGCGCTGTAGTCTCCCAAGAACCACAAATGCATTTCTTTGTTCTAGCAATGACCGTGTTAAAGCAGTGTCCACCTTGCCATTTGAGACTTCATGATGAATGTCCTGCCAGGTGGTCACGTCCCTCATTCCACCACCCCCGCCTGCCTCCCCACACCCAATATGGAATGATCCAGACTTCTGCTGTGCAATTGCTTCCACTGTTACCATAGTTACCTCCCTCCCACCCCAAATATTTCAGACTTAAGGTGCTTTCTGGGAACATGAAAGGAAGGGAACAGCCAGTGGCTTTTCCCTGTCCGGTGATGAGCCAAAAGGCAGGAGGGGCTTCCTCATTGCAAACAAGAGGCAAAGATTCCCCCAAAAGGGGAATGCCCAGTTACGAAAGCTAATCTGCTTCATTTGTCTGTCTCCAACCTGAGTCTTCCCAGCTCTTGGAACTAGAACAGGCATCCCCAAACTGCGGCCCTCCAGATGTTTTGGCCTACAACTCCCATGATCCCTAGCTAACAGAACCAGTGGTCGGGGAAGGTGGGAATTGTAGTCCAAAACATCTGGAGGGCCGAAGTTTGGGGATGCCTGAACTAGAACCTCTAAATATGGCATAGTGGACCAATGGAGGTTCCATCCTTTTCCTCCCTCCACCCAGTATTAATACTGTCTTCCCTGAGAGTAGCAGCATCTCTGGCAGAGAAGGAGAGGGGTCTTTCCTACCCACCCCTGCTGCTTTCTGACATGAGTTCCAGCACTGAGCTATGGCTCTCCCACATGCATGTGTTTTAAGGAAGGAGGGCTGGTGTAACAACCTGGCCCTCCTCCCTACACATCCAGACGTCTTTAGGTACAATCTGATCCTATCCTTCTAGCAGAGTTGGAAAGTCACCCAATTGTTCTCTTCCAGGCTTTGAGCCAGAGACCTACTGGGACCGCATGCATCTCCTTCAGGAGGTGATCGCACACAGGTAAGCCTAGAAGGCAGGCAGGGTGAGGAGCGGCTGTTTAACCCTTGAGCCACAAGGACAATCACTTGTTGGGGGGGGGGGGAGTGAGTGATCAGGGATGGGGAAATGAGATCAATCAGGTTTTCTGCAGGAGTCTTCGCTTTTATACAACCTTCTGCTGTCTGGTTCCTGCTCAGTGCAGAATGCAGTCATTCCTCTTGTCACTTTGGAGCACAGGAAGAAGCTGCCTTTCTCTTTGTCAGACCACTGTGTCTATGCTCTCTACCCCTGATCTACTGCCCTTGCCCCTATCCTAGGAGGCTGCCTTGTCCTCCATTGGCCCATCTAGCTAAGCACTGCTCCCACTGAGTGGCAGGACTGGCTCTCCAGGGTTTTAGGAAAAGGAGTCTTTCCCCAGCCCTACCTGAAGATGCTGCTGGGGACTGAGTTTGGGACCCTTCTGCAGGAAAAGGTACAGCCCTTCTGCGATTCCTTTCTCATTTCCTTCTGCAATGTTTTCTTCTCTCTAGGTTTGGGTTTGTGCAAGATAAATATTCTGCCTCTGCATTCAACTTCCCTTCAGAGAACAAACCCCAGTACATTCATGTCACAGGTGAATACTCCCTTTTTCCCCCCTTCTCCTTCTGAGGTTCTTATCCTCAAGACACAAAGCGTCCTGTGAGCAGCTGGCCTTGTATAAAACCACCAGCCATCCAGCAGAAAAATATGCTGAATGAGGAGATGAGTCAGCAAAAGGCCCCTAGCAAGCGATAACTGCTTTATCATTGAAGGCAAAGCTTTGCAGCAGAGTAGTGGGCTAGGTCAGGGGTGGGCACAGTGCTTTTTTAAAAGGAGGTACTCAAGGGTACGCAGTACTAGCACCTCTCTTTTTTTGTTTAAAATGTGACACTTACTGTAACAACTTCATGGTGAGTACCAGCACCTATTTTTCTAGGGAAAAAGCACTGGGTGGGCAGAAAGGAGATTGGCCAAGGGGAGGGGGTACCAATCTGATTTGCAAGAGACTAGCAAGGGGTGCAGTCTCCCAAAGCTGCAGCAACAACAAAACAGTTTCTCATACCAAGACTAGGCTTCTGGAATAAAGAATGCTTCTAAGTAGCCAAGATTGGACTTTTGACATCAATTCAATCCTGTTTCTGAAAACCAGTTCCAAGGCTCAGAATGTGCTCAGAGGTACCGTTTTCTTCCATTCTAACTGTGTCTTTTGCCCTTGGCTCCAATTGGTCAGGGACTGGTTGGTAAGTGGGCTGTAGGGGAATCCCATAACACCCAAGTGCCTTGGCCAATTGAGTCCCCCACAGCCCGCCTACCAACCAGTCACCAAAGAGAGAAAATGAGTAAGTTGCTAGAGAGGACCCTGGAAGGCAGCTGGCAGGGGCTCTGTCCTTCTCCAGAGGGGAGTGAGCTTAGGGAGAGGTTTGCCTTGCCCTGAGGCCCCCACCCACCGGCTTTCCTTCGCCCAATGGCACAAGCTCTTTCTCAAAGTTCTGGCAGCAGGATTGTGTCGCTGGACCTGATTTGCTCCTCAGCTGGAAGGGCCTATACCAGTGGGGGGAGGGAAAAGCAGCCTCAGCCCTGTACACCTGAAGGAGTATCTCTATCACTGTCATTCAGCCCAGACAGAGAACCAGCCCTGTGGGCCTTCTGGTGGTTCCCTCAATGCAAGAAGTAAAGTTATAGGGAATCAAACAGAGGGCCTTATTAGTGGTGGTGCCCATTCTGTGGAACGCCCTCCCATCAGTTGTCAAGGAGATAAGTAACTATATAACCTTCAGAAGACAGCCCTGTATAGGGTAGGCAGCCCAGTATAGGGAAGTTGTTTAAAATAATAATAATAATAATAATAATAATAATAATAATATTCAAAACAAGAAATATTAATATACTTCAAGGGTAGCCCAGGGAGGGGTGTGGCGGCTCGGGGGGAGTTCAGAGTCCCTGATAGTGAGGCCTAAAGTTTTTGACTAGCCTTTCTGTCTTAAGTAATAAAAAATATTTTTAAAATGTGATCACCAACCCACCCTCTTTGAGCAAGCTTGTGGCAATAAGGTTGATTGAGAAGAGATGTTTTGCAAGAGCTGTACTGCTAGCTCATGCTGGAGCTGTTTGCAAAAACCTAGCTCCTCAGCAAAGCAGGTTTTACAAAGGAGGCAAGCTCTCATTTTAAGAACAGAACTAGCAGGCATGCTAACTCTGCTGTAAGTTGACCAGGCTCGCAGTATGCATCATACGCTGACCTGTATCCATTACTAACCTAACTGCAATATGAGATTGTTGCTGCTTTTTTAAAAAACGGGGTCCTCTCGTTTCAGGGACGGTGTTCCTTCAGCTGCCGTACTCCAAGCGGAAGTTCTCTGGGCAGCAGCGACGGCGGCGCAACTCCACCAGCTCCACCAACCAGAATGTCTTCTGCGAGGAGCGTGTCGGCTATAACTGGGCCTACAACACCATGCTGACCAAAACGTGGCGGTCCAGTGCAACAGGGGACGAGAAGTTTGCTGACCGGCTGCTGAAGGACTTCACCGACTTCTGCTGGAACAAGGACAACCGGCTGGTCTCCTTCTGGACAGGCTGTCTGGAGAAGATGCACGCCAGCGCCCCTTGAAGAACCCCCACAAGCCACAGAAGTCAAATGTAGCTGAAGTTAGCTGTCCTGCAAAAATGGGTGCAAAGAGAATCTTGAGAAATCCTGGGCAGGCTCCTGGGAGCAAGGTCTCAGGAAGCCACAAATGGGCACATTTCACAGATGCAAATGGATAAGTCTTAATATGGGAAGGCGACTTCCCGCCCAAATGGAGGACAGCCTGATGGGCATCAGACAGCAGTGGAAGAAGACCAGAAGCTTTTTCAGAAAAACTAACTTTTTCATCTTTTGAAAATGCTCATTGGGAGATTTTGTGCATATGTAAAAAGTTGTACAATATTTATGGAATAAAAGCACACTGTTCTCCTCCCAGGGGTGGTGTATTCATTGGCTCTTGCTGCTTGCATGTGGCTGCTGGCAGGCAGCAAAACAGAGCTGCAAATGGTTGGATCCAGTGACTAGATGATACAGTAGAAGCTGGAAAAGCACATTTAAAGGGGTATGGCAACAGCACCTCTTTAGGAACCCGGGTTTTACTGTTGCCTGGCATGCAAACTCCTCACTTATTTATCTGATGTCATTCATTGGCTAAAAACTGACTCGGGAGCAGCCATGTTTGTTCATTTCACAGAAATTGCTTAGATAATTACCTACACTTTATGCTTCATAACTGTTTATCAGGCAGAGCTAGAGACTCTCTTCTTTTTAAAAAATGAGGGCTGGTCACCCCCATTCCAGAGGGGAGGCCTAGGACCAGTGGAGAGAAATCAAAGAATTGGACCTGGGCTAAAAATAATAATAGAAAATATATAAGGATAAGAGTTATTTGACAATGGAGAAGCCTGTCTCAGAAGGTGATTGATGGGTTCTCCTTAGCTGGTAGAGGCATTTAAATAGAGGCTGGTTGGCCATTTGTCATTGTTGCTATGGCTGGATCCTGCATTATAAGACCCTGCACTGAGCAAAAAATTGGATTGGGGACCTTTCCAACATGATTCCATGAAGCTAGATAAGCAAAACTGGAGGAGAGAGTGCACCTCATCTTTCTGCGTCAGTGCATGTCCAAAAATTGAGTAGATCCATTTCCTCACATTCCCAAAACTACCTGGGACTCAGCAATTATGCATGAGTGATGATAGAGCTGCATTCTCACATCACCGAGCCTAATCCTTGCCTGACTTGTGTTACTCAGCCTTTTCCTTCAAAGTGGACAGTTGCCCTGCCATGCAGGGATGTGTGGCTGGCTTCCAAGAATCTTCTGCTCGGAAAGGTGTGTGCAGAGAGACTGGATTCCTCTCTCCTATTTATTGCTTTTAAGAAATCCCTTTTGTGGGGTAGGGAGTCGGTTCACTTCCTAATGAGGTTGAAGGTTTGGAGGGGAGAGCCTTTCTGCAAGTTCCCTCTCTACAGACAAAGGCTTTTCAAAACCACAAAAAGTGCTCCAGCCCCCATGGAGCTTTCAAAATGCAACCGGGCTACTCAAAGCGATGTGTTTTGCTCTCCAGTTGATGATGATTACATTTATAGCTCACCTTTTCCTCCAAGCAGCTCAGGGGGTACACAGACATGGTTCTCCAACTTCCCATTTTATCCTCACAACAACCCTGGGAGGTAAGCTAGGCTAAGAGTGAGTGTCTGGCCCAAGATCAAACACTGACCTACATGGCTGAGTGGGGATTCGAACCCTTGTCTCACAGTTCACAGGTCACCAACTAGCTCTGTCTGTTGACATCTGATCTGCTTTATATACCATACCATTTGACTGCAGAAAACCTCAGAGTGGTACCATGCATAGACAGGAAACACTGGGCTGCATGGGATATGTTGCCAATTGGGCCCCCACTCACTTATCCTATATAATAAAGTCCCTGTGTCTCTGCGTCCAGTATTCCCTGTGTCCCTGGGTTTGCGCTAATGCGCATGTGCCCCACGGACACAGGGACTGGACGAAGAGGCGAGACGTACACACGTGCTCTCTCTCCCCCCCCTCAACCCTCTGCCTCCTGTTCCCCTGTGGCGGCGGACCAAGATGGCGGCATTGGGCTCCGGGGCCGCCGCGGCGGGAGCCCGGTCCGGCTCCCGCCGCCGCCACGGGCTGCGGCCCTGGAGCCCGATGCCGCCATATTGGTCTGCCGCCGCCGCCTCCTGACAACCCTACCTGGCCCGTGGGAGGAGTGGCGGGGCCGTGGCCTTCCCTCCCTCTCTGCGCTCGGCCGCGGGACACGACGGGAGAGCGCTTTGTTTAATTGTGTTCCCGGCGCGCCCCGCAGCCAAGCGCAGAAAGGGAGGGAAGGCCGCGGCCCCGTCGCACCTCTAGCGCCCGTTTTCTTAACGGGCTGAATGAGACTAGTTATATATATTGTTATATGTTGCTCTCATGCATTTATGAGCATTTTGCAGTGTGTGTGTGGGAAAATCAGATAATTTCATTGTTGTGGCTTAAGTGGGGTAGTCCACTGATTATGGGGATACACAATATAGGGAATCCCCATTTATTTTGTGGCTCAGGGACATAAGCAGCTGCAGTAGGAGGAGAGGAAAGAGCATGATTAACAGCTGTGAGTGGACCCTTTTCCCAACCTTTGAAACACCAGGGAAACTCCCAACAAACATGCTGCAGCTGGAACTGGGTGCAGCTGAATGGAACACAGCTGTGGGCCGCCTGAGAAAACCATCCACCTGGGGTGGGGTGGGGGAGGCTGCCCATAAAATAGCGAGTCTTGCATGAGAGTCACTAGACGTTGGCTTTTTCCAGGCACAGCAACTCTTGTGGAGCCCTTTTGTAGGTGAGTTGAGTGTTTTCTGGACCCTGTGTGAGATCCCAGAGGCTGAGTGGGGGGAGGGTGTATCAGAAGGAAAATGGATTTTATTGTCTCATATGCATTACGGTAGTAACTTCGTACTGCATCTGAAGTGTGCATGCACATGAAAGCTTATACAATATACACAGAACAAACTTAGTTGGTCTCTGAGGTGCTACTGGACAATTTTCTAATTTTATTTATTTCGACTGCGTCAGAACAACACGGCCACCTACCTAGAATCATAGAATCATAGAATCATAGAATCATAGAGTTGGAAGAGACCACAAGGGCCATCCAGTCCAACCCCCTGCCAAGCAGGAAACACCATCAAAGCATTCCTGACAGATGGCTGTCAAGCCTCTGCTTAAAGACCTCCAAAGAAGGAGACTCCACCACACTCCTTGGCAGCAAATTCCACTGCCGAACAGCTCTTACTGTCAGGAAGTTCTTCCTAATGTTTAGGTGGAATTTTCTTTCTTGTAGTTTGAATCCGTTGCTCCGTGTCCGCTTCTCTGGAGCAGCAGAAAACAACCTTTCTCCCTCCTTTATATGACATCCTTTTATATATTTGAACATGGTTATCTGAATTTGTACTGCATGTAACTGTAATTTTGCGATGTCTTTGTTTAAGCCGCCTGTTGTCGCTTCATTCTTATTTTTTGTACACCGCTTAGAGATATTTTTAAAGGTGTTACAGAAACGAAAAGATCAATCGGCATAGATTTTCGGAGCCGAGGCCTCTGTAGCAAATAAAGAACTGGGTAGAAGTCAGCACCTTTAAAAGGACCTTCTGCTGCCCCCTTAGCTGTACCCCTAGGAGAACCCCCCCCCCAACCTCAAAGCCGCTGCCCGCTCGCCTGCCCGCCCGCCCTTGGCCTTGCAACGTGCGCTCCGACACCCCCCACCACCTTTCCGATTGCAAACGGGCTGAGCGACCCTGCCCACACGCTCGGGTCCTGCCTTGGGGCGGGGCTGGTCCTGCGTCTTTCTCGGCAAGTGCGGGGGAATGAGCCCGGCGTGCGGGGAAGGCTGCTTGCTTATAAGAGAAACGGGAGCCGCTGGTGAGTTGCCAGCCAGGAACGGGTGGAGTTATTTGTGTTTACCGGATTTATACCCCCACCTTTTCCCTTCAAGGGGCCCGGAGTGGCACACCTGATTCTCTGCCCTCTGTTCATCACCACCACAAGAGTAAACTAACTGAGAGGTCATGATTGAGAGGTGTGATTTTATATGAAAACCTCATCTTTTCCCCAATTTGGAGACTGCAATTTGCAGGTGGAATACAGAGAGGAGCTGGCTAGAGACCCTAGACACAAGGGGTCAGCAACCTTTTTCAGCCGTCCCTCAGACCATTTGGTGGGCCAGACTATATTTTGGCGGAAAAAAATGAACGAATTCCTATGCCCCACAAATAACCCAGAGATGCATTTCAATTAAAAGCACACATTCTACTCATTTAAAAACAGCAGGCAGACCCCACAAATAACCCAGAGATGCATTTTAAATGAAAGGACACATTCTATATGCATCCTATATAATAATGTCCATGTTGTCCCTGCGTCCAGATGTCCCGTGTGTCCCTGGGGTACTGCGCATGTCCCCCAGAGACACAGGGATTGGACGGAGGGACAACCAGGGACACAGGGATTGGACCCGTGCTCTCGGGACACAGGGAACAGCCAACTGCCGCTCCGCCAACCGCCGCTCCGAAGCCCAGTCTCATGCTGGAGGTGCGCGGTGAGGCGGCGGGGGAGAGAAGCGCTCCCCCCCCCCGGCAGCCTTGCCGCACACCTCCGGCATGGGACGGCGCTTCCTCGGGGAACCCGAGGAAGCCGAAGCGGCAGCGGGCGCGGAGGGAGGCCCGCTTTGGCTTGGCAGCGGCGGGAAGAAGGGGAGGAATTCCTCCCCTTTTTCCCGCCGCCGCCAAGCCAGTCCCGGAGCCGAATTGCGGCGCGGCGGGGTTTTTCGCCGTTTGCCTCCCCCTCGAGGGAAGGCAAACGGCGAAAAGCCCCCGCTGCGGACTGGCTTGGCGGTGGCGGGAAGACCCGCCACCGCCAAGCCAATCCCGGAGCCGATTTGCGGCGCGGCGGGGTTTTTCGCCGTTTGCCTCCCCCAGGGGAAGGCAAACGGCGAAAACCCCCCGCTGCGGACTGGCTTGGCGGTGGCGGGAAGACCCGTCACCGCCAAGCCAGTCCCGGAGCCGAATTGCGGCGCGGCGGGGTTTTTCGCCGTTTGCCTCCCCCTCAGGGGAAGGCAAACGGCGAAAAGCCCCCGCTGCGAACTGGCTTGGTGGTGGCGGGAAGACCCGCCACCGCCAAGCCAGTCCCGGCAGGCCGCTTCCTCTAGCGCCCGTTTTTAAACGGGCTAAAATCCACTAGTTTTAAATAAAAGGACACATTCTACTCATGTAAAAACACGCTGATTCGAAGGCGATTGGGCCGCATCCGGCCCACAGGCCTTAGGTTGCCTACCCCTGCCCTAGACTCTAGGCTAGAGAATCCTTTTAGCCATGGTAATGGTCAGTGTTATAAGAATTTTTGTAACTTTTCCTTCAGGGGGTTGTCTCATTTCTCACACCTGAGAAAGTTTTGTCCCTCCGCCCCCTTATTTCCTGATTGTACTACAGTAGTATAAAACAAACCACCTTGGTGCTGTTCCTTCCTACCAAATAATTTGTCAGAAGCTGAGATTTGAACCCAAGGCCAGAATTCTATTGCTTGCTGGTGCCTGTGCTTTTGTTCCTGTCTGGCCCTTCCTAGTACCAATTTAAAATAAAAAGGGAACCAAACAAACCACATTTTAAATTATAAAAACAGTAGTTTCAAGGGCCATGCTTCATTCAGATAATTCTGTAGGCAATTTCCGTCTTCAGAGCCACAGTCTAATTTACTAGATTTTAGTTTAAATGGTTTTTTTAAAAACTAGGCGTTCAAGCATGGTGTGAAGAAAGCAGATAGAAATAAGATTTTCTCCCTTTTTTTCACAGTGCAAGAACTTAGAATCATCTCTCTTATCTTTCTCTCTCTTGCACACATACACAGAGAAAGAGAGAACGAGAACCAGTTATGGCACTAGGACCTGGGAGACATGGGTTCAAATCCCCACTCGGCCATGAAACTCACTGGTTAACCTTGGGGCAGTCATTCTCAGCCTGACATGCCTACCTCACAGGGTTGTTGCGGAGATTAATGGTTCCTTGTTCCCCACAGAAGAGGCCACGCATGGACCAAAAAGGTGAAGTGGTTCACAGCCCTGCTGAAGTGGAACCAAGAGCCATCAAGCAGGAAAGCTTTTCAAGCTCTCCGGCAACCCCCTTGGGGCCTGGCAAGACTGGCAGGTACTTGGGGGGGAGGGTCCCTCCTCACAGCATCTGCATCCCTGCGAGAATCAGTTTGCCAATTTATGGAGGCAGGAATAAGACTCAACTTTTCTTTTGCAGAGAGTACAACTGGGGAACTGGAAATTGCCTAGCCTAGGCCAAAGAGAGGGTATACTCCTAAGCTTCTGAGAATGTTTTTTTTTTTTTACTTTGTAAAAAAATGTATACACCACTTAATGTTTTTTTAAATGGTTTACAAAGAGAATAAGACACTAAAATAATCAGTAAAAGTAACTCTTTAAAAGCAACAATCAAAAGATGTGCTGTTGAGGTGTCTTTATATACAGTACTGTGTTTTTTTGTCCACCTTACAGATATTTTATATGGAAGTGTGGTTTATAAGTATTCAGATAACCAGCTGGATGGGGGGGGGGATTGCTCCAATGCAGGTTGTACCAGGATGCCTCCAGGTCCGTCAGGTCAGAGAAAGTCTTAGAATCATAGAGTTGGAAGAGACCACAAGGGCCATCCAGTCCAACCCCCTGCCAAGCAGGAAACACCATCAAAGCATTCTTGACATATGCCTGTCAAGCCTCTGCTTAAAGACCTCCAAAGAAGGAGACTCCACCACACTCCTTGGTAGCAAATTCCACTGCTGAACAGCTCTTACTGTCAGGAAGTTCTTGCTAATGTTTAGGTGGGATCTTCTTTCTTGGAAGGAGGCTTGCGCCACTCATCCAGGCGGTGGGGGTGCTGCTCCTTCTCCAAAGGGCTTTCTGTCCATGTTCTACCTGACGGCACTCTTCTTCTTCTTCATCTTGGAATGTGGCCCTCTCAGCGGCCATTAGCAGAGCAGGAATGCTTTTAAGGACATCAATAATGAATGTGCTAACTCTGTGCACTCTGGGCTGCTGCTGCTGCTTTATTGCGGCTCTGGCATCTCCTTTTGCCATGTTGGCTGGTGGAAAACGAGGAAAGTTGGCTGCGCTGGGTAGCTTAGGGCAGTTGCCTCCCACGCTGGGGGCTCACAGGAAGGGCCACTCCCTATGTCTGGATCACGAAGAACAGGCAAGTAGGTGGCAAGGGAGCCCGCTGTCAGTGCCCCATTTCCTTGGGGGTAACAGCAGCACCGAGGATTGGCACGTGGCACGCAGCCCAGGTGAATCTGGTGGATCACACAGATCCAGCCCCTCCAGGAGTTCAGAGCCCGCCAACTTCACAAGGCGGTTGCCATCTTGCAAAGTGGCCCGTAAGTCAAGCAACGAGGGGCGGCATTTCTCAAGTTTTAAAAGAACAAAGCTTGAGGCTGTTGTGAGTGCTAAGCTACGGGCCCGCTGTACAATTTCGTGGGGACGAGTTATCTGTGGAAGGGGTGCCCCTAAGATAGCATAGGAAATGAGAAAAGGGGGAGCAGATTTCATCACGCAGGGTATAGTCTAAACTCTGGAATTGGGTCCTCGAAGAAGTGATGGCCATCAACTTGGATGGCTTTAGAAGAGGGTTGGAGAAATTAATGGCAAGGCTCTTCTGATGGCCTTTGAACATGCTTGCATACTTACCTTCCCCATTTTCTCATCCTTTTCTTCTAGAAAGTGAAAAGAAAAGGGCGGTGATGGAGGGGAGATCTTACTTTTTAAGAAGCCTTCCACTGATCCTTTCCTGCCTCTCCTTGTGCTGGATCCAAAACATACCAGTACTATGTCCTGCAGTTGCGAAGACCCACATTCGTCATCCGTTGCATCTGTGGAAAACAGTGCCAGGGAACTCTTTTCAGGTGGTTCATAGTCTAAACAGAACCACTTTTGACATCGGGGTCTGCTAAGGACTCCAAGATTTCTTGTAACTATTTTGCAAAGGAAGGCTTCAACCGTTTGATAAGCTGTCAAGTTTCAGAGCTCATTGATGGGAATCTGCTTAGCTGCCTTCAGAGGTTCCACCTGGACAGAGGTGTATTCCAAGCCTCACAGGAGGAGAGCAAGACCAACATACATGGCTTTCTTTAAGAATTTTTGGAACTGTAGGTTCCAGATTGTAGCTGTAAGAGTAAACTACAGTTCCCAGGATTCCCTGGGGGAAATAATGTAATTTCAGTGTATGGTGTGCCCAGCAGCTAGCACGCCCCAAGCCACTCTGCGCTCTTTCCTGTTGTGGAACTTCTGTTGTGAGCTGAAATAATGGAAATTGTGTCTCTTTGGAGGCAAGAGAGAGGAAGGGGCATTTGACACATGCCAGAGACCATAGAAATGTAAGATTGTTATATGGCCTTTGCAGTAATTTTATCAAATTGTTTACTTTTTAAGCAGCATTCCAGATCACAAGGTCCATTGAGGGTTTTATTTGCTTAACTCAAATGTGAGGCCCTCCAGATGTTCTGGGCTACATCTTGAATCATCCTGGATTGCTGGCCTTGCTGGTTTGGGCTGATGGGACAGCAACATCTGGAGGGCCAGCAGTTTCATCTTAACTGTTTCTCTTTTATTTTATTTTATTTTGTAATTTTCAGTTATATACATTTCAATAGTTTTACAGTCATTTAAACGTTTCAAGACTTCCTTCTTCGTCTTTCTGGGGTCCCTTAAAATTATGTTTATATTTCTTGCATATTCTAAATTAACTTTTTTATTCACCTACTTTAATTATATACTTTTTTTTTAAAAAAAAGCTCAACAATACAAAAAAAACCACACACAAATTGGGTACATAAGACATGACTAGACTAACATATAATTACTTAGCACGACCTTGCATAACCTAACACAACACCCTCCACCCACCTTGACTCCCCTCCCCTCCATCCCAATTTCTATTGTAAATTATATTGAGTATTTGCATTGCATTTCCTTTCTAAATTTTCTGATATATCCTTTTGAACATCATTCTTCTTATAAGCTGCTTATAACTCTATTACCTTAATCTATGCATCTCAACATGCTTTTTTGTGAACAGTGTTTTTCCATATGTTGTTCAAAACATTCCCATTCTAACCTTAATCTTTGGTTTGATTGTAGCCTTATGGCTGCTGTTAATTTTGCTAATTGTATGTAATCGCTCATTTTGCATAGCCACTCCTCTTTTGAGGGGATTTCTTTACTTTTCCATTTACTTGCTAATACCGTTCTAGCTGCTGCCGTGGCATACAAGAAGATTGTTTTCCTATCCTTTGGAATATCTTTCCCTAGTAGGCCCAATAGATAAGCCTCTGGGTTCTAGAGGTTCTTATTATCTTTATTTCCTCATGTACTGTATCCCAAAGGAGTTTTACCTTTTTGCATCTCCACCAGGCATGATACATTGTCCCCTCCATTTTTTCACATTTCCAATACAGGTTAGATTTAAATTTATAAATTTTAGCCAATTTGGATGGTGTTAGATACCATCTATAGAGCATTTTCATATCATTCTCCCTAATCATATAGCATGCTGTGAACTTTATTTCCATGCACCAGTATTTCCCACTGTTCCATGTATATTGTTCGTCTGATATCTTAGCCCGTTTGATCAAGCATTCTTTTACCTGTTCGTCCTTCATGTCCCATTCCTTCATGTCCATTCATATACTGTACTTTGGATAGTAGGTTTTTTTGTTATTTAATAATACAAAATACAAATACAAAACAATTATATTTAATAATATAACTGTGATTCTTCTTCACTGAATCCTTTAAGTCCTGCTCAAATGCACTTTTTAATTGGTGATATTACAGCCAGCCAGATAACCGATGTTTTAATTTCTTCCTATGGCTTCAGTTTTATTTGCCCTTGTTAAACCCCTAAGAGTGGCTTATAGATTGGCCATTTGTTATCCATATTCAATTTTTTTAACTGCAAGGGCCTCTGGTGGAGATAACCACCAGGGGGTCTTAGGTTCTAATATTGGCTGGTATTTACTCCAAACGTTACGTTTTCCTAAAAATGATTGTTGAATCCACTATGTACTTTTATTGTGACCAAGATAAGCGTGTCAACCGTACCTGTTGTTAAAGCTTTCTAAGTCTAATCTCTAAATTCAATTAGTAAAATTATCACATTCGAAATTCAGAATTAAATTCCCTTTGAGAGATCTGGAAGAATCTAAAATATTAACACATTTACTTTAAGTTCTATGTAAAGAAGTTCGCTTGAGAAAAGAAAAGAATCACTCTAATTAGTTTAATTCTGTACACTTATGAAACTGAAGGTTATTGCAATAATCCTGTCATATCCTTATCTGTTTACAATTTATTTGTAAAATATTCATTAACCATTTCCATTCTTTTTTAAAAAGTTACATTGATTTCTTATTTTTCTGGTAATTTTCACAATCTTAACTGTTTCTCAATGGGATATTGCCTCCTGCATTGAGTTATAAAGGAATAATTACAAATAAAATTTCTTTGAAAATGGCTGCCTCTCTTTGCATGGGTGGTATTGTGGTTGCTGTTGTTGGTTGGGATCTGAGCCTGGGTGTCTTTTGTACTAAGCTCTGGATTATTATTATTTTGCCCTTTCCCTTCCCTTAATTTTTTAAAACTTCGCTAGGACTAGCCTTGGGTGCCTTGTAAAATATATTGCTGAGACACACACGCGCCTTAATTTGCCCAGAGATGCCTACACATAGAAAATAGTCACTGCAAATTTTTATGCAAAGGTGTTGTTGTTTTTTAATTACCCTCCTTTCAAACCTATAATTGGAGACACAGAGAATTCATGCAAATTTTCTTAAGGACATATGTAGCAGGGAAAACATGAATGAAACAGTATTCAACCTGCTTAAAAATTTTTTAGGGGGTGCAATTTTAATGGAAACCTAATTCTCATTCTCCAAAAGCGGGGGTCCTTTGAAATTTGTACTCTGGATTTAGGTCTCCAACAACCGTGTGTACAAAAGGTATATGTTAGAGGAAATGACATACAAAAATGCATTTTATTACAGCAGATCATTTGCAACAACAAAAAAGTATACAGTATTAGGCAAAATGCCCCCCAAAATGCTGACAAATTTTTGTGAGGACTTGAAAATGATAATTGCAAACTATTTTGCAGTGTATTTCTCCAAAAAAGGTGTACAATACAGTAATGCATGCCTGTATGTGATTGTACTAATATATGGATTATTTTAGTGGAAATTGTGAATTTGAGGATTTGAGCAAAAATTGTAAACTGATGTGGAGGATTGGGAAAATGGGAAAGGGGGGGAACCCCAAAAGGGGCTGATTCCTCTCATTCCTCCTTAACCCATCCTCTAGCAAAAAAAGAACTGGGGGTGGAGGACAGCCCTTCCAAAAGACAACCCCTATAATGACGATATACAAGAACGTGCAGACTTGGTCCCACCAGAGAGCTGATGTTGCACACATAGTCCTGGTCCTGCTCTGTGCGGATAGGTTGGTCTGCCTCCTTTGCCTTTAGCGACCTGAGACAAATATATCCATCTTCTCCCTTCCTCCTGAACCATGGCAACAGATGGGGGTGACTCTTCTCCTGGCTCAGGCTGCAGCCCCGACGTCTGAGTGCCAGGGAGAAGGAGGAATGGGCACTTAGAGACAAGCTGTGCATTAATAAGTCATGCTTTCCCGGCAAATGAAACGAGAAAAAAAGTGTGCAAGCCAGGCGGAGGTGAGTTGGAGGCTTGGAAGTCACTTCACTCAGGCTCGTGGGGGAACATGGAGCCCAGGGCCAATATCTGCCTCCCAACCTGCTGCCCTTAATGTCACAAACACCGCTTCACTTTTCCTCTAGTCCTCAAGAGGTTTTGGACTATAGGCCCCATCAGGCTGGGGTAGGTGGGAGTCCTAGTTCAAACTAGCTGGAAGGCAAAGCTTGTTTACCCTCTGAAAAGCTCTTGCCACCTTTGCAAGGAAGGGCTTCTCTTTGCAGAAGAGAACAGACAATGGGTCCTGTAAAAAGGCACTCCCGAAAAAGCCCACCTCCCAGTAAACTTGGAAGGGAACATTTCAAATCCTACGCTTCTTTCAGCGAGCTCTTCCCGCTCCAATTTCACACTCGGAAAAACCACCCTGCGAGGTAGGTCAGGCTGAGAGTTACAGAGACCACTGAGCTTCACGGCCGAGGGAGAGATTTTTTTGGGGGGAGGTGTTGGGGAGGTCAGTCTCTAGATCTAACAACCCTCCTCGTGGGACGCCTCCCTCCTCCTCCTCCGCCCTGCCTCCCTCCGCAATGCCCGCCCACCCCTTTTGCAATGCAGCACGACTACCGCGCATGCTCCTGCCTCCCCTCTACCGCTCCCTCTCCCCGCCCCGCGCACTCCCGCGTCCAGCGCAACGGAGCTATTTATAGCCGATGACGTCAGCTAGAAATAGAACGCCGGGGCCAGCCGCGGCTCATGCGCGTGACTGATGGACTGATGCACGGGCACGCGCCCTCCGCAACCCCTCCCTTCCCTTGCGGTCTTCTTGGCTCCGCCCACTTTCCCCGCTTTTTTTTTTTTACTATAAGATAAGGGGATGCCTCGTCAAGCGTGCGCACGCGCAACTTCTTTTTTTAAAAATATATACAGTAATATCGCAGCAAGGAATCCAACTTGCCCTCCTTTCCCTTGAGCGGCGGCGCTTTACTCTCTGACGCATGCGCACAGTGTCATGCAGTGAGCTTGTGTATGTATGTAGGTGGGTGAGTGAGTGGGGGGGGGGTTCAGTCTCTGTCGGGCGCTGGCCGGTGTGTGGAGCGCGCACGCGCGAGAGCGAGGGAGTAGACTTTTGAAGGTGCGCGTGCGCGAAGCAGGCAGTCGGTCCAGTCAGTCACAGAGTGCGCGCTCTCTCTCGCCTGAGGTAAAAAAGAGGCGAAGGAGGGTGAGCTGCTGCTGCTGCTGCTTCTGAGGCGACGCTGCCGCCGCTGCCGCCGCCTCAGCCTCCCTCTGTCTTTGGCCGGCCCTGAAAGGAGCTTCGCCTCGGAAGGGCGCGCACAGCCCCAGCCCAGCGACCCCACCGCCACCTCAAGCCTCCGCCTCAGCCCCCGGACAACGACGACGATGAGCGACCGCGAGCAGCTGCTGCAGCGAGCCCGCCTGGCCGAGCAGGCGGAGCGATACGACGACATGGCTTCGGCCATGAAAGCGGTGAGTGGACCGAGCGAGGGGAGCAAAGAAGAAGAAGGGAGAAGGGGCTGCCGCTGCTGACCCACCGCCAGACCCACCCACGGGGAGGATGAGGATGGCGGCCGCCCCCCTGGAGGAGAAAAGGGGGTCGGCGATGGTGACCAAGACTCCTCGCTCCAAATGTATTCCCCCCTCTTTCTCACCTCCCTTCTCCCTAACCCTTAAGGCGGATGCCTTGCGATACCTGCCTCTTTTAGGTTCTTGTTATTCTGAGGCTGCCCCCCTTTTATTTCTATTAAGTGATCTTAATAGGGTATTGTGGAAGCCTTTTGGGGTGAGAAGGCTTCTTTTCTGTAGTTGGAGCTCGGAAGAAGCTAGGAAGGGGGAGTTCAGAGGGGGTGGGTGCTATCCATTGAATTAGCTGCTGTGGCCCCTTTCTCTCAGGCCTGGTCTAGGTCCCCCCCTCTCTCTCAGCCCTCCCTCTGAAAGTAGAAGTTGGGGTGTGGGTGGGGATCTTCTGTAAAATAATGAACTGGTTCTAGCCAGTGAACAGATCTCTCCTCCCAGACTCCTTTCTAAAGCATGCTGCCTGTTAGTCTCCATCCTCTGGGAATGAGCTGGGAAAGGGGAAGGGTCTTTTAGCCCCTTTTAGTCTTCTCACCACACCACACATATGTTGTGACTAGGCAGGACAGAAGTGTGTGTGGCTTTCTTGAGGTGAGGTTAGTCAGATTATTTTATCATTTCCCTCCCTGTCTGCTTATCAGCTGACATGGGCATTGTCAACGATGGAGTGGGTGTATGTAGTGCACTAAGGGAGTGCCCTTTAACAGTTTGGCAGGTCTGTGTGTGCCTCGAGGACAAGCCCTAAGCCATGCGGCAAGGTGGAGCAATAGGGATGTGGGCACTGTTCGAGTGGGATGGAGACTAATTTGAGCCATGGGCCAGATCTTGCTGGGAAGCACTTCTCTGCAAGGTTTGTCAAAGGGTTCTATTTCATGTGGCTTTTGTTGGAGAGCTTCCTAAGAGTTTGTTCCTCAGTTTGAGGCTCTGCTTCTAAAACATCTTGAACCACTTGGAGAAAGGGCCTTTTGGCCATACTGCTATCCATCTCCCTTCTTTCCAGTAGCCCCATTTTGCATTTATATGGTACTTGCCTCAATAACCTTCCAAATGACTGGTTCAGAATTATTATTTTTGCCTTTTGTTGTTGTCATTTCAATATTCAGCAGCATAAAAAGGATTAAAATATAATTAAATTTTGATAGTTTTCTATAACATAACATGATTCTTATACAAGTCTGTTTTTCTTATTGCCACTGGACAGGCTTCTTTTTATTTGGCCCACCAAAAAATATACCAGATTGCATGTAAATCCGGGGCATGTCAGTTTCCTTCTCTGTGACCCAGGTGGTAAGCATTCATCCTCACTCTGCTATCTTGCATCTGCTTCACTTTCTTCTTTATTACCCTAGTGAGCATCAAATCCAAGGGACCAAAATCAATTGACAGAATTCTTTGGAGGGTTTCCCCTCATGCATTGGCATTGAGTTTTCCATGAAAGTATGCTGACTGAATGGTATTTATGACTACCCAGTTTCCCCATTTTTGCTTGCAGGGGGATTTTGCACACTCACCCCTTCCTCCCTACTTCCTGGCTGTTAACACTCTTGATTCTACCTCAGATTCTTTCCTCTGCACAACCTTGGAGATACCAGTAGTCGCAGTGCTGGATGATTATGTTTCTGCCCATCTGTCTTGCCGCATGCTGACTCTGAGCCTGAGCTACTGTATCACAAGCACACCCTACTGCTCTGAGGCAGGCTTCAGTAGCAGTGGGGATTCAGTCTTTAAAATAGCTACTCTTGGATACTTTTGCTTCAAGATCCATTTGTCAGTCTGAGCAATAGTCTGACATTTAAATAGTGCAGCTCTGGGGCATCTTGTAGGGTTGGATTGCTGTTTATTCCTGTCTGCTTTTGACCTACTTTTGAAGTTCCCACCATAAAAAGAGCAATTTCATGATTCCTGAATGACTACACATGTATAGTAATGCACATGCATACCTGGATGACATGTGTTAGGATCTTTACCCAAGGGTTGCAGTACATCACAGCAAACATGTTTTCTGAGGGGGAATTAGCTTCAAGACAGTGTTTAGAGTAATTGAATATGCAGTTTACTACAAAAAGGGGAGCAAAAAACATCCATGTCACTTGAAGCAGTGTGGGGCAACTTACTTAAGAGTAAGAGAGGAAAGAAAGGAAACGGAGGGAAAAGAGATCAGAGTGTGGATACCTGTTCCAAGGCAAAAGATATAGGAAATGACTCTTTCAAAGGCATCTGCCTTAAATCTGGAGGTTGTCAATTGCACTAGATTTGCATGAGTTATTCTTTACATGTACTAAAATGACTAGACACCCTGACTCTTGATATCAAGGGGCACCATACAGAACATTCCTATGTGAAGGCTGTGAAGGAAAAACACAAATGTTGGCAAGCTGTAGGTTCCTTTGGGACCCTTTTAAAACCAAGTGCAAAAATAAAATAAATGGAGGAGGAGGAAAGAGAAGCATTGGGGGAGGGGGAGTTAAGGCTATCTGTAAAAGAAAGAACCTCCACTAGGGATTTCTCTTATAGGCTCTGTTATGCGAGGGAGGGAAAGGGTATTGATAGTGCTCCTGTCATGGGGTGATGAATGCAAAGGTCTGGGGGGTGCAAGAGGGGTCCATTGTATACATGGTTTGGGAGGAAGTCCCTAATCTTAATGTGTGGCTTAGTTGTTTGCACTATCATTCTCCAGTGCTTCCTGCTTTCCCTCTCCAGGGACCTGCAGTGCGAATCACTAGGTGCACTGCAAGGAAGCAGGGTGTGCACATACTCCAGAGGTCTCTGGCCTGCTGCATAGAGGGTGTCAACACCCTGTGCTTTGGGTTAATGGTGACAGCCAGCACGTGCTTGCTCCTTGCTTGCCCTGGGTGTCTAAGCCTCTGCAGAGGAATACATTTTCAGGCAAAATTTAGATTTTGGAGCCAAGGTGCTTAGAGAAGTATATAAAATGGGGGCGGGGCTTACATGTTTGTTAATAGAAGGGATGGCTTGTCTCACTCTACAAAATACAGTACCTTGCAATGTCATCTTTGTTGTTGGCATAATTTTTCATTTATGTGATGGGCTTAAACTATTATTGTAGGACTGAAATGGTTATAGCATCATTCCTTTCAACTGCTCCTTTGATTCTGTCTTTCTCTGGCCTCATCTTTTTGGAGACTAGAAGTGATGGGAGTCTTTCACAATTCTGTATACTAATTATTGGTTTTAGAACAGATTCAACATTGTATAACGTGGTTTGATACTCTAGGGTGAGGACATCCATTTAGAATTGTGTCTTGCTGAAATCAGTGCTACTAGTTCAGGTGCAGCCATATTTAACCATGCTGGTAGCCTTAATGCTTTCTGCATGTCTAAACAGGATCATCTTGCTGGTGGTGGGGTGTGGTTTGAACATTTTTCCCATTTGAAATTATATTGGTTGATGTTTCACAAGGGAATTTATATTTCCTCTTATATTGCTGTCCGCTACATATTCTTCCCCATTTCATGAGAAATTGAGATGCTGATCCTAATAAACAGTGGAATTAGAACATGCTGCCACTCCAAAGAGAAATATAGAGAACCTGCACATTCTTATCAGCATTGTGCAAAAGCCAGCACCGTCTTGTATGCAAGCCCCTTCCCTACCCCATGGTCTCTGGGTTTTAGCTTGCATTGCTGGCTGTGTGTCATGCTTATCAGAGAACACCACCACACTTGCCATGGTAAGCAGGTTTGCAGAGGTTTGGTTCTCATGTACAAACTTCAGTAAAAGGTTTTCAGCTTAAGACATCCTTGCTTTATGGTGAGGATTTTTGTCTCAAGAAAGCATGCATAGCATTATGTGGAGAGCTGCCCAATTTACTTGAATGTGACCCATATTGCCTACATTTAGTAGGCAAGAAGTGAGCCATACTGTGAAAGTGAAGCTGTATCTATCCTTTCAGAAGACAAATGGACAGTAACAGGCAGGGGCAAGATTCCCTTAAGACCCGCTCCTGTCAAACTAGTTCCTCACTCTTACCCCTGTGGTAAAGGAGCTGTGGAGCAGTATTCTGTTAGAATGAAAGGTGAAATGCGTTATAAATGTGAATAGGAGTAAAGGAATTTAATTTGGTAAAAATTGCATTATTCTTCCAATGAGGTTACTAGTTGCTTGTCATTGAGCCTTTTGCAGTGCTCTAAAAGGAGCAGGGCTTTGCTTTTTTTTGCTTTTTTTTTTTTTTGCCTGAGCTAGATTTTAGTACAGGGTGTTCCACTGGTCCTGTACACACATATGGCTAGCTATTTATACTAGAGACAGAAGTAGAATTATCTGTTAGTGGACAGGGCTGCCACATGCCACGTAACTTGTGACGTAGACAATGAGTTCATATCTACATTTCCAAGATGAGGACTCTGTTCATTTCCAGATTCCTTATATAGGGAATTTTATTAGCTGTAATTTAGGAGATGGGAAATGAAAATTTAATAATACAGATGTTTTAAATTTTTTATATGAAAGCTTTAGGAAATTCACATGCATTTTTGTATACAAAATTTCCTCATTTCCTTCTTCAAATTGAGTTAAATGTTGTAGAAAAACTGACGTTACTTCTTGGTTTGCACATTTGTAACTGGTTGATTGTTGCATTAATTATGTCTCATACTGAGTAAGGTTTGCACCTCCCTTAGTTGGTCATTTATAGCAGTGTTTCCCAACCAGTGTGCCTCCATATGTTTTGGGACTACAACTCCCATCATTCCTGACCACTGGTCTTGCTAGCTAGGAATGATGGGAGTTGTAGTCCCAAAACATCTGGAGGCACACTGGTTGGGAAACACTGATTTATAGCACTCAACCCTTCTAATTTTTTTTCTTTTTGGAAGTTGCAATATCCTCTTCCCACAACAGGATGACTTTGGCTAATTTGCCTTCCACACTTTCACAGTGGGTGCTGGGTAGCTCTACTCCTGCTTCCTACTCCATGCTGGCTCTAGTTTTCAGCAGGGCAGTTTCCATTGTCTTAGTAGCCAGATCATTCCTTCCCTAAGCAGTCACAGACTCAGGGAAGTTATAGCTGCATTTTGGATTCTCAGCTGATGTGACTCTATGCAATGCAGGGATCCTTTTTCTCATCCCGTGAAAGATGAATCAACTGGGGCTGAATATGTGTTCCAAGGTGCTAGGATTATGTTTTTTATGAGCAATCACTGAAAAAGGGCTCATCCACAAATCCTCTGCCTCAGTAAATTTGATGGGCCTTAGGTGCTGTTCTTTAACGTCATTTATTTATTTCTTAGCAAACTAACACAGCTGCTATTCTAGCCTCTTTTGAAGGCATAAAAATTGAAGGTGCCAGATCTGTGCAGGAATAAACATTATAAATTATTAGTCACCCACACCTTAATTTTAAGTGCAAGAGAATTTTCCAGCCCTATAATCTCATTATTATTGATGTTGCTTTGCGCTTATGATATGAATGTTGTCCTCTCAATACATAATGTAAAATCCTTCCGCTTCTGCTCAAGGGTGGAGATACACTTGAATCATTGTCCGCTTCCTATGGTGTCCTTACTATGTTCATCAATGCAAAGCAGAGTTACTTTAAACCTCCAAATGGGTGATGAGGTGAAAAACTGTTGTTCATGTGTTCCATGTTCAGAGAGCATAGAGAGGTCTTTTGTCCTATGGATTAATTGAATGGAACTTCCAATGTTGAAAGACTAGTTTATCTGCAACCATAAGGGCCCAGAGAGTCTTTTGGCTTTTGAAATAGATATGGGTGAAACTTGTACATGTAGTATGGTTTGGAGGATGGTATATTTGGCCCCCAAAACTAGGTTGTCTTAATATCTCTATGTGCATTTGCAGGTGACCGAGCTGAATGAGCCCCTCTCAAATGAAGACAGGAACCTGCTGTCTGTAGCATATAAGAATGTAGTTGGTGCCAGGCGATCTTCCTGGCGAGTCATCAGCAGCATAGAGCAGAAAACCATGGCTGATGGGAATGAGAAGAAGCTGGAAAAGGTTAAAGCATACAGGGAGAAGATTGAAAAGGAGTTGGAGACCGTGTGCAATGATGTTTTGGCCCTGCTAGACAAGTTCTTGATCAAGAACTGCAGTGACATTCAATATGAAAGCAAGGTCTTCTACCTGAAAATGAAAGGTGATTACTACCGCTATTTGGCAGAAGTCGCTGCAGGTGAGAAGAAGAACAGCGTTGTGGAAGCATCAGAGGCTGCCTACAAAGAAGCCTTTGAAATCAGCAAAGAGCACATGCAGCCCACGCACCCAATCAGGTTGGGGTTGGCACTCAACTTCTCTGTCTTCTACTATGAAATCCAGAATGCCCCTGAGCAGGCCTGCCTTCTAGCCAAACAAGCCTTTGATGATGCCATTGCGGAGCTGGACACACTCAACGAGGATTCCTACAAGGACTCCACACTTATCATGCAGCTCCTTCGAGACAACCTCACTCTCTGGACAAGTGACCAGCAGGATGAGGAGGCAGGGGAAGGCAACAATTGAAGAGCTCCCCAGATCACGACTTCCCATCAACCACCACCTCATCACCATCACCAATACTTCTTTGCCACGATCACACTATGTATTTAGTGCTAAGCATAAATGTATTGTTGGCACAGCTGTGAGGTCTGCCAGATGCTGCTTCAGATGGGGCTTCATGGGCATTGCTGGACTAAATGGTGTAACAGCCCTGTTTATCATAGTGGCATATTGTGCAGGAAGAAACTTAAAATGAGGCATTTTAGTTTCATTTGATTCATATTATATGGGTTAATAAAAGAGTGAAAATGATTTAGGAGAATTGATCGGAAATTGAATCTTTAAATTTTCTGCTTGGAGTGGATTGTGTCAGTTCAGCAGTACATCTTATACATGCAAAACATGGAAGTGGCTCTAAGCAGATGTGAACTGATATTGTCCTGTCCATCAATTTTAAAATGTGAGGTTCTATAACAATCTGTGTTTCACTCTTTATGTGCACAGACTTGGTTTCAGGCAACGCATCTTGAGGTTTTGATTTTGATACTTGTAAGCTTTTTTTTGCAGTTTTGAAGAATCATGATTTTTTTTTTTTTGTAAATTCTTTGGCTGTTCAGTTGCCTGTGTATTCTGACAGCGCAGTGTCAATGTTAGCCCATGTTAAGATGGATGATGAGATGCCAGACTTCTAAATTAAGTGTTTTGGAATTAAAGAAAATAAACTGCTGCTTGGGGGAGATAAATTGTGAGAAGTTGTGTGTTTGTTTGAGAGTATTTAAACCCACCAACTAACCAAAGTTCTCAAGGTGACTTACAAAGTACAATGAAATAGGAATTTCTAGAAAGAGGCAAAGGTATATTCAGATTTACCTGCATTCCTCAGATGTTCCATTTGCTGCTGCTGAATCTCTGGGCCACAGCATGTCTCAGAGGAAATTGCCCTCACCTCAAAATGGATGTTAGCCTCTCAAAAAATGGGCTTCTTAGTGATTTCTCACAGCTTCTGCTGGCAGATACAAGATGGAGCAAATAAGTTTACAAGCCTTCTTCAGTTCTCAAATATTTACAAAATAATACTCCCAACGTGTGTAATTATAGTAATTAAATAAGCTTAAACCTGCAAGCCCCTTCTCACTGATTCCAGTAACAGGGAAATGCAGAGTGAATATTTTGCCCCAGTTGCAATGAATGCCTGACTGATTTTTACTGCTTGTGGATGAGGCATGAGGTTTTCTTCTGTCCCATGGGTGCCATAGAACTCTACTGGTATGCCAACCTTACATAGCTTCACTTTAAAGTATGACCAATTGCATAAGATCCCTCTTCTTTTTGACCTAGTTACCTACTGGAGTATCACATTCTGGAAGTTAAGGGCAGATTCCTGGAACATTCCTTTGTTGGAAACAAGAGACAATAATATGAAAGCCAGTTCCTTATCATACATGTCACACGTGCACTTTAGAGGTGGAGCTCTGGCCTGACACATTTGGGAGTATCATGAGGAGGCTAGCATAGCAACAAGAAATGAGAATCTGCCCAATGAGGCTGCCTGAAGACCGAGCAGACATAAATTCCTCCCTCTAGCCTGGGATATTCCTAGTGCCCTTCACATGAGGCCTTTCCCGAATTTAGTCTACCACTACCATTTGCCAAATCAGGTCCTATTGGTGGTGGTGGGGACTCTTGATTTGAACTAGGGATTTTTGGGGGGATTTTTTTAGAATGCTGTTCAAGTATTTTAAGACATGAGACACAACCATTCTGCCATAATAATTGTTATTATTTATTGAATTTATATACTACCCTATAGCCGCAGGCCTCAGGGCAGTTCACAGAATAAAATCAGAATATAAAACCACAAAATAATAAAACATAATAAAAATAAAAACAAGTCAATAACCCCCCCCAACACATTTTAAAAGGGCATAGGATACAGAAGCCCAGTCCTTAATTACTGTACTGACAAGTGGATATGAAGGGGCTTGGGGACATATGTTTAGAGTTGCAACTATTCCACTGCATGCTTAAAAAGGTCCCATTGCAGCCTGGCTGTGACAGGAGTTGTAGTCCACAGCATATTGAGGGGACCCAGTTGAGGAAGGCTTCCCAAAAGTTTGGAAGCAAAGCTTCATTGGTTTAATATGTTGAGTTACCATAAAAGATCAGAGTCTGAAACTCTGGGAACTGCATTCGGGCTGATTTGGGGAAAGGGCTGTAACTCTGTCATGGAGCACCTGCTCTGCATGTAGAAGGTCACAGATCCAATCTGCAGACAGGGCTGGGAGCGAACCCATCTGAAACTTGGGTGATGTGCTGCCAGTCAGTGTGGGCAATACTGAGGTAAATGGACCAAATATAAAGCAGCTTCCTGTGTTCCTAAGACTATGCTGTTGCTCAGTAAATAGGAAACCTGCTTTTCGTTTTCCATCTCTTTGGCCTGAGCAGAGCAGGAATCAGGAGTGGAATGTTAATATCCTACCGGTAGGAGAAAAACACTCTTTAATGAAGGAAAAGCAAACCTTCAGCAGAGGTTATTGATTGGTGTTAAATCTTTTACAACTGCTTGTTAGCCAAAATAAGTCAATGCTATCTCACCCTATTTTGAGGTTATTAAAAAAAAACTCAAGTAGTAACATTATTTGGGGAGGGGGGTCCCCCTTTGCCACAACCAGGAAGTTTTTCATTGTTGTCTAAAGACAGAAAGGCAGGTATGTCTGGGACTTTTGGTACTATGGATAGTCATGGGACATACCCAACTTTTGGTCAGAGTTCATTGCACGTGGTGGCAAATCATGTTCTTGATTTTAATGCTTCTGAATTCCACTCAGTGGCGAAGAAACTGTACAGAGAGTCATGTTGCTGGGACATAAGGATGAATGAATGCCTATAACTACAGTATTTTCATTAGTTTGATGAGCACCCTATGCAGGCAGTTAAAAATCCCTCCCAGAATGGGTGGGGTTATGTTTGCACCATTCCTCTGGGCATTAATGTCTTCTGAGTTCTGGTCAATGTCTGCAGGAGAAGCACAAGCACACCTCAGCAACTGGTCCTGAAGATCCTTCCTAGCCCCTAGAAGTAGAGACAAAGCGGAATTGAGAGGTTTGGGGTTGAGCCAGGGGCGACCATGATGGCTAGGTATGGAAAGACCAACAGATTCTAGAGTCTTCATAGACCCCAGTCATGAGCATCTGACATAGATTGTGGTTTTGTTGGTGTGACCGAAAAATACTACCAGGCTAGTACGGTAACTACCCTGCTGGACTATGGAGTTTCTGGTGGGCGAGGAGTAGAAAGAACCTCTCGACTCTGCAGCCAAACACCTAATTCTAACAGTGCTCTTGCTTATGTGCTCAGCAGGTTCCCACAGGCCTCCAGTTGCCTCCACCACCACCCCCAGTGCTAATCAAAATTCATCCCTTAAGTTTTGCCCATTAATTTATGTATTAAACTTGTTTGGTATGTGAAGCCTGTAGTATATTTTTCAGGATGTTACTGAACCAGCTGTAGAGAAAACCAGCCTTCAGGGTGTGCTGCAAGTGAGCAAGTATTCCCAAACACAATTGCTTAGAGAACAACAACAACAATTATGGAAATTACAGAGGGCAGGAAGAGGACATTTGTTTCAAAACCAAACAGGGCCGCACAATGATTAATTCTTCACCCGGGCCAAGGGATATGTTAATTCCTCCTGGCAAAGATGCATGACGATCCTTCCCTCTTGGTGCCTTACAAACCTTGTTTGTTAGCTCTTCTTCACCCTCCCATCCCTGTGTCCACCCCCCCCACCAGTCCCTATTTACTTTAGAGTATATTTTCCCCTTGACTTTCATGGAGCATCTCCATGGCAACACCATGATGTCATTGCACTAGCAACTGTTGCCTTGGAGACATCATGACGTGGTTGTACTGAGGAGTGTTGCTAGGGTTACGGAGCCAGCTTGCTGAGGAAGTAATGATATCCGACCCGTGTCCGGAGATGTTCCTGTTCCAGGGGGGTGGGGGTGGAGAGAGAGATGCACACAAGAGAAATAAATCATTTGATGTGGGAGGGACCTGTCAAAAAAATTTAATTGCCTATTCTATCTCCTTTAGACTTCTCACGCTATGTGTAGAAAAAGACTGGCTGTTCTAAAGCAGCAGCCACCCAAGTGATAGCAGATTCTGTTTGAGATGAGATGAGATGGTTCCTTATGGTGGTGGCTTTCAAACCATCTTTTTTTGCCTGTTTTTTTTTTGTCAAGGATGTATCTCAAACTAGATTGTGTACATCTTTATTGGTGATTAATTAGATGCCAGCTGGACATTCTACATGGAACATTCATAGAATCATAGAATCATAGAGTTGGAAGAGACCACAAGGGCCATCCAGTCCAACCCCCTGCCAAGCAGGAAACACCATCAAAGCATTCTTGACATATGCCTGTCAAGCCTCTGCTTAAAGACCTCCAAAGAAGGAGACTCCACCACACTCCTTGGTAGCAAATTCCGCTGCCGAACAGCTCTTACTGTCAGGAAGTTCTTCCTAATGTTTAGGTGGAATCTTCTTTCTTGAAGTTTGAATCCATTGCTCCGTGTCCGCTTCTCTGGAGCAGCAGAAAACAATCTTTCTCCCTCCTCTATATGACATCCTTTCATATATTTGAACATGACTATCATATCACCCCTTAACCTTCTCTTCTCCGGGCCAAACATATCCAGCTCCCTAAGCCGTTACTCATAAGGCATCGTTTCCAGGCCTTTGACCATTTTGGTTGCCCTCTTCTGGACACGTTCCAGCTTGTCAGTATCCTCCTTGAACTGTGGTGCCCAGAACTGGACACAGTACTCCAGGTGAGGTCTGACCAGAGCAGAATACAGTGGTACTATTACTTCCCTAGATCTAGATGCTATACTCCTATTGATGCAGCCCAGAATTGCATTGGCTTTTTTAGCTGCTGCATCACACTGCTGACTCATGTTAAGTTTGTGGTCTAGATCCTTTTCACATGTACTGCTCTCAAGCCAGGTGTCACCCATCCTGTATTTGTGCTTTTCATTTCTTTTGCCCAAGTGTAGTACCTTGCATTTCTCCTTGTTAAAATTCATCTTGTTTGCTTTGGCCCAGTTGTCTAATCTGTTAAGGTCATTTTGAAGTGTGATCCTGTCCTCTGGGGTATTAGCCACCGCTGCCAATTTGGTGTCGTCTGCAAACTTGCTCAGGATGCCCTCAAGCCCATCATCCAAGTCATTGATAAAGATGTTGAATAAGACTGGGCCCAAGACAGAACCCTGTGGCACCCCACTAGTCACTACTCTCCAGGATGAGGAGGAGCCATTGATGAGCACCCTTTGGGTTCGTACACCCTGCTCCATGTTACAGAGGCCCGGCTGGTCTCAGCTGGAAGCTAGGCATTGAGTGTTGCTGGTCCCATGCTGTGGAACAGTCTTCCAGCAGAGATGCAGCAGGCACCCTCACTTTTAACTTTCAGGTGCCTCAAAGGCTATTTTAAAAGCCAACAGGCCTTTGCAGCAGTTTAATTTATATTTTTGTTTAGCCAATCACCTTAACAATTAACTGTTATAAAAGTGGTGCTTTATGTTTTAACATGGCATACTGCTCTGATATTTTAGGATAGGGTGGTATGAAATTATTTTTATTTAAGCAGCTTGGCGTCCTCCTGAACCCAAAATATTTACATCTTGCAATTCCCCAATGACTCTGCTGGAGGCAGTAAACCCTTGCAGATGGAGGATGCTCTTGCTTGTGGAGTTTCTAAAAGAAGCAGCAAAGCGGTTTGCAATCTTAAGATCTTTCCATTTCCCTGTGAAACATATAACTGCCTTGTCTTTGTTGGGGAGAGGGTGAGCTGCCAGCCAGATTAATGCAATCTCTCTGTTTACATCTTCTCTTTTGCTTTAAACACTTCTAAAACATGCCAGGTAACATCATGTCATCATTCACCATGCCTTAAGAATTCCCGAAGAGCCTGGAGATAGGTAAAGCTGAAGAGTGCGGCCATTCTGTCCCAAACAGTGTTTTTGCCACTTCTGCCAAGCCCACACAAACAAGCCCTCTCCCACTTGTGATTCTCACCAGCTGGTATTCAAAGGCCTCTGAGGCAGAGGTAGAAAGTAGCCACTGTGGTTAGTAGCCAATGGCTAGTAGCCATTGATAGCTAAAAGCAGTTGTGCTAGATCAGGTCAGTAGCCCATCTAGTCCAGCATCCTGTTCTCACAGTGGCCAACCAGATCCCTGCAGGAAGTCTGGAAGCAGAACCTAAGAGCAAAATAGCACCCTCTCCTCCTGTGGCGTCCATCAACTGGTACTGCCTCTAACCATTTGCCTGGACCAAACTGTGTGTACTTTTAAAGTGCACTTGAAACACAATCCCCCCTTCAGATATTTATGGGTACTGTTGTTTGTTGAAAGGTTGCTGGGAATCGTAACTCTGTGACATAGCTGCCAAGTTTTCCCTTTTCTCACGAGGAAGCCTATTCAGCATGAGGGAATTTCCCTTAAAAAAAGGGATAACTTGGCAGCTATGCTCTGTGAGGGGTAAACTACAGTGCCCAGAATTCTTTGAGGGGGATAATGTGTTTGAATGTGCTTTAAAGGTATAGTCTCACTCTCTGGATCAGGTATCCCCAAACTGCGGCCCTCCAGATGTTTTGGCCTACAACTCCCATGATCCCTAGCTAACAGGACCAGTGGTCAGGGATGATGGGAACTGTAGTCTCAAAACATCTGAAGGGCCGAAGTTTGGGGATGCCTGCTCTGGATCATCACCTTGTCGAGGTGAGTAGACTTGTACGTTCCTATGACCCTTGTGAGCGAAGTCGTCAGGAATCTCTTACTCCCATCAGGGTCACCCAAGGCGGAAAGGTCAAAGGGAAGGAGCTAGACAAAGAATGATCCAAGAAGTCCTCAATGGCAGAACAGGCGGGTGATAACAAGTGGTATGTTACAACACCTGTGAAGGCGGATGAAGGCTGCAGCAGATAAGAATCTACCGGTCTTTGTGACTACTCATGCCATCGGAACAGAGCCTTACTACGAAGACACTGCATTGGTCAGCGTGCACTGATCTACACACATAAAACAAAATCACACACAGGCATCTTCCAAAAACCAAAACCAAACCCCAAAAGTCCCACGGCGATCGGCAAATGGTAACGGGCAGGATCGTGAAATCTGGAAGCCGCTAGTCATAAAACCGGCACATGGGCAGTGGATACAGATTCAGTCATTCTGACTCAAGGAACAAGGCAGTCGAGCAGCTCGGCAGCTGTATCCATGACTGAGCAGCCCTTTTTAGGATCCATTCTGCTCACCCCAAAAAGGGGGAGGGGCTAGAAAAGGTGCCCTAAACATAGTTTGCCTCCCCTTTTCCCCTGACTGGATTACCATGCCCAGTGGGGTCAACTCCCGCCCGGAAACCAATGTCCCCACTGTGGAAGGATGTGTGGATCCAGAACTGGCCTCCACAGTCACTTACGGACTCACTGTTAAAAACTCTGTTTATGGAAGACAATCTTACTCAGCTACAAGTGATCGCCAAAGAAGAGGAAGAAAAGGTATATTGTGTTCACAGCTTTAGGTCATTACTAGGAAAGAGGTGGAAATAGCTAGAGGTGGAGAGTCTACTGCTGTGGTAGACACCTCTCCACATTTGGTTCCATAAACTCATGTCCAGTGCCCCTTACCGTAAAAAAGCATTATTCAGAATAGTTGTTTGCACAACCTACTAAGAAAGATAACACAATAAAATTCAGCAAAGAGTATTGCATGAAAATTATTTTTACACATTCTTATTAATATATATGGGACCCAGGTGGCGCTGTGGTTAAACCACTGAGCCTAGGGCTTGCTGATCAGAAGGTTGGTGAGCTCCCGTTGCTTGGTCCCAGCTCCTGCCAACCTAGCAGTTCGAAAGCACGTCAAAATGCAAGTAGATAAATAGGAACCGCTACAGCGGGAAGGTAAACGGCGTTTCCATGTGCTGCTCTGGTTTGCCAGAAGCGGCTTTGTCATGCTGGCCACATGACCTGGAAGCTATACGCCGGCTCCCTCGGCCAATAATGTGAGATGAGCACGCAACCCCAGAGTCAGTCACGACTGGACCTAATGGTCAGGGGTCCCTTTACATACATATATATATATATATATATATATATATGTAAAAATCGTGAAAGTGTGTATTCCACTTTTCTCCGTAGCCGCTTGACCGATCGTCCTGAAATTTTGACACAACGATCCAGGCCACTCCCCGAGCATTGTTAAAAAAAAATCCCTCAATTTTCACACCTGGGCAGGTAGAAACCTGCTTTTCCACAAAGTAAAACAGCACCCTCAAGTGGAATTCCTCCCACATTACACCCCCTCCCTTCCTGTGAAATCTACACCACACCCACAAACCAAATAATGACACCATCAACCAAGCAACTGAAACCAGAAAGGCGGCCATTATCAGAGCCCTAGGCCCCTGCCAGGCTGCTAGGCCCCCACTAGGCCCGGGGGGGGGGAGAGGGGGAATGCCTGGGTTGCAGGCTGCTGCATGGCCTTTGTTTTATGTAGGCCCCTGCCAGGCCCCCACTAGGCCTGGGGGGGGGATAACCCACAGCAACGCACTTGGGGGCACGGCAAGGGGGTTTTACTTTAAAATTTAGCACCACTACCTCCCCACCAAATAACCACAAGACAAAAATAAATACCATCATTCAAAACGTCATGAGATATGCCGGTCATAGAGAGGGTGGGGGGAACAAACAGAATAGATCATGGATCGGGACACGTGGGGGCAGTCACAGGGATTAGCCACAACAACGCGTCACACCCACAAACCCCGCCTCCGCCACGAGATCCTGTAAAACAGGGACTCTGAGGCTCAGGGGGATCTGAAGGGAGCCTATTACCCTCCATTTGACAGACTAACACACAGCAAACGCGTGCAGGGCCAGCTAGTGAAAACATAAGAGTGAAGAACTTATCTCTATCTATCACTATTTACGAAACATGCACCAACCTTCACCTACCACAATTGTGCATCAACTAATTTATAAGAAAATCAATAGCTATTTTAATAGTTGGCTATCTTGTGACAACTCAGAATAGTAAATGCAAACAGATATGGCTAAAGGAAATAACTTTGAAAGTGATAAGAGCAATAAAACTATAAATAAAAGCAAGGAAGGTGTTTTGCTGTAGGCTGTAGCCTGCTCAATCATAAAAGAGCGATCGAACATGCTCGGAGGGCTCCGATCTACTGATTGCTTATAAGCTAGGAGGGGTTCAGCAGGGCCACAAGGGAGGCCTGAGATGCACCCGGGGGAATGCTTGGATGCAAACAAGTGTGTGCCTATTTATTTAAATAAATCTCCCAGTTACTTTGGTTATAGTATTCTTATTATTTTTTTAATTTTAAATAACAGCAATACTGTTGTGGGTGGCTTCATATCTGTGGACTTGGAACTCATACCATTAAACTGATCAAAGTACTTCCAGAGTAGCACAGAATGTCCTGCCATTCCCCTCCTTTCAAGTCAGCCTCATTATCTCTTTCCTGATTGTGGCCATTGCTGAACAGGAAAGGTAACTTTATATGGGATGCCTCCGACTTAAGGCGGCTACCAAATTTCTCCTTTGGGAGCAACACAGAAGCTGGGAAATGGTGGTGCTGGCCACAGCATCCTTCTGGCAAAAGCCTGGAGAGTCCGGGACAGGGTGCTTCCTGGCAGCGGTGGGGAACATCTGTGCCCAGTCTCCAGATGTTGTTGGACTTCAGGCACCAGCAGCCAACATGGCTAATGTCCAGGGATGAGGGCGGGAATTGCAGACCAACAGCATCTACCGGTAAAGAGCCACAGCTTAACCGCTCCCCTGGTTCTATGGCAACAGAAAGTGGGAGAAAGTGAGTAGGCATCGTGGATTTTTAAAACAGTCCCATCCCATAGTGCAGTTTTACACATGAGAGGTTCTTGACATGCTCTTACCAGGTCAACCAGGGTGACAGCTGTGTTGCTTGCTTGCTTGCTTGCTTTCCTGGCAAGGCCCCAGGGCAATAGGGTGGGCATACATCAGCATATGCAAATGATATGCAAACCTGTGCCCGTCTCTTATTGGGGAAGGTGATGAATATCCCTTCCCTTCCTATTTCTGGGCGTTGTACAAGTTTTACACTTCGCCCCACCAAAAAACAGCAAGAGGAAACAGATTCGCATAAAATTGGAGATGCTTATTTCTATGCATGGATGCAAACTGGGACATAATTACCATCATTTTAAAAAAACAAACACTGGTGAAAAAGAATGTGACCAGGTGAGCTGTCTCTTCAGCCGAGGGGTCAATTCAAGGCCTTTCCTTCTCCTCCTGCTCTCCCTTCTCAGGGTTTTCATTATCGTTCAACCTAATTTGTTCCAGTAGAGGCCTGGCTGTCTTCTGGCAGCCTTTCAAAGAGAGGACTATCCTCTGTAAAGAAGAGCACATAATTGTTGTTGTTGTTGTTGTTGTTGTTGTTGTTGTTGTTGTTGTTGTTGTTTTATGCCCTGCCCATCTGCCCTGGTTTCCCCAGCCACTCTGGGTGGCTTACAGTACATATTAAAAAATAGTAAAAACTCAAACATTAAAAAAAAACCTCCTGATTTTGATGCATATACCAGCAGGTGACAAGCAAAGTGGATTTTGTGACCCCTTATGGTTGTGCTAAGAGATATAGACTTTAAAGCTGGAAGGATAAACACCCACCGTCTATTGCGTAATGGTCTGAGGGCCTCCCTGCCCTGGCTGCATTGGAAGACATTTCCCAAAAAATGTCAGTCTCGTGGGGATACCAATTTGAGCATCTAAATGGCTTATCTTCCCTTAAATGTTTAATTTAAGACAAGTGCATTGATGGTTCTTGTGTCCTTAATGTGAGCTGATGGAGAGGTGGGGGTTTTTTTGCTGGGGTTCCCCCCCACCCCTTCATTTTTGTCCCTTTATCTTTTTAATTCTTTGTTAAATTCACTACTTTTTTAAAAAGTAAATCTGCACATGACATTCCCCCCCTCCCCCGGGAATGGCAATTCTGCAATGATGGGGAAAGGGCTGTTCAAGTCTCTTGGAGCCACCTCACTAACACAAAAGGTTGGCTGTCCAGATTCCTGCATGTGGATGCCGAGCAGCCTTGTGTCTGCTCACAAGTGTGCAAGATCCGGCACACCGGGTGTCCAAACGTCGAAAAGCGGACAGAAAGCATCCTAGGCCTTGGTGTCTGATGAAGATGCCTTTGAAGGCTCAAGAGGACGACTTGTCTCATGTAGGAGAAGGGAGGCCTGTTTTGTCTGCCTGCAGCTGTGTTGCAATCAGGGAAACTGAGACCCAAAGAGAGTTCCTTAATGAAAGGCACTGGGAACAGACTTCTGGGAATTGTGGTGCTCGGCCTGCACTTCAGCCTAGAGACAGGCATTCCTTGCCTTTGGATGTAATTACCGGCAAGTCCTCTCTGCAAGGCCTTGCTGATGGCTAGGTTTCTCCTCTGAGGTTCCCAGACCGGCCCAGGAAAACGGCCTCCTTAGATCAGCCTTGGCAACGGGCACAACCCCTGGAGTTATTGTGGTTAATTACTGTAGCAATTTCCAAGTACTATGACAACATTTACTGCCACGTACAAGGCCTTTCGCTTATTCGCCTCTATTACTGGCACAACCCTCCCGTTTGTTTTGCTCTGCTTTATTTATCCATTTGTGAGCTTTCTTACCCGCCCTTAGCTGAAAGGTCTCTGGGCGAGTGATAGCCGTAGAATCATACCAGTGGAAAACAAGTAAAACAGAAACAGAGCAGTTTCTGTACAAGTATGAAAACAATTCCAAGCAGCGGCAGATGGAGGCAACAAGGAGTATAGCATCTAGATCAAGGGAAGTAATAGTACCACTGTATTCTGCTCTGGTCAGACCTCACCTGGAGTACTGTGTCCAGTTCTGGGCACCACAGTTCAAGAAGGATACTGACAAGCTGGAACGTGTCCAGAGGAGGGCAACCAAAATGGTCAAAGGCCTGGAAACAATGCCTTATGAGGAACGGCTTAGGGAGCTGGGTATGTTTAGCCTGGAGAAGAGAAGGTTAAGGGGTCATATGATAGCCATGTTCAAATATATGAAAGGATGTCATATGGAGGAGGGAGAAAGATTGTTTTCTGCTGCTCCAGAGAAGCGGACACGGAGCAATGGATTCAAACTTCAAGAAAGAAGATTCCACCTAAACATTAGGAAGAACTTCCTGACAGTAAGAGTTGTTCGGCAGTGGAATTTGCTACCAAGGAGTGTGGTGGAGTCTCCTTCTTTGGAGGTCTTTAAGCAGAGGCTTGACAGCCATCTGTCAGGAATGCTTTGATGGTGTTTCCTGCTTGGCAGGGGGTTGGACTGGATGGCCCTTGTGGTCTCTTCCAACTCTATGATTCTAGGATGCTGGACTAGATGGGCCATTTTGGCCTGATTCAGCAGCCAGACTCTCACGTTCTTCATATCTTTCATTCTTCCAGACCTAATGCAGCACTAAATCCTCTTTCTGTGGCCTCCTGCCCTGCATCCTGCCCCACTGTTGCCCTCCTGTCCTCCTTTGAGATAAATAAGGTAAAGCCAACAGCAGAGGAGACAAAACTTTCCTAAGCCACAAAGAGAACTGTGGATCAAAGCACCAACTGATCCTTCCTAGGCTGCCAAGTGCAGAGAGGATTGGATGTGGGAAGGACAGGCTGTCTTTCTGCAGTGATAAGGATCCCTGAGTCGGAAGCAGAACAACAAGCCCCCCCCTTTACTTCCCAGTTACATATTGAGCCTAGACTGTACTTCAAGAGGGCACCAAGGCTGCCGACTTTTCCCTACCCGGGCTCTTGTGCAAATAAAATTCTTTGGCTCCTGGGCTTAGCTCTAAACCAATATTAGTTTGAATATTTACCTGGCAAGACCTCTTTGGCACGTCTCTCAGATACTGATTAGCAAACATCCAACTTGTAGCTGTCCTGGGATCTGAGAGAGGATTTAAAAGCACAAGCACACAAACCACTTTACGGGGCCAGTATGATGGAAAGGCTGGCAACACTTGGCACCAAGGCTGCCACAGCATGGGCATCCTGCCACAGCATGGGCCATGTCTTGTGATCAATTATGTGGGGCGGGGCTTACCTGCCCTCCTATTTTATTCAAGCTGGCACCCCCACTTGGCAGTGACTGGGCCCTGCTGAACTTTTCTCTTCACCTGGGCTGAAAATTGAGGTTTTATTTAATCAACTGACTTATAGACCACTTAATTAAATAATAATAATAATAATCTCTGAGTGGTTTGCAAAGTAAAAACTAAAATCAACACTAGAATGCACAACAACAACAACAGTAATAATAATAATATCTAGACTAGAATGCAAATAAAATTGGACGAGGGGCAATAAATAATAAAACTGTTTGGCACTGCTGAGCTGTGTCTCCTTCTACAAGAAGGGCCAAGGCTCTGTGGTGCAGAGCAGCTGCTTGGCCTGTAGAAGGTCTCAGGTTCAATCCTCATTGGCATTTCCCTATAGTGCTGGGAAATACCCTTGCCTAAAATCTTGGAGGGATGTTGCCAGGCAGTGCCAACAATATTTTTTACATAATATATGGGGCTTGACAATTGGCCAGCATAGACGGATTCTCTGTGCCTTCGCATCTGCAAAAAGAGTGATATCGATACATTGGAAGAACAAAAATATAACCCCCCCCCCTTTCGATCAACTCTTGCAACCTATGAACGGATTGCTTTCAGACGAAGATTATGGATGGAAAAATGTAACGATATTTGACACATATTTATCGAAATCATCGGGACACATGAATCAACATATACTTGAGGGAAACAATAAGTTTATCCATCTACATATATACGAAATAATTTTGTAACCTTAATTTTATTTTATGGTTATTTTATTGGTGTTTTGCTCTGCGCTTTTAAAATTAATGTATCCTTTTTCTTTTCTATTCTTTTTTTCTTATTTACTTTAACTCACTATAAAAATCTCAAAAAAATATAAATAAATGAATAAACAATACTGAGCTAGCTGGGCCAATGGCCTGACTCTGTTTAAGGTTGCTTCCTCTGTTCCTATTTTGAAACAGCCATAGCTCAGTGGCCTGTCTGGCATGTAGAAGGTCCCAGGTTCAATCCCCGGCACCTCCAGGTAGGGAGGGGAAAGGCTCACTGATTTGAACCCTGGAAAGGCACTGCCAGTCAGTGTAGACAATACTGAGTTAGATGGATTTAATGGTGCAAATATAAGGCAGCTTCCTATGTTCCCAGTAGTGTGTGTGTGTGTGTGTAACTGGCATCCAGATGCACAATGCCATTGAAAGCCTTCTCCTCCAAGACTCGAGCGTTGTTCAATATGGATTACCAGCCCATTTGGATTTCCTAACTCAGGTATGAAAAAAATGTTCTGATTTGGCCCTCGTTGCAAGGAGCTGCTACCTGCAGCAGGTGCTTCTGGTGTCAAGTCAGGGTCGCTTGAGCTACTAATTAATCTCAGATGGGCTTTTTCTTTGGGTTCCACACACCACAGGTGCCTCCTCCCTCTCCCCATTCGCCAGCCAGGTTAGAGTCCACTCTGGAGAGAGCTATCTCGCCAAACGTTTATCTGAGCAATTGCACCAAAGAGCGGTTCCAGGCACATGCCTGGCCTGCGTGAATATCAGGGATGCTCCTTCACCTCCTCGGTCCCATGCAGGGACGTTTCCTCTCCAGACTTGGTGCTGCCTTTCCCCATCTCTGTGAGGGGTCTGGGGAGGACCCTAGTTCTCACTGCACTTCGGATATTTTGTAGGGGGTATATACCCCAGGTGGGAGACAGTGTTTGGCTGGTCCAGGGTCAAGGCCATGCACACACATGCTCTGTGCCGGTCACTTAAAATTATGTGTGAGGAAGGAACATAGGAAGCTGTATTTACGCTAAATCAGATGACTGCCTGGGTAGCTTGGGTGTTAGAGGATGGTGCTGATAACGCAAAGGTTGCAGGTTTGATCCTCGTATGGGGCAGATGCATATTCCTGCATTGCAGGGGGTTGGACTAGATGATTCTCAGGGTCCCTTCCAGCTCTACAATTCTATGATTTCTATGACTATCTAGCTCAGTACTCTCCACACGGACTGGCAGCAGCTCTCCAGGGTTTCAGGCAGGGGAAATTTCCAGCAATAACTGGAGATGCTGTCAGGGATCAAATCTGGGACCTTCTGCATGCAAAGCAGGTGCACTGTCGCCAAACTGCAGCTGGAACATAGCTGCCAAGTTATCCCTTTTTTAAAGGGATTTTCCCTTATGCTGAATAGGCTTCCTCGCGAGAAAAGGGAAAACTTGGCAGCTATGAGCTGGAAACATGCTCTCCAGATGTTTTGGGCTATAGCCTCCATCAAATACAGCTAGTGAGTTTAGTGGTCGGGGATTATGCAATTCTTAACCCAAAACATTTGGAGGACATGAGCTGGTGGAAGACTGGTCCTCAGATTCCATTCCAACCCCAACCCGTATTTATTTCTATGTCACTACTTGCTGTCTGTACCAGTGGACAGAGTGGGCTGTTTCAGGGTTACATTTCATTGTCTGGAATTGCCCCAGGTTTGGGGCAGCTCGTTTGGCAGCGGCGACATGCCTAGCCCTGAGCTGGGAACAGGCCTGCCGTCCTCAGAGGATGAACCAAACACCCCAGAAGCCAAAGACCTGGAGGATAGGGCAAATTCATGGAGATGAGGGCTGTCAATGGCTAAGAGCCATGGTGGCTATGCTCTGCCAGCAATTCTTCTGAATCCCAGTTGTTGGAAACCATGGGAGAGGGGAAATGCTTGGGTCCTGCTTGCAAGTTTCCCACTGGCATCCAGTTGGCCACTGTGAGAACAGGATGCCGGACTGGAGGGCCATTGGCCTGATCCAGCAGGCTCTCCTTGTGTTCTTATGTGTGTACGTAGCCTTGTGCACGAACGAGTGTCCGTGAGGAACTATTTGCAACCCTTCTGCTTCAGCAGAATCTATCCAAGTTCTGCTGTGCGATGCCCCAGCAGCAAAAAAACAACAACTGATGGCAAGGCTTTTCTGGCCCTGAGGGAGGATGACTAAAGATGATTGCTGGACCAGGAAGCTCACCAGCTTGAGCCCTGAGCTCCGCATTGCCCTAGCACCATGCAATAAGAACTTATAAAGTGAGGCGATGAATGGGTTGCCAAGGTATCGCATTAGGCTTCAGGAGCAGGAACTGTCATCCAGGCATGTAAACATCTAATTTCTCCAGGCAGAGAGAAATGTGTAGCAGAGAGTAAACAACGAAGGAGCCTCAGGTTGTATCAAACAGCAACATCCTTTTATGGCACCCACAAGGCAACATGTGGGCTCTCTTCTTCATGCTGTGCTTTCATTGTGGTTGTCTAAGCTGCCTCGCAGGGTTGTTGTGGGTGTAAAACGAAGGGGAGGGCAGCCATATATGCTGTTTTGAGCTTCCTGGAGCACAGACAAGGAATACAAACGTAGTGAATTAAAATACTTTCCCTGCAATCTCTTATCAATCGTTCAGAATGTGCCTGAAATGGCCGTCCGAGCACTACTTGGAACCCTGGAGAGCTGCTGCCAGCTATTGTGTACAATATGAACTAGATGAGCCTGTGGTCTGACTCAGCAGAAAGCAGCTTAATATGCAAATCACTGCTTCTTGGAGACCCATGAAGTCTCCCTTGGCAGACTGTTGCATTTCAGACGCTGCTGCTTTGAGGAAGCTGACGGGACCTTCTCTCCCAGGAGACCCTTTCTCTTTCGTAAGAGGCGCTGGGAACAAGTTCGTCCACACCGTGAATAAATGCGCCGCCTAGTTTAATACCCAGATCTTTCATTATTATAATCCCTTGGTTTGCAGAAGCAATTTCATGTTGGTGACCTCGCCTTCTGTAAATTCTTGAAAGGCTTTGTGGTTCACCAGCCTTGGGGAAGTCTTTCCGCAACGGGCAACTCCTTTAATCAGAGGGTGATGGCTCCCTTTTTACTCATGCATTTCCCAAGCAGCCACAATATCTGAAGCTTGCTCTCCTCGGAAATAAGCCCGGCTTAACTCTAGGCTACAGAGTCCTTCAAAAGAGGATCTCCGGATGTCGTGAAATGCCAGCTCCCACCACCCCTGACCATTGAGTGACCTGGCTTGGAGTTGTAGTCCAAAAACATCTGGGAATGCAAGGTTGGATAAGACAGCTGTAAGGGAACCTCGCCCCACTGTTGTCCTGCCTCTTTATTTTGCTGGGGGGGGGGGCGAAGCTGCTGTCAGTCTGGAAGAGGTGGTCCAGCACTTGCATGTCTCCCCCCCCCAAAAAAAATATCACAGGAGCAAAGTGTGGGTGATGTTAGGAACTTTATGAGTGCCCCCATAATGTACCTGGAAAGGTATAGATTGGCTTAGAAGCACAAGAGCAGGATAGGCCATCTTTTTGAAGTCAGTTGGCACCCTCCATCCAAGCCACCTTAATGCAGGTCTTACATTGGGAGAGTCAGTGTTGTTGTCATTTATTAAATTTATTGGTCACTTTTTCTTGCCAATGGCAACTCAAAGCAGCTCACAACCAAATAGATACAACTCACAGTGATACATTAAAATGAAACCCCCCGAAAGACATTAGTGTAATGCTTAGAGTACAGGACTAGGGCCTCCTCGGAGACCAAGGCTTGAATCCTCACTCAGCCATGAATCTCACTGGGTGACCTTGAGGGTAGGGTTGCCAGACTCCATAGAGGACAGGACTTCTGTGCCTTTAATTGCGAGCCTGGAAACCTTAAAGAGAAACCAGCAAACCCTTTTCTTGGAAGTTAAACAAAGGGTCTGCTGGTTTCTCTTTAAGGTTTCCAGACTCAAAAGAGAGCAGGGCAATTAAAGGCACAGAAGTCCTATCCTCTACTGAGTCTGGCAACCCTACTTGAGGGCCAGGCACTGCCTCTCAGCCTACCTCACAAAGCTGTTGTGGGGATTAAAAAAGGAGTAGGGAGACCTCCTTGAAGAAAAAGGTGGTAAATAAATGCAACAGATTTGAAACTCCCTTGAGAGGTTGTGGACTGTTCTTCCTCTTTTTAAGCAGAGGTTGCATGGTCATCTATCATGGATGATTTAGTTGAAATGCACGCATTCCAGGGGTTGGCAAATGACCCTCAGGGTCCCTTCCAGCTCTATAATTTCTCGATTCTATGAAAAAGGGCACCCCCCCCCACTGCCCAGTGTTCAGATCCCTCTCTGGGCATGTTCCTGACGCTTTGCTGGCCACGTGCTGGAGGCGCTGAGCTGCAGAACATCTCCCTATGGCCTGGAGTCGGGCTGTTCCCTAGAAAGAGCTCGGTGCATGTGACCTTCTTATATAGCAGCAATCGCAAGACGTGGCGTGAGCAATTAAAGCAGCCCCGCTAATCAGAAAACAGAAAGCCCTGCGGGTGAAAGTATAATATCATTAGGCAGTAATCAAACTCACCGTTCGGAAACAAGCGAGAGATAAGTGTCAATTGGTCCCTGGATGATTGCAGCTCTGATGTGGATTAATAGGCCAAGCTGTTGCAGGGCTCTGTAGTTGAGTTACAGGTCTTCTGGTGTGCTTTCTCTTGGGCAGAGTCAAACTCAGCATGGACAAAAACTCTTAAAGGGAGCAGGGAGGGAGTCTGCTGCGATTCATAACTCTCCCCTCCTCCATTTCCGGCCTTTAAGAGCTGTGTGGGATGCAGCAACAGATCTTGACCAGCTGCAGTGGTTAAAGGCTTGGACAGGTGCCGGCCCTACTATGAGGCAAAGGGAAGAAGTTGCCTCAGGTAGAAGAAGTTGATGCGGGGAAGAGTGGACAGAGCTGTGTGTGCTGGAGAGCTGCCACCCATCACTGTCGCCAGTGACTTATGGGCCACTGTTCTGTCTCATAAGAGCCTGCTGGATCAGGCCAATTACCTTTCTAGTCCAGCCTGCTGTTCTCACAGTGGCCACCCAGATGCCCCAGTGGGAAGCCCACAGGCAGGATTCAAGCACAAGAGCAACTTTCCCCTCCTGTGGCTTCCAGCAATTGGTATTCATGAAGATTAGTGTCTCTAACAGTGGAGAAGGGACATAGCCATTGTGGCTAGTAGCCATCGATAGCCCTCTCCGCCATGAATCTGTCTAATCCTCTTTTAAAGCCATCTAGGCTGCTGGCCATCACAGCCTCTTGTGGAAGCAAGCTTCATAGTTTAACTATGTGTTTTGTGAATAAGTACTTTCTTTTATTTGCTTCCAACATTCAGCTTCCTTGGATGCTCACAAGTTTTAGCGTTAGGAGAGGGGGCGAAATTTTTTCTCTCTTATCAGTTTTCTCCATGCCATGCAGAATTGTGCAATATATTATTGTGTCGCCTCTTGCTCCCTCTTTCTCTAAACTAAAAAGTCCCAAAAAGTCACTCTATCCCCTTGATCTGAGTGCTCACTGGAAGGAGAGATCGTGAAGCTGAGGCTCCAATACATTGGCTACCCCATGAGAAGAGAAGAATCCTTGGAAAAGACCCCGATGTTGGGAAAGATTGAGGGCACTAGGAGAAGGGGACCGACAGAGGACGAGATGGTTGGACAGTGTTCTCAAAGCTACGAACATGAGTTTGACCAAACTGCGGGAGGCAGTGCAAGACAGGAGTGCCTGGCGTGCTATGGTCCATGGGGTCACGAAGAGTCAGACACGACTAAACGACTAAACAACAACAACATCCCCTTGATCATTTCGGTTGCCCTTTTCTGAACCTTTTCCAACTCTACAATCTCCTTTTTGAGGGGAGGTGACCAGAACTGCACACAGTATTCCATATGCAGCCGCTTGTTAGAAAGACGGCAGGAAATGCAGGAAAAAAAACCAGTGCTGAATTGGGAACCAAGTCAAGAACTGTTAATTTGCTTGGAAGGAAACATTTCACAGCAGTTGGCCATCGGACTTACTCTTCGCCCCATGGTTTCTGGATGGTTTGGGCTCTTCTGAATAATACCTTGGTGTGGTGGACAGCTATAAGGTTTTGCTGCACTTTCTCATTATTCTCACTCCCCTGAAATACAGTAAATTTAAAGTCTAGAATAGTTTAGGTGAGACCCAGCCAGAAGCTGTCTTGTAAATCCCATGCCATATACTCACTAGTGACTAGTCCTTTGGACCTGATAAAGTTTGAACATTGTAATCAGATTCCATTTGCACGACCTTCTAGCATGGCTGCTATTGTTATTATTATACTTGTGCAACCTTTTGAAGAAGAAGAAGAAGAAGAAGAAGAAGAAGAAGAAGAAGAAGAAGAAGAAGAAGAAGAAGAAGAAGAAGAAGAAGAAAAGTTTGGATTTGATATCCCGCTTTATCACTACCCGAAGGAGTCTCAAAGCAGCTAACAATCTCCTTTCCCCTCCTCCCCAACAACAGACACCCTGTGAGGTGGGTGGGGCTGAGAGACTTCAAAAAAGTGTGACTAGCCCAAGGTCACCCAGCAGCTGCATGTGGAGGAGCGGAGACTCGAACCCAGTTCCCCAGATTAGGAGTCTACCGCTCTTAACCACTACACCCCACCCCACCCCCTTCAGGTATGCAGAGTCCCTGGTTCACTTGTCCTTAATTTGCTTACTCATATATCCATCAAGGTCAGCTCTCTTTCACACACACACACACACACACACACACACACACACACACACACACACACACACCTTACTAGCCCGTGACGAAGAAACTAAAAACAGCAAAATAATAATAATAGATTAAAGCAAGCCAACCTGTTCTGTCCTTCCAGACTGATCAGTCTGTCAGTTAATGCAGTCTCACTTTTGCCTAGGAAGAGCTTTGTTTGTGTCTTGAGATCTTCGACTCAATCTTCCATCTCTACAGTTCGAAAAGCTAATAATAATAATAATAATAATAATAATAATAATAATAATAATAATAATAATACCTATTTGCTCTGCTAGAAAAACTTCCCAGAGCAGCATACAGCATAATAAAACCATATAAAAGAATGATTTTCAGGGGTTGGACAAATTTGTGGAAGAGGAGAGGGCTATTGGTGGCTATGCTTCACCTCCACTGTCAGAGGCAGGAAGTGCTTCTGGATTCCAGTTTCTGGGAGCCACAGGTGGGGAGAGTGGACTTGTGCTTGAATCCTGCCTGCTTGAGGCATCTCTTTGGCTATCTCGAGAACAGGATGCTAGACTAGGTTGTTGTTGTTGTTGTTTAGTCGTTTAGTCGTGTCCGACTCTTTGTGACCCCATGGACCATAGCACGCCAGGCACTCCTGTCTTGCACTGCCTCCCGCAGTTTGGTCAAACTCATGTTCGTAGCTTCGAGAACACTGTTCAACCATCTCGTCCTCTGCCGTCCCCTTCTCCTTGTGCCCTCAATCTTTCCCAACATCAGGGTAGTTACTCTGTAGTTACTCTGACCTCCTCTGCTCCATTTAGCTGTGAGTCCTGCATTGAAGGGGGTTGGACTTGATGACTCTTTGGGTCCCCTTCCAGCTCTACAATTCTACGATTCATTCACTGATTTATTTAGACAATTTATATACAGTTTACCTTGGTTCTCAAACTTAATCCATTCCAGGAATCCGTTCGACTCCCGAAACCATTCGAGAACCAAGGCGCAGTTTCCAATTGGCTGCAGGACCTTCCTGCACTCAATCAGAAGGCAAGTAAGCCGCGTCGGACATTCGGCTTTACTTTCGGGTTTGCAGCGTTCAGGAGCCGATTTGTTTGACAGCTAAGCCGTTTGGGAACCAAGGTACCACTGTGCTGCTTAACCATTTTTTTGAGGGAAGGGCTCTAAGTGTCTTACAAGTATCATAAAAGATTACCAGTAAAAATCAGACAATAAAAAATACATTACATATTTTAAAGCCCATCTGTTAAAAATAGGGTTGCCAGACTCAATAGAGGACAGGACTTCTGTGCCTTTAATTGCCCTGCTCTCTTTTGAGTTTGGAAACCTTTAAAGAGAAACCAACAGACCCTTTGCTTGGAAATTAAACAAAGGGTCTGCTGGTTTCTCTCTAAGGTTTCCAGACTCAAAAGAGAGCAGGGCAATTAAAGGCACAGAAGTCCTGTCCTCTATTGCAGTGTTTCTCAACCAGTGTGCCTCCAGATGTTTTGGGACTACAACTCCCATCATCCCTAGCTAGCAAGACCAGTGGTCAGGAATGATGGGAGTTGTAGTCCCAAAACATCTGGAGGCACACTGGTTGAGAAACACTGCTCTATTGAGTCTGGCAACCCTAGTTAAAAATGACACGGTCTGCTGCTGAATGGGACATAATCCTCCTGAGCATCAGAAAAGTCTGGCGGCAACAAGCAGGTGCTTAAAACATTCAACCGCTGGCACTTCCTGATGCACCCAATTCCTGGAATATTTTGGTTCCTACAATCATTACCAACAGTTGGTCAAGGTGGGAAGCTGCCAGAACAGAATTGTTAACCATCCCAGGATCTGACACAACTGAAAAACAACCACCCCAAATACACACACACAGAGATAAAACATATGAATCTCCCATTCATTCGAATGGGGCTGATAGTCCAGTGTGTGTCCCATGTTAATTAGTAATAGTCACTACAATTATCTGAAAATTGCAAACCAGTTTCCCGGAATCCCTTCCCACTAAGCCACTCATCCTATTCCTGTCTTCCCCAATGGCCTGGGTATGCCTGGGTCTGAAGGGGGCTGGTCTGTGCACACACTAAACTAGGGCTCCCAAACTGTGGTCCGTGAACCTCATTCAAGTGCTCTTCAGTCTGTTTGTAAAAATACAATTAAAAATCATAAATCTATCACAGTGCATTTTAAATGTAGCAACAGGCAGAAGGAAAAAAACACATTAAGTGGTCTGCCAAGACCCTCAAGTGATCCATGGGGGAAGAAGAAAGTTTGGGGGAATGTTGCCCTAGACCTTGAAAGCACATCCAAAGCATGTTCTTTCCCTCAAAGAATTATGGGAACTGTAGTTTGTTAACCATTGCTTGGAATGGTGACTCTGTGAGGGGTCAACTGGAGTGCCCACAATTCTTTGAGGGGGAAAATGTGCTTTTAATGTGTTTAATGTGTACACAGCCTTGTAGTCTGGAGGGTGACGGATTAGGAAAGGGTACATTTTGTCTCTCCCCCCCCCCCAATTTGGTGATACTTTAATTTAAAAAAATGTTAGGGTGAGCTGCTAGGACTTCTTCTTAGGGATTGTCAGATAAAAGAAAAGACTTAACGCAACGCAGTTAAACTATGGAACTTGCTCCCTTAGAAGTCAGTGATGGCCACCAACTTAGATGGCTTTTTAAAAAGGATTGGACAAATTCACGGAGGTCAGGGATGATATTGATGGCTGCTAGCTACAATAATTATGCTCTGCTTCCATGGTCAGAGGCAGCAATGCTTCTTCTTCTTCCTCTTCTTCTTCCTCTTCTTCTTCTTCTTCTTCTTCTTCTTCTTCTTCTTCTTCTTCTTCTTCTTCTTCTTCTTCTTCTTCTTCTTCTTCTTCTTCTTCTTCTTCTTCTCACTTGTAGCTGAGTAAGATTGTCTTCCATGAACACGGTTTTAACAATGAGTCTGTAAGTGACTGTGGAGGCCAATTCTGGATCCCAGGGGCGTCTTAAGCGCCTCTGGCGCCCTCCCGACCTGTTTCCCAGCGTGGTGGGGCGCCGCACGCAGCACGGCAGCCACAGGCGCTGCTGCGCGGCGGGCAGGTGGGCAGGCGCAGCGCGGTTGCCGTGGGCGCAGCTGCACGGCGGACCAACCGGCCAGCGGGTGGGTGCAGCTCGCGGCGCCCTCCTGGCGGGCCGGCGCCGTGGTGCCCTGCGCCACCCAGCCTGGCCGTAGGGCCGGCCCTGCTGGATCCACACATCCTACCGCAGCAACACCTTATCTTTTAGAAGTGTGTTACCGTCTGCTGAGCGTAGGGGGCATATGCCATGATTTATTGGCCCATAGATGGTCTTTGTGGCTTTAAAGAAGCCGAGTGTCAGCTAAGTGCTGAATCTCTTGAGCTTTTTTTTTTATTCACCAGGTGTTTTTTAGTTCTCTGGTTCTTCTTTGAACCTCAGGCTTAGCGTTGGCATAGGTTTTTTTTCTTAGTGGCACAGTTTCTCTTTGCCAGATCTGAAAGGCCTTCCTTTTCTTGTCAATCATGCGCTCAATCTCACTGTCATTCTCATCAAACCAGTCCTGGTGTTTCCTGCTTTGGTATCCAATAGTTTGTTCCCAGGCTGCAATAATGGATGTTTTTAGCTTGGTCCAGTGTTCCTCGATGTTATCAGGGAATTCTGAAAGTAGATGGTCCTTAAGAGTCATTTGGAAGCAATCCCGCTTAATGGGATCTTGAAGGGCTTGAGTGTTCATTTTGCACCTTGGTTTCCTTCCTTGAAGCCTGCGTTGAGATATAATCTTCATTATGGAGCCTATTAGTTGGTGATCTGTACAGCAGTCGTTGGCACTCGTCATAGCTCTGGTAAGGAGCACATCATGGCGATCTTTAATGCGGACAATAACATAGTCTAAAGGTGCCAGTGGTTTGACCGAGGATGCTTCCATGAAGTTTTAAATTTATTTTTCTGTCGAAAGAGTGTGTTGGTAATAACAAGGTTGTGCGCTGCACATACCGTCAAAAGTAAGATTCCGTTCTGGTTGCTGTTGCCAATTCCTTCTTTCCCAATAGTCCCAGGCCACAGATCGAAATCTCACCCAACTCTTGCATTAAAATCACCCAGGAGGATAATTTTATCTTCCTTAGGCATCTCTTATAGGAAGGTATCCAGACTAGAATAAAAAAATTCTTTAATGTCTTCATCGGCATCCAGTGTTGGTGCATAAGCGCTGTTAGTTTTTGGTGAGTTTTATTCGAAGGGTTGATAGTTGCTCATTAATGCCGGTAGGGACTTCTGACAGGAGCTTCACAAGATCGTTTTTGATAGCGAAGCCCACCCCATGTATTCAATGTTCTTGTTCAGACAGACCTTTCCAGAAGAATGTGTAGCTTCCTTTTTCTTCCTTCAGTTGCCCCTCACCTGCTCTTTGAGTCTCTTGAAGTGCTGCAACGTTGATGTTAAAACATTGCAGCTCTCTTGCAATGATGGCAGTTCTGGGTTCAGGACGCTCGTTATCTGTGTTATCCAACAAAGTCCGTATATTCCATGTTCCAAAGTTCAATTGTCTTTTACGACCTCTGGGTGGTGACCCCACTGGGCGCGGTAATCCAGTCAGGGGAAAAAGGAAGGCAGACTATGTTTAGGGCACCTTTTCTAGCCCCTCCCCCTTTTCGGGGTGAGCAGAGTGGATCCTAAAAAGGGCTGCTCAGTCATGGATACAGCTGCTGAGCTGCTCAACTGCCTCGTTCCTTGAGTCAGAACGACTGAATCTGTGTCCACCGCCCATATGCCGGTTCATGTCTAGGGGCTTCCAGATTTCATGATCCTGCACCTGTAATCGCCATGGGACTTTTGAGGTTTAGATTTGGGATGGGTTTTTGGAAGACGCCTGTGCGTGAATTTGTTTTATGTGTGTAGATCAGTGCATGCTGACCAATGGACAGTCTCTGCAGTAAGGCTCTGTTCCGATGGCATGAGTAGTCACGGCGACCGGTAAATTCTCTGCTGCAGCCTTCACAGCTGTTGTAACATACAGTGGTGCCTCGCTAGACGAATTTAATTCGTTCCACGGGTCTTTTCTCATAACGAAAAATCCGTCTAGCGAATCCCATAGGAATGCATTTAATTTCTTTTGAATTTTTTTTTGCCCATAGGAACGCATTGAATTTCAATGCATTCCTATGGGAAACTGCGATTCGCTAGACAATTTTTCATAAAACGAATTCGTCTAGCGAGGCAACCTCCGCTTGAAAAATCCTTTCGTTAAGCGGAAATTTCGTTAAGCAGGGCGTTCGTTAAGCGAGGCACCACTGTACCGCTTGTTATCATCCGCCTGTTCTGCTGTTGAGGAATTCTTGGATCATTCCTTGTCTAGCTCCTTCCCTTTGACCTTACCGCCTTGGGTGACCCTGCTGGGAGCATGAGATTCCCGACAGCTTCGCTCACAAGGGTCATAGGAATGTGCAAGCCCACTCACCACAACAAGGTGATGATCCAGGGAGTGGGGTTTCTGAATACCAGTTGTTGGTAACCATAGGAAGCAGAGAGGGCTCTTGTGCTCAGGCTCCTGATTGGGGTATCCAGTTGGCATCTGTGAGAACAGGATGCTGGACTAAACAGGCCAATGTCGTGATTCGTCTGGGCTCCTCTTATTCCCTCCCCCTTCTTCCCCCTTCTCTCCCAGTCAACTCTCTGAATGGGTTGTGTGTGCATCTTGCAGTTATCACTGGCACCTGTCGCCCCCGTTTCATGTACAGGGGACTTAAAGCACCCCACGATGCCCAGCTTGCCACTTCTGACCCTGCAGCTATCAGCTGGGTATATTTCGCATCTGTTGCTACCGGGATATCATTCGCCCTCCTCCCCCTTAAAAATGGAGTCAGTGGAGGAGAAGCAAGTGCAAACGGAATGAACTCAATAAGCATCCTTCTGCAACTTGGCAGCCTCCAGCAGTCTTTGGACTACAATTCCCATCAGCCCCAGCAGCATCGTGCCACTGTTCTGACTGGGGGCCAATGCGAGTTGGTAGGTCCAAAGGATTTGGAGGCTGCTAGGGTTGGGAATGGCAGACATACAGTAATATGGCAAGTGCAGGGGAGAAACTACCAACAATTTTTTAAAATTGGTGTTTAAACAAATACCAAAAAACCCTGGAACAGGCATCCCCAAACTGCGGCCCTCCAGATGTTTTGGCCTACAACTCCCATGATCCCTAGCTAAGAGGACCAGTGGTCAGGGATGATGGGAATTGTAGTCCAAAACATCTGGAGGGCCGAAGTTTGCGGATGCCTGCCCTGGAACCATTAAGCACTTATCCAGCAATACTTCTGATGGTAATAATAATAATAATAATAAATTTTTATTTATACCCCGCCCTCCCCAGTCAAAAACCGGGCTCAGGGCGGCTGACACCAACAGAACCACAATAAAACATAAAAACAATTAATTAAAATACAGATTAAAATACAGTATTAAAATTTAAAGTGCAGCCTCATTTCAAGTAGGCCATAAGTGGCTGACACCAACAGAACCACAATAAAACATAAAAACAATTAGTTAAAATACAGATTAAAATACAGTATTAAAATTTAACGTGCAGCCTCATTTCAAGTAGGCCATAAATCCAAGCCATGAGGGAGAAAAACACAGGGGTCAGGCTGAGTCTAACCCAAAGGCCAGGCGGAACAGCTCTGTCTTGCAGGCCCTGCGGAAAGATGACAAATCCCGCAGGGCCCTGGTCTCCTGGGAAAGAGCGTTCCACCAGGTTGGGGCCAGTACTGAAAAGGCCCTGGCTCTAGTAGAGGCCAATCTAGCCATCTTATGACTCGGGATCTCCAGAATATTATTGTTTGTGGACCTTAAGGTCCTCCGCGGGGCATACCAGGAGAGGCGGTCCCGTAGGTACGAGTAGGTACGAGTAGGTATGGTATTTGTTCTATCCATTGACTTTAGACATAAGCTTACACATTCAGTGTTCAAACATATTACTTAACATAACTCTCCACTGAGCGGTTGATATAACAAGGTCTTGATTTGGGTCATTAATAGAGTTAAAGAAAGGGATCCACGTTTCTTGGAAGGCATCTCTTTTCATTATGCCTTTAATTGCGCTCCTGTGTCTGCTGAGACGCTCAGACAGTGCTGTATCCCATATATTATTTCCCCAAACTTTTAGGGGTGTATTTCAAACTGGTTCTTCTGTTGTTGAGCTATCACTAATTGTGCTGCGGTCAGTAAGAAGCCTACTAGTTCCCTGTGGTGGTGCAAGGTGGAGCCCAAGTCTATGTCTAAAGATTAGTAGGGCTGAGGCAGGATTTGGAGAAAGAAGCTGGCTTCTAATTGTGGTAGTAAGAGCTGTTCGACAGTGGAATTTGCTGCCAAGAAGTGTGGTGGAGTCTCCTTCTTTGGAGGTCTTTAAGCAGAGGCTTGACAGCCATATGTCAAGAATGCTTTGATGGTGTTTCCTGCTTGGCAGGGGGTTGGACTGGATGGCCCTTGTGGTCTCTTCCAACTCTATGATATCATGGAGATTACTTTCCACAGCCTTCCAACATAAAGGGGAAAGGGAGGGATTAATCTTTGCCGGCTCGACTGGCGTCCAGTGAAGCAAGCAGAGATGGTTTTAAGGGGAGATGGTGATCCAGATACCATCCCATTGAGGATCTTTGTTTTGGTGGCCTATTTCTGATTCCCATACAATTTGGGGGCCTCCAATACCCCTGGCTTCCTGATCTAATAGATAGCTTTATATTAGGGAAGCAGTGCTCTTCGGGTCATATGCTGGCCTGTTGCACAAGCATTCAAACAAGCTAAGTGTGTGTAGTAGGCCCTATGTTCCAAATGAAGCACAAAATAATGAGCCTTTTAATTTACTTTGTATTTCCTCTTTGGAAATTGCTTTCCCTCTGGGAAACAGGTCAAAAACAGTGTAAATTCCCATGGCTTCCCAATCCTTGAATTGTTGATACTTGTCTGTGTGTCTGAAAGCTGGATGATCCAGGATAGGGACCAATGGCAAACGGTCGGGGCCAGTGTTTCACTCCACGTTCTCCCCACCAACAGTACTGATCTTGTCAATGGATTGTCTATTTTCCTTCAATGAGAGGTTGGCCCTCACTGAAGACATGTGGAAGGGACAATCTCAAGCTGGACCCAACGGTCCTCTGTTCTTCCCCTGACCAACAGGATCAGAGATTTGATTTGGAAAGCAGCATAATAGAACATTAAGTTAAGCATTCAGGCACGCTTGATACTGGGCTTTCTGGTGCAGATCACCAAAACGTATGTGAGGGACAGAGAGGGGAGTTTTATGTAGCTAATGGACTCCCATACCCCCCAACATTTCTCCAATGAAAATAAAGGTAAAGGGACCCCTGACCATTAGGTCCAGTCGCGGATGACTCTGGGGTTGCGACGCTCATATCACTTTATTGGCCGAGGGAGCCGGCGTACAGCTTCTGGCCGGGTCATGTAGCCAGCATGACTAAGCCGCTTCCGGCAAACCAGAGCAGCACACGGAAACGCCGTTTACCTTCCCGCCAGAGTGGTACCTATTTATCTACTTGCACTTTGACGTGCTTTCGAACTGCTAGGTTGGCAGGAGCTGGGACCGAACAATGGGAGCTCACTCCAGCACGGGGATTCAAACTGCCGACTTTCTGATAGGCAAGCCCTAGGCTCTGTGGTTTAACCCACAGCGCCACCCACGTCCCTCTTTCCACCTGCGTCCCTCTTTCCAATGAAAATAGAGACGTCCCATTCCATAATGATAATTTTACTATTTATACCCAACACATCTTACTGGGTTGCCCCAGCTACTCTGGGCAGCTTCCAACATATATTGAAACATAATCAAATATTAAATGTTTAAAAAACTTTCCTAGGCAAGATTGCCTTCAGGTGGCTCTGGGGTTAGATAACTCCATACCCTCCAATATTTATCTAATGAAAATAGGGACATCCCAAGGAAAAGTGGGGCGTTCTGGGATCAAATCAGAAATGGGACAGCTTCTTTAAATCAGGGATGTCCCTGGAAAATAGGGACACTTGGGGGGTCTGGCCTCCTCTGTCCAAGTCCCCAACCAGCTGCTTCCATAGCAGTGGCAAAGTGGCAGCCCCGGGGGAGGAGGGAACGGCTTGGCACCGTCCTGTCCATGCACAGCCTTCACTTCCTGTTCTCTGGCCAACTGCCTCTTAACTGTCATCCCAAACACCCAGAACTTCCAGCTGCTCCCTGGAAACATTCTTCCTACTCTCAGGCCTTGGGGGTCCTCCAGTTGTTTCCAATGAGATTAGTCATAAGTGAAGCCTCAGAATCATTCCCCGTTGTTCCCAGGACTCTTGCAGGCTCCAAGTCTGTGAGCCTTACTCAATCACGATTTTAAAAGTATCAGTCTGAAAGATCAGCAGGTCAGTAAATCCTCCCACACCAACTGTTAGTTTTGTGGTAGGAGTGGAAAGCTTTGATTTTATAGATTTGGCCAGAGAGGTAAAACAACTAATTTTAATCTGACCCTTCAAAGAGATAAAGGCGGGAACCTTAATGTCAGGAATGGGTTGGTACCTAGACTGTATTGTAATGCTATTTGTTGCCAAATGACCAGGAAAACCCAGTCCAGCCTGTACTTGTATCTTTAACAGCAGCTTCTCAAAAAACAAAACAAAATGAAGCAGAAAAAACACCTGCACCAATCTGCAGCTAAGGAGATGTGAAGATAAACATTCTCATCCAATGATGTCTGCATGTCCAGTTGCTGTTAAAAATATGGCATTGGCCTTGGGTCCTACTAGGGTTGCCAACTGTTTTCCTCTGACCATGCTCTTGTGCCTTTGGCAGCTGCACCATTAAGCTTGCAGAAGACATTCTGTCAGGCATGGAGCTAGATTCAGTGGTGGGAGAAGCTTCACTTGCTTGATCTTTCCCTGTTCTGCAGCCTTTTAAAGACACTGGAGCCCTGTCAAGAAAAAAAGTTGGCAACCCTTGTTCCAGTAGAAGAATATTGGATGTAAACAAAAAAAACCAACTCTCTGTCTTTTTGTGTGGTGTGGATGAATGAAATGAACAGGGCTGGCATTTTGAAACAAAGCATCTGCCTAGTCCAGCCCCAAATCAAGTTGCCACAGTACCCAGGGTCAGTCTACTTACTGTATTTTGCCATCTGAGAAAAAATTATCCCACAAGGGCCCCTCCCACTCCCTGGCAGTAAAAATGCAATACAGTAATAATAAAAAATCAGTTAATGCAATAATTGTGCATTAAGTGACTGGTGATTTGCTCCCTACCCCAAATCAGCTGTCTGGGGAGGCTTTCACACCTCCCTAAGGGTAGGACCAACCCTGCCAACATTTAAAGCGAATCTTGGGAACTGTCGTTTGCAAAGTGTGCTGGGAAATGTAGTTCTGCGGGGGGCAGGGCGGGAATTTTGTGATTTCATCTCTCTTGACATAACATGCTGGAGACAGTTCTCTAGTAACAGCTCTTTATTAAAGTGAACAAGACTGACTATGAGGGCAGGAAGGCTACATTTATAGGGACAGGGAACTAGCTAGAAAGGGATACAGTTTGGAGGGAACAATATCAGGCAATCACAGTGCTGCCTTTTGGAGGAAACCAATAAGACAGAGGATCCAAATACAGCAGCTTAAATGAACCAATAGTAGCTGTACCCTCTGGAACCAAAAGGCAGTTACTTTATCCTAATGCAATACAGTACAGACAATAATAATAATACAGATATAAAATCCTTTGACTCAATACACAACACCACAAGCAAACACTTCTTCTCAAAGCACCATCCTGCGCATATTTACTCAGACGTAAGGGTGTCCTGAGAGGAACTTATTGCTCATGTGTTTGGGATTACAGTCTTGGTGAAATGGGGGGGATTTTTCTGCATTTGGCATTCTGTTGTTAATCCAGCTGCTTCCCTGTTCAGCTGCCAGCTCAAATGTACCCTGGGCCAAGGTAAGCAGTCTTTGGTAAGAATTATCTAAAAGAATGGGGAAAACCTTTCCCCAAAACTGGCAGGGAGGAGAAAAAGCCTGTGCAATAGTAGCTAGACATGTTTTCTTTCCAATTCATAAATCTGCACAACAAAGTCACCTGCCTGGCAGGCGAGTCATTGGAGGATTTATTTCCGTAACTCTTTTGCATTGGTTTATTTATTTATTTAAACAACCCCAGTTCTCCTCACCCCTTTCAATTTCGCACTTCAGATCCGGAAAGTGTCTCCTTTAAAACAGACATACGGTAATCTATTGGATGCGTCACAACCATTTCAATGTGGCAGCAGTCGTTTGCATGTGGGCTTCGTGTACAAGACCTGCTTAAAACGCATCAAGGCTGTTATTTTTCTCAATTCAGGTTGAAGCTGTTTTGGGGGGTACGGTAAAGGCATCAACGCACAGAATTTCTGAGGAAACAACAGCATAGATTTGGATTACTGCGCGGATCATGCCCTGTTTACTCTGCTTCTCAAACCAGCAGTGGGAGAACTCTGGATGCAGAGTAGATGAGAGTGTGTGGACACAGCAGCGTGGGTTTTTGAATGGATTACTGTATTTCCTAGGAATTGTTTCAAAGCCCCCTGCAGAGCCACAGACCTTTAACTCTCCCCCCCTCCTCCCATGTGTGGCTCCCATGATCCTTTGCAAGGGCCACAGAGGATTCTGGGGCACAACTCTTGGGTCTTGCTTCCTGTTTAAGACTTTTCATGCCGCCACAAAATCATGGGAGTATTTGCATATTCACCACCGTGACATTTTTGTGGTTTATTGGCCAACTTTACCCCTCTCATATCTCAGACTTCTGAGAAGGATCAGTTTGGGGGTTTTGTCTGGAGTTCAAGGAACAGGGCGTGGCAAAATGGGGACACCAGAAGTTTTTCCAAGTTGGCGAAGGACATGCTAAGTCAGGCAATCGGCCCATCTAGCTAAGCATTGTCTGAATTTAGGGTTTCTGGAAGGAGTCTCTCCTTGCCCTACCTGGAGAGGCCATTGGGGATTGAACCTGCGACCTTCTGCATGCCAAGCAGATGCTTAGCCATTGAGCTAAGGCCCTTGGCAATACTGAGCCACACAATTTGTCCATCTAACTCAGCATTATCTATGCTAACTGGCAGGCAGCATTTGTCCCGGGTCCAGGCAGGAAGTTTTCCCCCAACCCTACCTGGAGATGCCAGGGATTGACCTTGGCACCTTCTGCATGCCAAGCAGATGCTCTGACTCTTTCCCACTTTGCAAGTGTTGCACTCTGTTGCTCTCTCCATCTCCTTGGAGGGATAGATTAACATGTCTTTCTCTTCTTCTTTTTTCTGCTTCCCTTGGGTGGTGCCAGGGTCTAGTCTCTCTTCCAGCTGGGAGCCATGAAGACTGATGAAACGTCGCAGCAGGAATGCCGCTCCTAACATCCTGGGGTGTCCCCGAAGCTCACAGCCCTCCTTCTCCCCCTCTTCCGAATCCTGGGCGATTCGTGAGCGCTTCTGCACCAGGGTCGGACCAGCCAGTCTGGAAGAACCGCTTCAGGCTGGGCTCTGGGTTCCTTGAGCAGGGCTGGAGCCAAACCCCTCCTTCTTCCGCTGCCTCCTGCCAAACCACCTGCTCCAGGGCTACAAAAGCCGTAAGCACCTCTTGCTGTGGGACCCAGGAAGATACCTGGCAGCCTCCAGAGAGGATAGAAGCAGCCACCCTTGGCGTCCACAGCAGGCCATGCCAGGACGGAAGCACTCCTCTTAGGAGGACTTCAGGCATCCCAAGGAGAGAGGGAGAGGGAGCAGAGATCTCTCGGTTACACATTAGACACCGTGGAAGCCCAGGGAGACCCACGCGAGCTTATCATTAACTTGGTGGCGCTGCCAGGCGATATAAAGCTGAGAGCAAGAGAAGGGCAAGAGAGGCACCCAGAACGGCAGGATGGCAGCCACAACGGCAACCGCGCCCACGACTACAGCAGCCCTGGAGGAGGAAGGGGTGGCCATCAACAACCCCGCAGACATCTCTGTCATTGTCCTGTACTTCTTGATAGTGCTGGCAGTGGGAATATGGGTAGGTCTCGTTGACTTTTCTGGCGTGCGTTTTATTTGGTCCATGGCAGGTGGTCATCTGAACTCTGCTTAAGAGACCTCCGAGGAATTAGAGCCCACCACCTCCTGAGTTTCTACTGCCTTTGCATTTATATGCCACCTTTTTCCTCTTAAGGAGCTCAATAGGGTGCCCCATGGCTCTCCTCATTTTGCCCTCGCAACAACCCTGCGAGGGAGGTTAGGCTGAGAGGCCGTGACCGGCCCTCGAGGACAGCTTCATGGCTGAGTGGGGATTTGAACCCTGCTCTCCCAGGCCCTAGTCTGACACTCTAACCATGATGCCACACAGGTGTGGTGCCACCGGCATCGTCACTGGGCACCAGGAATCTATGGGGCAGAAAGTGGAAGGTGGCAAAATGCTTTTTTTCCCTTCTTTTTTTGAGGGGTGGATTTGACATGTGAAATTAAAGGTGCTTCAAGGTTTCCACCTTGCATTCCTGGCAGGTGCTTCCGGATGGGTGCTTATTATGGAGTGGGTCTGCATTGACCTCAGAATACCAGCCTGTGTTTCACATCTATTTAAACCAGATTTTCCTTTTCTGGAGCGAACCTAATAAGTTAAAAAAAAACAAGCCTCTGCTTTGTCACCAAGGTGTCTGTATATGAAATCTCCTCTCCCTGCTTGTAGGGTTAACCCCTTCCTTGCCGGGCAAGAGGTCAGGGTTGCCCGAGGGCAGGGATGAAGGAAATGGAGCCAGTGGCTCAGGGTAAAAACGTCTGAGAGAGGCCTCAGGAAAGAGCCAGGAGGGAGAGATGGGGAGGCTGAGGACAGCGATAGGAACGGATGCAGGCAGGGGAGGCTGGCCGAAAGCGGCAATGCCAACCGCTGGAAGCCACAGGAGAGGAGAGGGCTCCTGTTCTCGGGTCTTGCTTTTGGGCTTTCCAGAGACACTTGTTTATTGCATTTCAATCCTACCTTCTTCTCCAAGGAGCAGTAGGTGGCATGTATGATTCTTCCCTCATTCAACCCCCTGTTTGGCAGGTTAGACTGAGAGGCTGCGACCGGCTCCCAAGGTCTCACTCAGTGACCCTCATGGCTGAGTGGGAAGATTTTAACTCTGGTTTCCCAGCTCCTAGTCTGACGCTCTAACCACTACACCACACTGCTTCTCACACTGGCATCTGGCTGGCCGCTGTGAGAACAGGATGCTGGCCTGGCCCGGTAGCCTTTTCTTCTTCCCAGTTGGGGCACTGCCTCACTAGCCTCCTCCTGTCCTTAGCCAGCCCCCCCCCGAACTGCCTGTCTCCTTCCTTACACCCAGGCTACAGGTGGCCCTGCCTGTCAGATTCCTCCTCTTCCTCAGTCTCAGAGTTGCCCCTTGTAGAGAAGGAGGAGGAATCCTAGAATTGTAGAGTTGGAAGGGACCCCGAGGGTCATCCAGTCCAACCCCCTGCAATGCAGGAATCCCAACACGCAGTCCACCATCCAGTTTGAAACCATACCGGACTCGGCTTGGCTTTGCAAATGTGCTAGCAGCTTTATTGCTGCACCCTTCAGCTTAGGAAGAGAATGGGGCAAGACAAGAAGGAGCTGGCTTTGGCTTCTCCTGTGCCCTAGCAGTCCAAAGGTATACACCAGCCGCCACTCGATAGAGCGATGTTGTTTGGGGTGATGGAAGAGAGGAGCCTGTTCTGGCCAGAGCTCCCAGGAAGGCTGTGGGTGTGCAGCGTTTTTTAAACTTTCAGGCCATTTGGAATCTGCACCCGAGGGAGAAGCGGCAAGTGTGATCTGTCCCAAGGTTCTGCACAAAGAGGTGCCCTGATACCTTTGCTGCCCTCCAGAGACTGCGGCATGCAGCTGTAGCTCCCTGGCAGTGCCTGGGCTTGGGCAGCTCAGCTGAACCCATTCAAAGTTTTCCCTAGCCAGGGCAAATGGAAGCATGTCTGCCGCCTAGGTTTGAGTGCTTCAGGGTGGCTGAGAGGTCTCATGGCCAAGGTGGGGGGGAAAGGTGACTATATGAGCTTTTTTATGGCAGCAGAAAGAGTGACAAGAAGGGGAACAGCTCGATTTTTGCCACTGGGTGCTGCTGCTTGACCTAAGGCTCAAGTATGACATTGTAGGCTCCTTATCCCCAATGCTTGTGGCTATTTTAGCAGAGATGCAACAGGCACTCTGCACATGTTCAGCGGCGACACTCACCTTGATTACTTATTCACGGCGTGTGTGGATGACAAATGGAAGCTAGCGTCGCAGGCTTAAACAGAACAGATTTATAACTTTGTAATCAATTAATGTATTTGAACAGCCGCTCCCTCTCCCCAGAGAGCTGTAGTTCAGGGAGAACGATGAGCAGAGAGTTGACATCACCTTCCCAAACTAAAATGATCAGGATTCTTTGCTGATACTTATTTGTAATGCTGATGAATGGTGTATAGCAAGCTTTCAAGGACTGGCCAAATTCCCCCCCCTTTTTTTTGCAGGGGATGGGAGGACCAGTTCCTGACTGTTATTTGCAGTGCATGGCCATTATTTCCCTGAGGACATTCCTCCTTTTATCCTCACAAGGTTAGACTGCGAAGTAGGTTAGGCTGAGAGGCAGTGCCTGGCCCAAGGCCACACTCAGTGAGCTTCATGGCCAAGAGGGGATTTGAACCCTGTTCTCTTCCTGGTCTTAGTGCAGCACTTTAACTGCACTGCCTCTCAAAGCAGGCTTGCCAGCTCTTTTCCTGCCCTCTGCTCTTGTGCCTGGCAGAAGGTTTTTACCACTTTTCTCCTTGCCCGACTCACAGAAAACCTTTCATTCTTATGATTTGCAAATTAATAATAATATCACACCCTTGCACCGAAAAATGCCCAGAGCAGCAGTGTACGTCGTATTTAACGCACCAGGTGGTGCCTTTCCTGGCCTGTAGAGAAGTGAAAAGACCTTCACCTGTGAAACATCTGTCTGATGGGCAATCCTTAAAGTTTCAGAAGCGGAACCAGTGGAAGGAGGTACAGGAGCCGAGCTGACTTGATGACTGGCTTCCCAGGACCCGGGTGGGGCAGGTTAGGGTGTCTGATCCTGGCAGTGTGTGGCAATGACTCCCAGGGTCCTTGTGCTGTCTGAGGGGAGTCCAGAAGAGCCTCGAAGAGCCCAGGACTCCCCTCTCTGAAGCTGCCTTCTCTAGTCTGGAGTACCTTCAGATGTTTTGGACTACAGTTCCCATCAGTCTTAGCACCCCATGGCTACCCAGGCCGGGGCTGATGGAAGTTGTTTTTCAAAGCACCTGGAGGAGCTTGGGCAAGGCTGCTCTTAAGGAAGACGGGTAGGTAGGGTTGCCAGACTCAATAGAGGACAGGACTTCTGTGCCTTTAATTGCCCTGCTCTCTTTTGAGTCTGGAAACCTTAAAGAGAAACCAGCAGACCCTTTGTTTAATTTCCAAGCAAAGGGTCTGCTGGTTTCTCTTTAAGGTTTCCAGACTCAAAAGAGAGCAGGGCAATTAAAGGCACAGAAGTCCTGTCCTCTACTGAGTCTGGCAACCCTACGGGCAGGTGTCAGGAGGGATGGGCTAAAAGCCTGAGGAAAAGCCACTGAGAAAATTGCAAGGCAAGACTGTGCTTGCTGGCTTGATTTTGTCTGAGGTCAAAGACAGTCTCATTGTACCAGGAAGCCAAGGTGCCTGTTCCCTTGCCCTGGCTGACCCCACTCCACACTTAACATCTACTTGGTTATGCAGATGCCAGTGTGAGATTAGGTTTCTTGCATTCCAAAGCAGGAACCGGCAGAACATGCGGGTCAGGTTATATAATATATATATCACCAGGAAATATGGAGTGCTGGAAAATCCCATTGCTCTTGCAATGGCTTGCCTTTTCTCTCTCTCCCAGAAGCCATGAGGACTAGAGGCATGCTTGCTCTTTTTAAAATGAAGAGAAAGTGAGGCTCTCCACAGGAGGTTGCTGCTTCTGAGGTGGAAAGCCACATTTCACAACTCGGATCCAGCTGTTGCACAGGCTAGTGATTTATTTGGGTGTGTACTGTGTTGTGTTTGCTGGTTTCTAGGACGCATATGGGGGACCCAGGTGGCGCTGTGGGTTAAACCACAGAGTCTAGGGCTTGCTGATCAGAAGGTTGGCGGTTTGAATCCCTGCAACAGGGTGAGCTCCCGTTGCTCGGTCCCAGCTCCTGCCCACCTAGCAGTTCGAAAGCACATCAAAGTGCAAGTAGATAAATAGGGACCGCTCTGGCGGGAAGGTAAACGGCGTTTCCGTGCGCTGCTCTGGTTCGCCAGAAGCGGCTTTGTCATGCTGGCCACATGACCCGGAAGCTGTTTGCAGACAAACGCCGGCTCCCTCGGCCTATAGAGCGAGATGAGCGCCGCAACCCCAAAGTCGGACACGACTGGACCTGATGGTCAGGGGCCTCTTTACCTTTACCCTTTAGGGTATGGTGCTGTGCTCTAAACCACTGAGCCTCTTGGGCTTGCTGATCAGAAGGTCCCCGCGACGTGGCGAGTTTCTGTGTGCTTTAGCTTCTGCCACTGTGTTCCGTTGCACCAGAAGCGGTTTAGTCCTGCTGGTCACATGACCTGGAAAACTGTCTGTGGACAAACGCCGGCTCCCTCGGCCTGAAAGCGAGATGAGTGCCACAACTCCATAGTTGCTTTTGACTGGACTTAACCATCCAAGGGTCCTTTACCTTTTTTACCTTGCTGGTTTCTGTGGACACACAACAGCCATGCCACAATTTTACGAGGAGCAGCAGCAGCAGCAAAAACAGTCCTTCTGCTTGGTTGCTTTCTCTTTCTGGGAGGCAAACAGCGATTCTCATCTGCTGTTTGCAATACAGAATGAGAGATGGGCTCAAGGCATGTGCCCAGGTGGGGCAGGGCACCCTATGCCGAAGAGCCGCAGCGAGCACCAGGCTAGGTAGACCAGTTGCTCAGAATCTATTGAAGGCACTTTGCTATGTGCATAGGCAAATGCCAACAGTACCCTGAGGAATTTTATGAAGATGTAGATGCATAAACACACACACACACACACACATGTGTTTGTAACAAATGTTATTATTTATTGAATTATTGCTAGAATGTATGCCTTGTCCTTCCAGGGCACCAAGCAGACACACTATTTAAAAGCAAAAACAGTCTGAAACACTGAAAGCATTTTAAAAACAATTACAATTAAGAACATCTCAAAGCAGTTTCAGTTCAAATGGAACGTAACAAATTCTCCACTTTGGGGGCACAAAGCCATGACCATAATTTATGTCAGTGTTTCCCAAACCTGGGTCTCCAGCTGTTTTTGGACTACAATTCCCACCATCCCTTTAACACTTGTCCTGCTAGCTAAGGATGATGGGAGTTGTAGTCCAAAAACAGCTGGAGACCCAAGTTTGGGAAACCCTGGTTTAGGTGATCGTCAATGTTCCTTGGCGGATCTCTGCTCCGTAGGAATAAATACATCTCTGATCTGTAGGAAGTGAAATAATGTAGATCAGACATCCCCAAACTGCGGCCCTCCAGATGTTTTGGCCTACAACTCCCATGATCCCTAGCTAACAGGACTAGTGGTCAGGGATGGTGGGAATTGTAGTCCAAAACATCTGTAGGGCCGAAGATTGGGGACGCCTGATGTAGATGAAATGACATTTTTTATTTTAAAAAAGATACAAAACGTAACCTTCCCGGAGTAGCCCCTTCCCTGCCCGTATGACTATGCATTGTAAGGGTTTAGACTAGATGACCCACGGGACCCCTTCCAAGGCTTCAATTCTATGATTATGCCATGCCCTATAGTGCATGGTGGGTGTAAACAGAAAGAGTACTATGGCAACCTCTGCCAGCCTGGTGGTGCCCTCCAGATTCTTTGGACCACAGCTCTCACCCGTCCCAGCCAGCATGGGCAAATGGTGCTGGGTCTGAGCACACCTATGTTGGCTGAGGGCAGCAGCAGTCCAAAGCATTTGGAGGGCACCACCAGGCCCTGGCGACGACTGCCCTCTGCCCCAGCCAGCGGCAGTTCTGTATGACACTTAGGGTGGGCAGCCGTGGAGGGTGGTGCCATAGGAACTGCCAGTCTGGACAAGCCTCGGGTGGCATGTTGCCCATGGACGACGTTCTCATTCGTTTACCCCCCATCATGGCTTTACAGTATTGGGAAAGGCTTGGCGGAAAGCCTGTTGGAGTCTGTTGCCACTGAAACAATGGCGAGCCTTGATTGCGCCTAATAAATCTGTGCCATGAATGAACATGAATATAATCGCTGTCAAGGCGTCTGCAGTGCTTCTGGGATGGTGCTGGATAAACAACAGCTCAGGGGTGCCAGTTGGTTTGTCGAAGCATCAGAGGGTATAACTGAATGCCAGGCTTTCTCCTTCCGGATCTGACTCCATTCCAAATCCTGCCCCCAACATTTTTGTTCCATTGTTCATGGGAGTGGTGCTTTTTTTCCCCAGGGGCAGGGGGATGCAGGGGTACGCACACCCCTAAACATTTTGTGAATCTTTGTACTTTACTCCATGTACTGTCTTTATTTTTCCTGATTTGAACTATAAAATTGTGGTTTTCTTGAGTCAAAAGGAGAGTACCCCTAAACATTTTTTTTAAAGGAAAAATTTCACCGCATGGGAGGTCTTTTGCAAGCCGTTTTTGGGATGCGTCTCATGGGCTTAACACTTTGAACTCCAGAGAGATTAGGAGGATAATCTGATATAGTTTCATTTCTGGCAGGTTTAAGATAGAAACAACTTTTCGTGGGGGATTTGCACCGGCTGGGTCAATACTCCAAGCAGGCCCAATGAAATCAGCGGACAAGTTAAGGTCAATGGGTTGCAGCCAACTGATGTTACTCCAGAGTAGACCCATTGAAATTAGGGGACCTAGATTGATCACATCCATTAATTTCAACAGGCATGCCCTGAGCATGACCAATATTGGACACAGCTCATAATCGACATAAGGGCCAGTTGGGTTAGAGCCTTGGACTATGACCTGGGAACCAGGTTTGAATCCACACTCAGCCATGTTTTCTGGGCCTGTCGCTGCCTCTTTAAGCCTAGCCTATCTCACAGGGTTGCTGTGAGGATGAGATGGGGAGGAGGAGAGCCATCCACACCACCTTGAGCTCTTTGGAGGAAAACGATGTTCATAAATAAAATAAGCAACGTTTTGTCAATGTTTTGATCCCCACTGACGTCAATTGATTTAAATTAGAATTAGGGTTCCTTAAACCCCCTGATCCGAATGTGACCACTCACTGGATATCACCCCTTGTCCAGATGTCCTTTTCAATGTATTATTAATTTATTACAGTTATACCCTGACCTTCCTCCGAAAGAAGCCCAGGGCAGAAAACAATATGTGATAAAGCAATAAAAAAACACACCTTAAAGTCAATTCCAGTACAGTGGTGGACTGGGAAAGATCTTCACTTAAAAGGCTCATTGGAAGAGGAAAGTCTTTGGTAGGCACTAAAAAGACAACAAGGGAGGCGCCTGTCTAATATTCATGGGGAAGAGAGTTCCAAAGGACAGGTGCCACCAAACAAAAGGCTCAATTCCTACAATTGTGCAGAGAAGACCTTCCGATAAGATGGTACCTGCAAGGAGGCCCTCTCCTCAAATGGATATGTAAGGGGTGAGACGATATTTCAGGCATCCTGGTCCCACGTTCTCCTGGGCTCTATACACCAGAACCAGCACCTTGAATTTAGTAGGCTAAATTGTTGGCGATATCCTGCCCCAGTGAGCTGCCACATTTTGCAGCATCTGCCCTTCCAGACAACCCACAGGGCAGTAATGAGCTTATCAATGCATGGAGGATAGTGGTCAGGCTATATTATATGGTTGGTAACTCTAACTGCATCTCTTCTCTCTTCCTTAGGCCATGTATTCAACAAACCGCGGGACGGTTGGGGGATTCTTCTTAGCAGGCCGGAGCATGGTCTGGTGGCCGGTAAGTTGTGTCTAAAGAGCCAGCTCCCCTGAAAAAAAACAGCCCCCTTCATTTTCCTCCAAAAGGACCACAGGCTGAATCTACCCTATCTGCCCTTCCCGATTTTGCAATTTGCAGACTGAAACAGAGAACTATGTCCTCTGAAAGGGACACTCCTCTGAATTTTGCAATGCTGTTCTCCAGACAAGTAAATGTGTACAAAATTGCATCTGCTTGGGTAAAGCGTGCATAGAACAGTATATGTTCCTGAAAAGAACATGAAAAGTATATTAGGGGGACATTGCTTTGCAAAAAAATGTGTAGATTAGGCAAAATGTTGAAGAAATTTGCGCTAAAATGCTGTTGAATTTTCATGAGGATTTTTAAAAAGCAAACTGATAGGGAAATGTGGAGAAGAGACTGGGGGGGGGGAACAGGAAACTAAGGGAAACTGAAATTTTGCAGTCCAAAGCAGTGTGGGGAAGGGGGAACCAGATTGGCAAAGGTTTGCCTGGGCAAAGCTTTGCTGCCGCTGACTATTGGTGGACGGTGGAGGGGCAAGATTCTCTCTGCTCCTTTGCCCAGACAAGCATCCCATGGGCCATCCCCACTGCATCGGGGCTCCTGAGATTAGACCGTGGAGGAGCAAGGGAGCGGCTGGTCTGTCGCCCAGTGTATGACTCACCTTCTGGTGAGGTGCCCAGTGAGCTGAAGAGACAGAGTTTGTTCCTTCAGAAAGCAGAAGCTGTCCTTCTTACCAACCTGATGCTCCCTTGGAGGGAAAATATCTTAGGATCAAAGCAGAAAAGGGAACAGCTCATTCTTTTCCAGTCTGAGCAGGAAGGGGTGTATGAGAAATAAATAAATATATTTTCTTCTCACTCAACCTTTGGCCAAGGCTCATCAGTTTTATTTGTTTGCAGAAAAGCACGTTTAGTGTGTGTGTGTGTGTGTGTTGCTAAAAGTGGCTTATGTGTGGAATACGTTGGTGTAAAACAGCCTTCATACAGTACAAAATACAAGAGTGACGCATTTTAAAAGAAGGATGAGTGGGGAGAAATTCGGGGGGGGGGTGGAGGTGCATTTGTGGTGGCCTGTCGACAGACCATTCTTCTGCGGTGCCTGCTCGATGTTATTTCTGTCTAGAGCAGGGGTCCCCAAACTAAGGCCCGGGGGCCGGATGTGGCCCAATTGCCTTCTAAAGCCGGCCCGCGGATGGTCCGGGAATCAGCATGTTTTTACATGAGTAGAATGTGTCCTTTCATTTAAAGTGCATCTCTGGGTTATTTGTGGGGCCTGCGTGGTGTTTTTACATGAGTAGAATGTGTCCTTTTATTTAAAGTGCATTTCTGGGTTATTTGTGTGGCATAGGAATTCGTTCATATTTTTTTTCAAAATATAGTCTGGCCCCCCACAAGGTCTGAGGGACAGTGGACCGGCCCCCTGCTGAAAATGTTTGCTGACCCCTGGTCTAGAGGGGCCCTCTTGTACAATGGTGCAACAAATGCTGTACAAAAAAAATAATAAGTTGGAATGTTTGCAGCATGAAAAGGGTTTGGGATTTCAGCAAGAAGTGCACCAATTGCAAGTGAAGCAGCCTGGCTTCCCAGAAACTACTGCAGGTGCAAATCAGTATTGAAAGTGGGATTGCATATAAATGTCCCCAACACCGTTCTGTGCAAAAACTGCCCTGAATGCACAACACAAGGAGAAGGGGTGTCTGGAGGGGCTCAAAGGCTTCACTCTGTCCCCTGTGTCGACGCTGGCTCTTTTAAAATATAGAGTTACGGCAGTGGTTTTCAACCACTGTGGCACCCTGGGGTCAGTGGCGTAGGAAGCCGCTTGGGCACCCGGAGCGGCAAACATGACGCGCCCCCGGGGACGGGGCGTCGCTATGTAGCATGCATGCGCAGCGTCGCTACGTACGACGTATGCGTCACTATGTAGCGACGCTGCACATGCGCGCTACGTAGCAGGGTGCTGGCGCCGCAGCTCGTGCTGCTCCCCCAAAAACGGAGCTGGGAGCGGGCCGACCCCTCTGCTCCCCGCTTGCTGCGCCCCTACCTGGGGTGCCTTGAATGGTGGTTAGATGCTCTGTGGGCAGCACCAGCCTCCGTCCCTCCTTCCTTCTCTTCCTCCTCTGACGCTCCCTCATGTATCTGCCTCCAGAGGCTGGCACAGCTGTTTGTTGCAGCGGCCCTGGCTACAAGTTCTCCAGGCGAATGGTGCCTCTGGGGCCAGGCAGGGGTTGTTGGTTGCTGGGAGCTGAGGCAGCATTGGAGTAAGCAAGCAAATGGGCGAGGATTCCTGAGGAGAGGAGAGGAGACATTTTTCATAACAAGAGAGAGGAGAAGGGGCTGAGGGAACCCTCCACAAGGGAGGGGTTCCAAAAAAAGGGGTGAGAGGCTGCCAGCTCTGCAGGTGAGGGGTGACATAACTGGGCACCTGAGCCCCACAGAAAGATGTAGTTGGTCAAGGGAGCCATGAACTCAAACCTCTGTGTTTGAGTGAAAACCTCTGGGTTAAGGGAAGTGTGGCAGCAAGTCTGAGAAATGGTAAAAGCTCCCCTTTTGTGCAGATGCCAGGCTATCGTGTTGTGTCTCAATGCCTCAGCCTTCACTTCGATGGAGATATCCATGTGCTAGAATTCCATTCCAAGCAGAATTGCAAAGACATGGAATCCATTGTGGTTAATCATTTTCCCGGGAAAGCATTCCTAATTACCCGGCATTAGCCTTAATCATTAATTGAAGGGAAACTGACAGAGATTTAGTTACAGCTGTGTTGGTCTGCTGTAGTTGAAACAAAATAAAGAGATTCCTTCCAGTAGCACCTTAGAGGCCAACTTAGTTTGTCATTGGTATGAGCTTTCGTGTGCATGCATCTGAAGGTATCTGAAGAAGTGTGCATGCACACGAAAGCTCATACCAATGACAAACTTAGTTGGTCTCTAAGGCCAAATCAGGGGTCAACAACCTTTTCCAGCCGTGGGCTGGTCCACCGTCCCTCAGACCATGTGGTGGGCCAGACTATATTTTGGGGAAAAATATGAACGAATTCCTATGCCCCACAAATAACCCAGAGATGCATTTTTAAATAAAAGCACACATTCTACTCATGTAAAAACACCAGGCAGGCCCCACAAATAACCCAGAGATGCATTTTAAATAAAAGGACACATTCTACTCATGTAAAAACATGCTGATTCCTGGACAATCCATGGGCCAGATTGAGAAGGCGATTGGGCCACATCTGGCCCACGGGCCTTAGGTTGCCTACCCCTGTGCTACTGGAAGGATTTTTTTATTATTATTTTGAAAGAGAGAGAGAGAAGAAGCTGCCCTTGCCCCTCCCTATCCCGGAGGCTTAAAAATGGAGAACAAGACACTTTGCGGATTAAAATGAGAGGAGAACTCCCCCACTGAATGAAGCCAGACAGGACAGTGCAGGCAAAGTGTTGCAAGCCAACTTGCCCTCACATGAATGGTGGCTCTTGAAATGATGACAGCAGCTGCCTTGTAAAGAAGCAACTCTGCCCAGGTCAACCAAGGAACAATCACCAACTGGGCGTTGGCATGAGCTCCGCTTTCATTGCTTGTCCGCTGGGTGGTGAGGCTGTGGGAGGAACTGATAATAGGTCCTGCAGGAGGCAAACTCCCAGGACCATTGGAGCGCCCGTAGTCCACTTGTATTCAGATACAGGACCTGCCCTTGCGGCGCTCGAGCCACACTGTCTCACAGTTGGGATGGCCACTGGCCCTGGTTGTGGTCCAAGGACCCTGGGAGGTCCTCATGTTGCTTTCCCCTGGAAGAGGGCTAGGCATTCTGCCTCTGGAGATGTGAGGCTGAGGTCCAAAGGTGGTGCAAAAGTAGCAGATCTATGCATTTAAACTCAGATCTTGCTGCAATCATTTCCAATGTGTTAATGTTGCTGGAATCCATTTGGGGAACTCCAGGCTCCAACCCACAAAAGTTTACGATATGTGTCGTATGGAGCCGTAAGGGATTTTGCAGACCCTCCAACATTTCTCTGATGAAAATAGGGACATCCTATTCCAGGCATCCCCAAACTGTGGCCCTCCAGATGTTTTGGACTACAATTCCCATCATCCCTGACCACTGGTCCTGTTAGCTAGGGATCATGGGAGTTGTAGGCCATAACATCTGGAGGGCCGCAGTTTGGGGGTGCCTGTCCTATTCCAAAATAAATAACAACAATAATAATTTTATTGTTTATACTCCGCCCATCTGACTGGGTTCTCCCCAGCCATTCTGAATGGCTTCCAACATATATAGAAACATAATAAAACATTAAACATTAAAAAAAACTTCCCTATACAGGGCTGTCTTTTAAAGGTTGTATAGTTACTTATCTCCTTGGCTCAGGGGTCGCATAACTCCATACCCTCCAGTGAAATTAGGGACATCCTAAGGAAAAGTGGGACATTCTGGGATCAAATCGGAAACCAGGGCGGCTTCTGTATATCCAGGGCTGTCCCTGGAAAATGGGGACACCAGGAAAGTCTGATTTTGTTGCCCCATACCTAGGTGACTTCCAACCCACCCTCCTCCCTCAGGCTAAAGGACATCTCTCCTTTCTGCTTTCAGATTGGTGCCTCTCTGTTTGCCAGCAACATTGGGAGCGGCCATTTTGTAGGCCTGGCTGGGACGGGGGCAGCCGCCGGGATCGCGATCGGGGGCTTCGAGTGGAATGTAAGTGCCTTCAACTCCGTGGCTTTGGAAAAAACAGCAGCTACCCATTTATTTTTGGGTCCTTCACATTTTTAACCCTACTTGCCCAGGATGTTGTTGTTGTTGTTGTTTTAAAAAAAACCTGCTGATCAAAAGTGTTGCTCTTCAGGTGGGTGGGCAGGATAATCCCGTCACATTCCTGGATTCCCTGTTTTTGAGCGCATGCCATGCTGGCTTGGGGTGATGGGAGCTGTGATCCAACAACATCTCAGGGGCTACGTCATCATCCCTGGTTTTTGGAGAACCCAGATTAGGCCCTGATCAGGTGTGGCCTAACCAGAGGCGTAGCAAGCCCAGTTGGTACCCGGTGCAGAATTTTTTTTGTCATCCCCCCCCCCCCCACACACGCGGCTCCGGCTCTGGTGAAAAGTGAAAAACATGAATTGCAAAAAACAACAACAACTAGAGCTTACAGAACAAAACCAACTTCAGATATGAAATCAGCATTGAAAGAACATATAAGAACAGTTGAAAAATCTCATGCAACAGAAAATAAAAAAATGTTCCCCAGTGGGGGGCGCCGAGTGTCACCCCCCCCTTCAGGGTGGCACCTGGGGTGACCCACCCCCATCGCCCCCCCTTGCTACGCCACTGGGCCTAACTAGGCTTCCCAGTGGCAAGATGTCTCCTCATGTGTTGGCGTATGGCTCAGCATCCTGCCAAGATGTACCCAACCTCAGTGGGAAACAGATAACGCTCCATCTTTATCACTGGAGGCCCCAATGATCTCTGTAGGAGGGATTTCCACCGGCTTTGGCTGCTACGCCTGGTGCCACCATTCCTGGACCAGGGTAGCATGATCAGAGTGCATTGGAAACCTCAAGCCTTGCTTACTGTAATGCACTTTAAGTGGGGATGATGTTGGCAATGAGGGCAGAATGTGAATGCCGAGCACCCAGAGGTGGATTTAGGACAGCGCAACTGGTTCTTCCGCACAGGGCACCGAGCAGGGGTGTAGCCAGGATGAAAATTAGGGTGGCAAGGGGCGGGGCCAAGGGGCAGGGCCAAGGGGTGGGGGGAGGGGCCACAGTGGGGCAAGGAAAGCTCCCTTCTCCCTTGCCAGCTTTCCCTCCTCCCCCTCCTCGAACGGCAGGGGCGAGGGGGCGCCAGGATCAGCCCGAAATCGGGCTGCTCCGATCCCCTCCTCCCCCTCTGCGATCGCCGGGGTGGGTGGAGGGAAAGCCCCAGAGCGGTTGCCTGGCTTTCCCTCCGCCCGCCCCACAGCCAGCAAGGGAGAAGGGAGACGGCACCGGGCGGGCACCGGGGCAGGCTGGCCAGCGGCCCTGCTTCTAGGGGGGGCAACTGCCCCCTCCTGCCCCCCTGCCTACGCCCATGGCACCGAGCCAAGAGGGCACCTCCCCACCTCCTTCCCAATGCCTAGTAAGTGCTTGCTTTGGGAAGGAGGTGTGAGGGCTCTGGCAGGGTCCTAAATTCCTCCATCCTCCTTCCTAAAGCCTAGTTGGTGCTTGCCCAGCTTTGGGAAGGAGATGGGAGGGTTCTAGGACCCTCCCGGAGCCTTCACACCTCCTTTCCAAAGCCCAGTGCCTTGCTTAACCAGCTTTGGGAAGGTGGCACGAGATCTGGGGTGTGTACCAAGGCCCAGCCCCATATGAGAGAGCTACACTGGCTGCCAGTTTGCTACAAAGTTCAAGACCCTTTGTTAGGACTTCATGAGCAGGGCCGTCTTAAGTATATTTGGCGCCCTGGTGCCGTGCTGCGACAGATCCCTCCGGCGCCCCCGCCCCGCCCCGTTTCCCAGCGCGGCGGACGGGCGGAGCTACACAGCCGGGCCGGCGGGTGGGCGGGCGGGCGCAGCTCCGTGGCGGGCAGGCGCAGCTGCGCAGCGTCCCCCTGGTGGGCGGGCGCCCTGGCTCCCTGCGCCACCCAGCCTGGCCGTAGGGCCGGCCCTGTTCATGAGCCCAAAGTACCTATGGACTGCCTGATTCCTTACTCCCCACTACAGTCACTGAATATCCTCTGAAGGGCACCGCTGGCAGTCTCCCAATCTTCCCGAGGTTCAGGTGGCCGTTACTAGGGACTGAGCCTGTAATGTGGCAGGGCCTGTCCTGTGGAACTCCTTGCCACCAGAAGTCATCTGGCTGGAGCAGTTCTTGTTTTCCTTCAGATTCCTTTTAAAAGTGCATTGCTCAGACAGGACTTTGGCCCATTACCACTCAGGTTTTATGGCTATGCTGCTGATTCGATTCTTTCCCTGCAAAAACCTTGTGCCCCACTTTGCTACATTTTCTGTGTAACTGCAGTCTGTAAATGCTTGGATAAACAAATGCATCAACAAAAACTTTCCGTGTGTTCCAGGCTCTGGTGATGGTGGTCATTCTGGGCTGGATGTTTGTCCCCATCTACATCAAGGCCGGAGTAAGTCCACAACATGGGCAATCTGGCTTCCTCTTTCGTGGCTCCTGTGCTTGTCTTACTTTGTGCATATCATTGGGGACGGGGCGCCCAGGCTAAGGGAAGTGGGAAGGGGTTTGTTTGCAGGAGATCTGCCTGGCAGCACCCGGCGTTCACAGCAAAAGGAGCTCTCATTGGGCTGCTGGGTAATTATTGGCAGGTCTCCTTCTGTGCGTTCATCCACACATCCCCAATTGCCACTGCTTCCTTTTCATGGGTAATGGCTTTGTGCGTAGTTCCTCGACTGGGATTTGCACCTGCAGTTTCTAGGGCCCACCTTTGCCAGCTTCCATATTTACTGGGAGGCTGGGCCGGGCCTGGCCACGCAGCCCTGTCCCAGTCCTCTTTTGCTTCCTCTAGCTGCTCCAAACGCCTGACCCTTCCTTTCTCCTCCTTGCAGGTGGTGACAATGCCAGAGTACCTGCGGAAACGGTTTGGGGGGAAGCGGATTCAAATCTACCTTTCCATCCTCTCTCTCTTCCTGTACATCTTCACTAAGATCTCAGTAAGTGGAACCGTGGATCCAAAACCTTTTCCCTCACCCAGACAGTAATTTTGCCTTTAAAGCTCTGTGCGCAAGGATGGTTTTGTTGCTGCTGTTGTTGTCCTAGTGAGCTTCCCCCATGGAAACCTGCATTATACTATATATATATATATATATATATATATATATATATATATATACACATTAACTTAATTTTTATTTACTTTCAAACATTACAAATCATATCAACACAAACAAAGAAAAAATAAGGTTTAAATAAAACCCATAGAAATCATATAAACGCTAACAAAAGAGATAAGGATAAACAAAACAAAGCAAAACATAAAAACAATTTTTCAATTGTAATTGCAATAACTATACACACAAAAAATGAAAAATAAAAGAAGTATATATATGAGCTAAAAATCTTCTCAAACGTCAGGGGTTGTCTTATAAGCCAGGTTGTATTTCTTATCCCAAACTCTCTCTATATATGTATAATATAAGCCAGGTTGTATTTCTTATAAGCCTTATAAGGTCTTATAAGCCAGGTCGTATTTCTTATACAGTGAGTTTATCCCAAACTCTCTCTCTATATACAGTATGTATAAAATAAAATCTCCTCTAATAGCATCAGATCAGATATTTTCAATATCCCACCACCCTTCCCTCCACCCACCCTGAGTGATTTAATACTTCCAGCCATATTTTATTCTGCGCCTTTCATTCTCTGTCATACATCTGTATACCTGATTTCTTATTTTCTCGATCAAAAAAACCCTTTTATTTCTTATGCCTTCTGCAAGTGAGGGATTTTCCACCATTGTAGCTAAATAGTTTCTGAATTTCCCCCAATCTTTATCTCTTTTATCCTCATTGATCCCTTTAACTTCAGCAATTTTCGTTGCTGAAGTTATAATATATTAACATTTTATTTTGCCAATCCTTTTTGCTCGATATCTTTTTGCTCTTACAACTGAATCGGAGCAAATGGCCATTATGTTTTCTACGGATTGCATTTGTTTCAATTCAGAAGTAAAATGTGGGTTTTTCCAGGGAAAGTGCCAGGAAAACACACTAGGACACAAAGCTTTAAAGCATTGGACCTGTGTCTGGAAAGTGTGGTGCAAAAGGAAGTATGGGTGAGCCCTAGGTGTGAAGAGGAAAAAAAACCCATATATGTCATATACAGTGCTGCCTCGACTTACGAATTTAATCCGTTCCGAAGGCACTTTCATAGGTCGAAAAATTCGTAAGTCGAAAAGCGCCATTGGAAACACGATTTCCCATAGGAATGCATTGGAAACGGAAAAATTCGTAAGTCAAAGCAACCCCATCTAAAAATTCGTAAGTTGAAAAACCCCTATCTAAAACCGCCGCGGTTTCCGTTCGGATGTCGAGAAATTCGTAAGTGTGCGGCCATTTGCCCCATTCGTAAGTCGAAAAATTCGGTTGTCGAGTCGTTAGTAAGTCGAGGTACCACTGTAATATTAAACACACACCCGTTTCTGCTTCTGTTTGCCCCATAAGCTCCCCATTGGAAGATTGGCTCTAGGGCACATCTGACGTTTTGGACTACAAATCCCAGCAGTCCCTGCTATCATAGCTGTATGGGCTGGGGCTGGTGGGATCTGTAGTCCAAAAGCTTCTGGAAGGCACCAGGCTGGTGGGACAGGCTGCTGTGAAGCCAGAAGAGTCACATCATGGGAAATAAAATAGCATAAGCTAAAAACCTGACGGCATCTCTTCCTGCTTGCTGTATGAAGCATTACTTAGCCTGCATACATTAAAAACCCATTTAAAGCACATGCCCCCCCTTCAAGTCCTGGGAACTGTTGTTTGTTAAGGCTTCTGAGAACTGTAGCTCCCTGAGGGGCAAGCTATAGTTCCCAGGATTCTTTGGGGGGAAGCTTTATGCCACAGGCCACAGGGGACCTTCCTTCAATCCTGCCCCCTCCTCTGCACCTGCTGCCTGGTGGGGTGGGGGCAACCACTGGCCAGGTCCTTCCCTGAAGTTGCTATGTGAGGCTACTCTTTGGCCTCATTGGGCAACAGCTGAGAGATAATCGTACAAATTAGCCCGAAAGGCCAGGCCTTTTGCCCTCCGTCTCCGCCAAGGCGGCAATAATCCATCTCTATCAGGGTTACTAATTAATCTGTAATGGGACAGGGAAAAGGTCTGCGGCAAACCGCCCCCCCCCCTTTTCCTTGCACTTCAGCACCAGTGGCAATCTTGGCATCCTTGCTGTGGTGGGACAGAAACGAGCCGCTTTCTTTTAAAGTAGAAACTCATTGCAGAACAATGACTCAAGTTCTGTTTTAGAAGTTATAATTTGTCTAACATACAGGGTTCAAAGGATTATAGTGATTGCCCTTGCACACCACAACCTGGTAAGGTTGTTGTTGTTGTTTAGTTGTTTAGTCGTGTCCAACTCTTCGTGACCTCATGGACCAGAGCACGCCAGGCACTCCTGTCTTGCACTGCCTCCCGCAGTTTGGTCAAACTCATGTTCCTAGCTTCGAGAACACTGTCCAACCATCTCGTCCTCTGTCGTCCCCTTCTCCTAGTGCCCTCAAACTTTCCCAACATCAGGGTCTTTTCCAAGGATTCTTCTCTTCTCATGAGGTGGCCAAAGTATTGGAGCCTCAGCTTCACGATCTGTCCTTCCAGTGAGCACTCAGGGCTGATTTCCTTAAGAATGGATAGGTTTGATCTTCTTGCAGTCCATGGGACTCTCAAGAGTCTCCTCCAGCACCAAAATTCAAAAGCATCAATTCTTCGGCAATCAGCCTTCTTTATGGTCCAGCTCTCACTTCCATACATCACTACTGGAAAAACCATAGCATTAACTATATGGTAGGTCTGTCTTATTATGATTTCCACTCATACTGCACATGGCGAAACAGAGGCTGAGAGAGGGAGGGTGACTTGCCTAAAGCCATTTTGAGAGTTCATGGAAGACAGGGCCTAGGAGCAGGGAATGTCTCCCTAACCCTTCTTTTTCAGCCTCTCCCCCACCTGCAGTCGGCAGCAATAATACCGACCTACCTTGCAAGGTTGTTGTAAGGGTGATGGGTGGTACAATATGTGTCAGCCCACAAGCAAGTCCCACTGAGTCCAATGAGGGCTTACTTACTCCCAAGTCAAAGAGCCTGATCAGAGAGCATGTGAATGTCGGAGCTGCTTGCTGGTGGCATCAACGTGACCTTGCGGGCAGCCACTGTTTCCAGTTGATTAGCACGTGGCTCTGAGGAGGTGGTGCCTGCCTAAGGTGAAGTCTAGTAGTTGGGGAGAGGCGATAAAGCCTTAATGGGGGCCGTAAAAGACTCTTAATGAAGATATCAGACACAGCTGGTTGAGCTGGATCTCCAATGGGAAAGCCTTGGGAGCAGCCTTCTTAAAAGAGCTTCAATACTGAACAGCCTGCAGGATAGTTTTTATAGTTTATGTAAGGTGCGGAAGCGACAGTTATCTCTTGTGCCTGAGGGTCATAAATGATCACTTGGTTTTCAGGAGGAACCCTTTCCCAGGGAGGAAATGGATAAAGCTTTGGGGCTAGAGGCAGAAAACTGAAACATTGCCATGTGCTTGCCATGCTGGTTAATGTGGGGCCTGGCTTTGTGTGTTTCCAGGGGTGGGCGTTCATGCCATCACTGCCTAGGGTTGCCAGACTCAATAGAGGACAGGACTTCTGTGCCTTTAATTGCCCTGCTCTCTTTTGAGTCTGGAAACCTTAAAGAGAAACCAGCAGACCCTTTGCTTGGAAATTAAACAAAGGGTCTGCTGGTTTCTCTTTAAGGTTTCCGGACTCAAAAGAGAGCAGGGCAATTAAAGGCGCAGAAGTCCTGTCCTCTATTGCAGTGTTTCTCAACCAGTGTGCCTCCAGATGTTTTGGGACTACAACTCCCATCATTCCTGACCACTGGTCTTGCTAGCTAGGGATGATGGGAGTTGTAGTCCCAAAACATCTGGAGGCACACTGGTTGAGAAACACTGCTCTATTGAGTCTGGCAACCCTATCGCTGCCAGGTGACTCCCTAAGGCCCAGATTCCTAGCTTTCATTCCTTTATTTTGAACTGCTCGCTCCTATCCGACATTTTGCAACCAAAATGATTAATCTCTCATCACTTTGACTAGGTGACACCTCTCCTCAAATCCACACCTGACATTCTTTGATTGATAAGATAGATTTTATTAAAATGTCTCCATGCTGCTGACTTCCTCTCTGCCCCTGGATCCAGCCAAATCACACCCCCTTTCTCTCTTCTGAGTTTAAATACTCAATATCAGGAGTGGGGTCTTCACACAGGGAGGGAAACCACTATACATAAGTCAGACATTAAATCATTATAACAAAAGGGGGAAAAACACTATGGAAAATCACTTAGATTTTTTTCCCCTCTCTCTCTTGCACCAACTGGTGTTGCATGTTTATAATGCATTCAAAATGCTGTTTCTTGACTAATGTAGCTGAGTCCAAGGTTATGTTGATGCTAGTAGGCAACCAGCAGGTAACAGGGATTGCAGGAGTGTAGCTCATGGTAACCCATCTCCAGGTGAGGAGGAGATTCAACAAACTCTCTGTGTTTGTTGGTGAAACTCCCAGGAGCACTTGCAACCTGGCTATGTGTGCAAAGTTAAACTATGGAACTCATTCCTGCAGGAGGCAGTGGTGGCCACCAACTTAGATGGCTTCAAGAGAATGCGACAAATTCATGGAGGAGAGGGCTGTTGATGGCCACTAGCCTTGATGGCCATGTCCTGGGTCCTTGTGGGTGCATTACCACCACTGCTTAAAAACGCTGCTGCTCCTGTTCTGTTTTAGGCAGATATATTTTCTGGTGCGATCTTCATCAAGGAAGCCATGGGGCTGAATATTTACGTGGCCATCATTATCCTGCTCACCATTACAGCCCTTTATACCATCACAGGTGAGTCTTTGGGTTCAGAGGGTCTCCCTGCTTCCCTGTCCATTAAAGTTAATAAGCTGTTGAAGTTGCAAATCCCATCCCGGGTGGGGGGGGGGAGAGAAAGGCTGCCTCTAGCCTTGAGTCACATGTGACTATTTCCCTGTGTGTCTTGAACCCTCCTGAGAGAGAGAGAGAGAGAGAGAGAGAGAGAGAGAGAGAGAGAGAGGTGTATTCTCTTGCCAAAGCAAGATGAGAAAAGCCTTAGCTTTGGCAAATAGGTAAAGGAAGTGATGCTGGGGAACGAGAATCAGGAGAGGTTCTCCTCATCACACTGCTCTGTTGCTCTTTCTACCCTTTTGGCTCTCAGGAGGACTTGCGGCCGTCATCTACACGGACACATTGCAAACTTTCATCATGCTGGTGGGCTCCATTGTCCTGACCGTCTTTGGTAAGCAGACAACACAAAGGAAAGGTTGAATCTGTCACTGAAAAGTACTCAATATTGATCCAGGGTAGATTCCAATATATAGTTAGCAGAGTAACAACTTAAACATGTTGCAGGATTCCCAAAAAATAGACCAGAGGCAATTATATTTCATCCAGCAGAGCTTTACTGCTACTGAAGGCAAACGAGCATAAGGGTCACAAATCAAATACATTCAGGATTGGCACTGTCCATAAGAAATCCAGTTGCAGCAGACTTAACTTAAACTTACAATAACTTATAATAGGTCTAAACCTTAACACTAAACAGTGGTACCTCGGGTTGCGGACCCAATCTATTCCGGGGTGCCATTCACAGTCCGCAACCCGAGCGGCGCTTTTACGCATGCGTGAAAGTGCGATAGAGCGCTTCTGCCTATGCACGAAGTGTGTAGAACGCTTCTGCGCATGCGCGCGGCGAAACCCAGAAGTAAACACTTCCGGGTCCGCCGCATTCGCAACCTGGAAAAACACAACCCGCAGCGGACACAACATGAGGTATGACTGTATACAGAACACCACACCAGAAGGGAAAGAGTTAGAAAGAGAAAGTGAAACCCAGGCTCCTTCCGGCCTCTTATTATAGTCAGCGTGACCTTGACAGAAGAGATAAAAGAACCAGTTTAAACCAGCCGCACTCAGCTTCTCTGAAGTAATAACCCAAACATCATGATATGGGAGCTGATGGCCGGAATGGGCATTCAGACCCCACCTAGTGGTCACAGGCAAAATTGCACACAAAACAATTCCCTTGTAAAGCCTCTGAATTCAGTTTGGAATTCAGTTTTCATTATGACAAGCCGAAGAAGCAGTGCCAGATAAAACCCTGTGGAGGCCCCTAGGCAGTCAAAATCTCAGGGACACCACCCCGCAACTCAAATTACAGTGGAACCTCGGTTTGCGACCACCTCCGTTTACAAAAAACTCGGAGAGCGACCGCCGTGGACCCGGAAGTATTTACATCCAGGTTCCGCGCACGCAGATGTGCAGAAGTGATGTGCGCAGTGTGCGCGTGTGCAGAAGCGCTCTATTGGCGCTTCACGTGTGCGCAGAAGCATGCCTTTAGTGAGCGACGAACTCTGGGAGCGACCAGCTCCCCAGAACAGATCGTCGTCGTAAACCGAGGTAACACTATATAAGTTTCTGATTTTACCAATCAACAATTTTAATACACCAGTTTCATTACACAATATTATTTTGATCGATTGCCGCGGGGCCCCTAAAAGGCGTGGGGCCCATAGGTCGGTGCCTACTCTGCAGCTGTTTGGTAATCTGGCACTGTGAAGGAGGACAAGACCAACAACGCAAAGGTAACACATTAAGAAGTAAGAGACTCTCTGCAGCTTGACAAACAGACATGCTCAGAGAAAGGTATATAGGCAGCATCAAAAATAAGCCATGGTGGGCCCTTACCATCAGCCCGTATATGCCTAGGAAATCCCTTTTCAGGTGAGTTCCAAACAATCTTTTCCCCAGGCATATGGAGCTGATGGCTACACCAGGGCTTACCAAAGCTCACTGACCCATGAAAGGTGGACTCTGAAAAACTAAACAGGTGAATACAAATAAAATCAGCCTGGAAACAAAGCAGGAAAGAAGTAGAGACCCTGAGAGGGCACCACTCTGGGTGCAGGCAAAGCACAGAAACTGAATTCCAAAGGAGGGAGGGGCTTGACAGGTGATTGATTTTGCTTGCAGTGTTGCCTGTGACCACTAGGTGGAGGCTGAACATCCATTCTTGCCACCAGCTCTATATGCTGGGGGGGGCGAATGCAGGTTACTTATCTGTGAACTTGAGAGAGTTCATCCCTCTGTCCCTCGGCTTCCCTGTGACAATCAATTCAACAAGTGGAAATTCAAGTGGAAATTTACAGTCATACCTCAGTTTAAGTACGCCTCGGTTTGAGTATTTTCAGTTTAAGTACTCCGCGGACCTGTCTGGAATGGATTAATCCACTTTCCATTACTTTCAATGGGAAAGTTCGCTTCAGGTTAAGTACAGACTTCCAGAACCAATTACACTTATATTTCGGGTTAAGTACGCTTCAGGTTGAGTACTCCGCGGACCCATCTGGAACAGATTAATCCACTTTCCATTTCTTTCAATGGGAAAGTTCACTTCAGGTTAAGTACGGACTTCCGAAACCAATTGTGTTTGTAAACCGAGGTACCACTGTAGCATCAACCGCATACAGCACACAAACACCGCAGTCATCGTGAGGACTGGCGATCCCCCGATGCCAGATCCACTATTTCTTACCACCTGGAAACCAGCTGCGAATGTCGGGGGGGGGGGAGACCACGTGCACCATTAAAGCAGCCCACCTCCCCTGAACTGGGGTGTGGATGTATCTGTGCCTGCCTGGCACACAGGTGTGTGAGTGAACTGGTAGCTTTCAAGGACTGTTACCTTCCCCCAGCGTTTGAAGAAGTCGGAGGATATGAGGAATTCGTGCACAAGTACATGAATGCGATCCCGCACGTTGAAAATTCCAGTATCCCCGAAAAATGCTACACTCCCCGTCCAGATGCGTTCCAGATATTCCGGGATCCCATCAACGGGGATTTGCCGTGGCCGGGACTCATCTTTGGCCTGAGCATCCTGGGCCTCTGGTACTGGTGCACAGATCAGGTATGGTGGAGATGAGTTTTAGGTCCTCAGGTCCACTACGAAGGGAAGGGGTGATGGTGGTGCCTAGCTCCTGCTCAGATTCTGTCTGTGGAGGATATTTCTGCAGCAGTGTGTGGTCATGTTGTCAGGGGCTGGACTGAGGAGGGATGGTGGTCACTCCCCCCTCCAGCACTTCCCAGAGAAGAGGGAGACAGTATAGATCAGGCATCCCCAAACTGTGGCCCTCCAGATGTTTTGGCCTACAACTCCCATGATCCCTAGCTAACAGGACCAGTGGTCGGGGAAGATGGGAATTGTAGTCCAAAACATCTGGAGGGCTAAAGTTTGGGGATGCCTGGTATAGATTTACAACAGTGGTTTGCAGAAGGTCACAGTTCAGTGGCTGCAGAGGGGAGAAGCTGGGAAATATTGGGAGAGGAACAGCAGGAAGAAGATGCACCAAGGGAGAGACAGCTGACAGTGTCCTTGGAAAGCATTCCTGACCCGCCCCCCTTTCCCAGGACCAGGCGTGCATTGAAAGGAGAAGAACAGAAAGCTCAGAGGCAGAAAGCACAGATCAGCCAACACAGGGATGATGTAGAATAGGAGAGACAGAGGGGGTTGGGGCTTTACTCGGAGCAATGCCATTATCCAAGAGAGACTGCATTTCTACATCTCTCTGTGAATAGTAAATAAAAGACTGGTAAGAGCTTCTTGTCTTTCCATTACTGGCAGACTGCTGTGAGAGGGAGAGGGATCAGATTCCCTGAAGCCTGACATGTGTAGTGCTTTGTTTTCCATAGGCTGAGTACTGAGACATTTGATTTCAGATGCGGAGATGCTGTAGTGAGCAGAACTCTTAGGCAGTGGTGTAACAGAGAGGGTGCCAGAGGGGCTGTGGCCCTGGGCACGGGTTTTTGAGGGGGCATGAAGTAGGCACCCCCCCACAGGTGCCCACAGCGCAGCCTGGCCTGGCCCTCCTCTCCCGGCGTCAGAGGCACCAATGCTTGCAAAGAGGAGCACGCCAAAGGGTGTGTTTAAAATATTCACGTCTAAGTTGCTCCCAAAGTTTCCTGCTTCCCTTAGCACAGAAAGAAACCACGTGTTTGGTAAGTAGGGTTCACATTTAGTAGCCCTTTCTCCCAAGATGAGGGGGTGTGACCTAGCTAAGCCTAGCAGGACAGCTTATTCTATGGTCTTAATCCCTTCGTGCATTAATTAGAGTTAAGCATGTTGGTTATATGAGCCTGGATATATCCTGCAGGCTGAACTGGGACCTTCTGCATGCAAAGCAGGTGCTCTACCTCTGAGCAGAAGTCCTTCTCCGACGTAAAAACTTGCCACACAAGCAACCGATAAGCCCACCCCACCCCAAAGAGCCTGCTCTGAAGTCAAGACTAGCCTGATTGGCTGCTCACTTTCCTCTCCATTCCTCTCTGGTAGGTCATTGTTCAGCGGTGCCTCTCAGGCAAGAACATGTCCCATGTCAAGGCTGGCTGCATCATGTGTGGTTACCTGAAGCTGATGCCCATGTTCCTGATTGTCATGCCAGGCATGATCAGTCGAATTTTGTACACAGGTGAGATGAGACCTCCAGCCTCGTCCTCTCGTCTCCATCCGTGGCAGAATCCATTCAGAGTGCGGCTCTTCCATCCGTCCCCTCAAAGGGTGGTACCCACTGGGATCCTGTTCATCTCTAGGATCCTTTTGGGGAGGTACTCAGGATATCTCAGCCCGCCCACCCCCAAGTAAAGTGCCCTTGTTTTTCTCTTTCCCTGCAGATACAGTGGCTTGCGTAGTTCCTGAGACGTGTTTTAAGGCATGTGGGACGACAGTTGGCTGTTCAAACATCGCCTACCCAAGGATGGTGGTGAAACTGATGCCGAACGGTGAGATGCTTCACTTGTGATCTGGCTGTTAGGAGGGGGCTGGAAAGTGGTGGACTGGAGGAAAAAACCCAACAAGACAGCAAAGCACAAGTGCAGGATGGGTAATTACGCCTTAATCGTTTTGTAAGAATTAATCTGCATCGCTTTGGCTGCTGGGGGGTTGCGTTTCCACAGAGTCAGGGCAAACAAGACTGTCAGGGCAAGAGTGGAGAAAGTGAGGGAAAGTGGGGGCACCTTCATGACTTAACTAAACTAGAGCGTCCCAGCCAATAAAGAAGCTCGAGAAGTGCTGTGCTGAGTGCTGGGAGAGCCATTCAGAACCCTGGGAAGGCAAGAGCCAGAATAGATCAGAGAGGTGCTTTGGCAGCGGCAGCATATACAGTGGTACCTCAGGTTAAGAACTTAATTCATTCCGGAGGTCTGTTCTTAACCTGAAACCATTATTAACCTGAGGTACCACTTTAGCTAATGGGGCCTCCCGCCGCCCCGCTGCCACCACTCGATTTCTGTTCTCATCCTGAAGCAAAGTTCTTAACCCAAGGTACTATTTCTGGGTTAGCGGAGTCTGTAACCTGAAATGTTTGTAACCTGAAGCGTTTGTAACCCGAGGTACCACTGTAACGGGAAAGCACCACACTTCTTGGCTCCGCCTTCCATCCGCTAACCTCTCCAGTTACCTGTGGAAGTAGTGGCTGCAGAACATGCCACGCAGGAGCTGGCAGTACCGGGGGTGCCAAGCACTGGCATGATTTCTGTGCCCCCTCAGAGGGGGACGGGACTGTTTCTCCAACCCTAGGTATGCCTTTGCCTGGGGTCTCAAACTTCAGCAGTGCTCTGTGTGATGCCCAATTGGGCTCCCACTGCCTCTCACGCTCCGTTCTAAAACACAGTTGTGGCGCCCCCTATAGTGTCCCCGAGGCTCTGTGCCCAGTGCTAGTGGAGTAGGGGCACAGGGGCAGTTGCCCCGGCACAAAATTGTGAGGGGGCAAAAAAACATTGACACCCAGCGCTGCCTCGATACAGCTGCGTGCTTCCGTCACTGAAAACAGCTTCTCCACACAAACCAGGAAGTGACTTCTCCAGACAAAGAAACGACTCTTCTTTTCTTATCTCTGTGGCTGCAATTGCCTGGATGATGCAGACGCCATCTGTTTCCCTCCCTCCAACGCGGCCCTGGGTCCTGGCAACCCATGTTACGCCACTGCCCAATGCGACTGGTCCTGCTCCCCTAAAGCTACCTCTGACTTGCCCCCCTGCTTCTCTCCCTCTTGTGTTTCAGGATTGCGAGGCCTGATGCTGTCTGTCATGTTGGCATCTCTGATGAGCTCCCTCACCTCTATCTTCAATAGTGCAAGCACACTCTTCACGATGGACATCTACACTAAAATACGGCAGGGAGCGAAAGAGCAGGAGCTCATGATAGTGGGCAGGTGATGATGACAAGTAGGAATGACTATGATGTGCTCACAGCTCTTTGCAAATTGAAACTTCGCCTGGGACCTGTGAGACACCAAGGGGAGCCTCACCCAGCCTTCCACCTGACCTGGAGGTTTTGAACTACAACTCCCATGAGCCCCCTTTTCATACGACCATGCTGGCCAGGGCTGGTGGGAGCCATAGTCCGAAACAGCTGCAAGGCGCAACAGATTAGGGAAGGTTGGCCTCATCTAATGGACACCCCAGGCCCCAGCCTCTTTTTACCCAGATAGATAGAGTTCATTGGGGCTGGCTCCCAAGAAAAGTGGTGTCTGGGGCTGCAGCCTTAGTCTGGTTCCTGCCCTCTATCTGAAGACTGAAGCAAACAAGATGAATTTTAACAGGGAGAAATGTAAAGTACTACACTTGGGCAAAAAAAAATGAAAGGCACAAATACAGGATGGGTGACACGTGGCTTGAGAGCAGTACATGTGAAAAGGATCTAGGAGTCCTGGTAGACCACAAACTTGACCTGAGTCAACAGTGTGATGTAGCAGCTAAAAAAGCCAATGCAATTCTGGGCTGCATCAATAGGAGTATAGCATCTAGATCAAGGGAAGTAATAGTACCACTGTATTCTGCTCTGGTCAGACCTCACCTGGAATACTGTGTCCAGTTCTGGGCACCACAGTTCAAGAAGGATACTGACAAGCTGGAACGTGTCCAGAGGAGGGCAACCAAAATGGTCAAAGGCCTGGAAATGATGCCTTATGAGGAACGGCTTAGGGAGCTGGGTATGTTTAGCCTGGAAGAGAAGGTTAAGGGGTGATATGATAGCCATGTTCAAATATATTAAAGGATGTCATATAGAAGAGGGTGAAAGGTTGTTTTCTGCTGCTCCAGAGAAGCGGACATGGAGCAATGGATTCAAGCTACAAGAAAGAAGATTCCACCTAAACATTAGGAAGAACTTCCTGACAGTAAGAGCTGTTCGACAGTGGAATTTGCTGCCAAGGAGTGTGGTGGAGTCTCCTTCTTTGGAGGTCTTTAAGCGGAGGCTTGACAGCCATCTGTCAGGAATGCTTTGATTGTGTTTCCTGCTTGGCAGGGGGTTGGACTGGATGGCCCTTGTGGTCTCTTCCAACTCTATGACTAAGGATTTAAAGGTTTTTACAGGATGCCCAGCTTCTCTTTCGTTTGACGAAGGGTTCTGGAGGACAAGTTTGCTCCCTGCTTGGTGACATTTTTGTTGACCCTCAATGCAACGCTTGGGTCAGCACCCAGGGCCGGGTTCAGTGTCTAACTAACAGCAGTGAATCAGCAAGAGGTTAACCATACAGGGCGCAGTGTGCAAGTAGATTTGAATCTCGAATGGCCCACCTTCTCCCAAGGATCTGTCCAACAGCTGCTTGGCAGCGGAACTGACTTCATTGGAATGTTTTTAAACAGGGATTGGATGGCTGTCTGCCAGGGATTCTTGGTCCCTTCCAACTCTACAGTTCCAGGATTCTATGGCAAGGAGGCAGAAGTGGTCCAGGAACCCTTCTGTTCATTAACATATTCCAGGAGTGGCAATACGACAAATTGTTTGTTTGTTTATTTCATTTGCATCCCACCTTTTTCTCCAAGGATCTCAGGGTTCTCCCCATCCTCATTTAATCCTCACAATAAGTCATACACAGGGAGCTTCATGGCTAAGCAGGGATCCAAACCCTGGTCTCTTCCAGGTCCTAGTCCGGCACTCTAACCACTATGCCGCATTGCCTCTCAAGCATAGATAATAGAGTACAACTCTCTCCAACTGGCCAGCAAGCATGGCTTGCTGAGTTTGGACACAGTATTTTCTCTGCATTTTCTGCTTCTGTCTATTGTTGGGGTGCATTCTTTTCTCCACACATTTACATTTTTTTAAAAAAATGGTTTTGCCTTACTGTGGATTTCGGTTCTCTCTCTCTCTCTGTAGGACCAATAGGGCAATTTAGGATTTTTCTTTGCTATGTGACACCTGTGGTGCTGAGGTGCCCCCCTGTGGACATTTGGACTTATTGCACATGTATCATCCTGATAGGCTGAATGCCAAGTCTCCATCAGAGCAGCCTCAGCTGACCTGGTGCCCTCCAACTGTGTTGGACTACAACTCCCATCAGCCTTGGCATCATGTGACCCTGCTGGCTCTGGCTGATGGGTGTTGTAGTCCAAAACAGCTGGAGGGTATTAGGTAATAGGGAAGGTTGAGATTAGACCACTCCCTGCCTATTTAAATTACAGTGGTACCTCTACTTACAAATAACTCTACTTACGAATTTTTCTACTTACAAATGGAGCTCCGTCCGCCATCTTGGATGCGGTTTAGATAGGATTTTTTCTACTTACGAATTTTTAGATAGGGTTGCTTCGACTTACGATTTTTTTCTCCCAATGCATTCCTATGGGATTCGACTTACAATTTTTTTCGACTTACAAATGTGTGTTCGGAACACATTAAATTCGTAAGTAGAGGTACCACTGTAATTCCCTTTATAACAGCTTAGTTGCTACCTAGACAAAATGGAAGGAACAGATGCTACCTGTGCCATTTAAGGGATCATGCTGTTTGCTAAAATATGGGATTAGTTTTTGCATTTGAACACTCACTTAGGGATGTGATGTGAATGAACCCAGTATTTGCTGAATGAATTAATTGCCCCTATACCATTTTTCATGTGCAACAACAATAAAATGGTTCACAATATACAAATAAAAACCGACAGTCAAAACCTCACCATGCTCAGGTGTGTCCAGGACCAGCGCTGGGGGCCAGGGTGGACAGATGGGGCTTCAACTGTCAGCAAAAGCTGTCAAAGAAGGTACCTGTCCCATTTCATTTGAGAGACCACCCCACAGGAGTCAGCAGGGCAATGGGAAAGACATTCTATTGGGTTTGCTCTCAACCTGAGTCAGTTGGAAGGTGGCGGATGTGGTCACAGAATTGTAGAGTAGGGACTCCAAGCGTCATCTATTCCACCCCCCTGCAATGGAGGAATTACACCTAAAGAATCCATGACAGATGGCCATCCAACCTCTGTTTCAAAACCTCCAAAGAAGGAGAGTCCACCACCTTTTGAGGGAGTCCATTCCACTGTCAAACAGCTCTCACTGTCCAAAAGTTCTTCCTAACGTTTAGCTGGAATCTCCTTTCTTGTAACTTGAATCCGTTGGTTTCCTGGAGCAGCAGGAAATAAGCTTGCTCCATATTCCATGTGACAGTGCTTCAGCTATTTGAAGGTGGCTATCCTATCACCTCTCAGTCTCTTCTTTTCGAAGCTAAACATACCTGGCTCCCTCGACCATTCCTCATAAGGCTTGGTTTCCAGGCCCTTGGTCATCTCTGTCACTCTGCTCTGCATGGGTTCCATCTTGTCAATCTCCTTCTTACACTGTGGTGCCTAGAACTGGGCACAGTGCAGTAAGCCTACAACTTATGCAGGCGTTATATTCCAGAAATAACACCTAAAGTAAAAATTGCATATAGTCAAAATGCATTGGGTTCAGTGGCGGGTTGGATTGCCAAAGTCATTTTTCCTGGAACCCCATCCCCTTTAAAAAAATTTTTTTGCCATACATGTAAACTTGATGCACACAAATTAAATGTGCATTAAGTTGCAGGCTTACTATACTCTTGATGGGATCTGACCAAGGCAGAATAGTCTCTTGATCTGGACACTGTGCTTTTGTTGATGTCTCAGATGGGGGGGGGGAGAAGTCTCTGCCTACTGTACATCTTTAGGGTTTCTGAATGCTGGCATGGTAGAGAGCTGTGATTAACATCTCCCTTCTGTTTCCAGGCTGTTCATGCTAATATTGATTGCGGTCAGCATCGCCTGGGTCCCAATAGTGCAGTCGGCTCAAAACGGGCAGCTTTTCGACTACATCCAGTCCATCACCAGCTACTTGGGGCCCCCCATCGCAGCTGTCTTTTTCCTTGCCATTTTCTTCAAGAGGGTCAATGAACAGGTAAGCTGGGGGGAGGGGTAGCACTCCCAGCAATGCCTGGGAAGAGCAACTGCTGTGCTTGACCTCGATTCTCTGAGCGTCTGGGCAACAGCAGGAGGACATGTGCAAAGGGCTATTGAGGGCATGTGCAAAGGGCTACTACCTCCACGGTAGGAGGTAGTAAATGCCTCTGATTTCCAGTTGCTAGAAACCACCGGGGGGGGGAGTGCTCTTGTGCTTGGATCCTGCTTGCCAGTGTTGTAAATTTCACTTCACCAGCTACCCAGAAAAGGCATCTGACTGGCTTGCGTGAGAGCAGGATGATGGCTCTTCTGAAGGTTCTTATGTGTGAATAGAGGTAGCTCCAAGTGGGGGCAGGAAGTGAGGTGGTCCTCACTTCCTGTTAAGAAGAGGGATGGACCACTGTGCCTAGCAGCCCTTGGGCTGAGTGCTGTTGCCCATGGTGTGAGTCAGACTAAAGGGAAGAGGAGCAAGGCTGGATCCGAGCACCATTTGTGGAGCTGAGCTTTTTTCTGCTGCTTCCTGCCAGGGGGCCTTCTGGGGCCTGGTTCTGGGGCTGCTGATTGGACTGTCTCGAATGATCACCGAGTTTGCCTATGGAACTGGCAGCTGCGCTGAGCCCAGCAACTGCCCGGATATCATCTGCAAAGTCCACTACCTCTACTTTGCCATCATCCTGTTTGTCATCTCCATCATCATCATTCTGACTGTCTCATACATGACCAAGCCCATTGATGACGTCCATGTAAGCCATTCTCTCCCTCTTGGCTTTGATCTTTCTCCTCACTTCTCCTCTGCCCTTTCCCACCTGGCTCTGCAAACATGGCATGTGCGTCTTTCAAAAGGAATAACATCTGTGGGACACAGCTGTTTTCAACACCAAGGCTTGGTTCTGCAGCATGCGAAGGGGTGAAGGCAAATGCCTTTGTCCGCACTCAAAGTGCTTCTGCCTTAACAACTGCTGCACACATCCACCTTGGATCAGAAGGAGTGTGGCTACCAGACAGGCTGGACACACTCTTTTTCTTTTAGAAATGAACCACAGATGGAAAGCCAGTGAGGGATGCGGCTAGGACCAAATCTTTGCTTAGTCAGTGAAGCTCCCCAGGGGGGTACCTATCTCTCTCTCAGCCTGGCCTACCTTGCAAGGATGTTCTGAAGGTATATGAGAGACGTGCAGGGCCCAGGGCAGTACAATGGAAATGCTGAAAAATTATGTCTCATGTACTCTAGTCTGTAGGAATCCTTGCATTGTGCTACCGTAGATGACCCTTGGGGTCCCTTCCAATTCTACAATTCTATGAGCACAGAGCGGGTCAGAACAGTAGAAGGGCATTTCCAGACTTGCCGCCCCACAGTTTTCTGCTTCTGAGCTGTGAGCTGCCACAGCCTCTCCAGTTACTTCCACCACATGGGACACCCTCGCCCATGATAGTCTCAGCCCCCTCCCCCCGGGTTCATCTCTGTCTCCCTGTTCTATGCCCACGGCAGCTCTATCGCCTCTGCTGGAGCCTGCGAAACAGAAAGGAGAAACGCATCGACCTGGATGCCGAGGAGATGGAGGAAGAGCCAGCCTACGAAGAAGAAGCTTGTAAGAGCTCTCCCCTTGGTTCTTATTTCTTCCTGGCACTAAATGGGGGTCAATTGCAGGGGGGCAGTGGAGAGGAAGGACCATTGTAGCTTGGTGGTGGCAAATCCACCTTGCCCATGGAAGGTGCCAGGCTCAACCCCGGGCCGGATTTCCGGAGCAGACTCCTGGGAAATAATGGACCTAAGTGGGTCGTGCCCATTAATATCAGTGGGCTTCCTTTGAGATGGACCTGCATTTGATACCACCCACAGTACATGCCATTGAATGCTTTAAAACAATAAAACCAATTCAGGCCACAACAGGCTTCTAAGCTGTTTACAAAGCATGCAAATCAGTCTTGCAAACTTTACTTACTTGCTACCCGCCCAAGGCTCTCACCCACTTGCCACTTGAGGCAAACAGAAAATGGCGCCACCACCACCTCCAACTAAGGGAAGCCCCGCAGAAAAATGGTATCTGGAGAGGAGCAGGTGGCGGTAGTGGTGACAAGCGCAGGAGATGGTGAGCACTGTCCTCCTTAAGGGCCAGGATCTACTGCCTCTCCCAGCTGCCCCCAGCCTGCCACCTGAGGCAACTGCCTAATGGGTGTGCCGGCCCTAAAGTGCCACCCACCTTAATAAAAGCACCCTATAGAAAAAAACTTTCTCATCATCTTTTCTGACAGTCACTGACCTGTATGGTGGGAGTTTGGCACCGAGACCTTCCTTGTCGTGCCCCATAGACCGAGAGCGGTGGGGGTCTGGGGGGACACAGAAGTGCATTGTCTACTGGGCTTCTACATTTTCAGCCTTGACCTTGACCTTTTTTTTCTCTTGCAGTCCCGGACAAGGAGCAGGGTTGTTGCAGGAAGGCCTACAACTGGTTCTGTGGCTTGGAGACCATAGCAGCTCCCAAGCTCACCAAAGAGGAGGAGGAAGCCATGCGGGAGAAGATGATGGACACAACAGAGGACCCCTTCTGGAGGCGGGTGGTCAACACCAACGGCATCATCCTCCTGGCCGTGGCCATCTTCTGCCACGGCTTTTTTGCATAGACTCGTGGGGCTAGGTGTTTTCCTTCCCCCTCTCCCTTTGAAATGAAGGTCCGGTCCCCCCCCCCCCTGGAGATTGCTTTGTGAAGCCGTAATTTGTAAGTTATGCCCTTACCAGGCCTGACACTTATTTGTGCCAATCACGTTGATTAATTGTTTAATCAAATGAGTTAATCGGTGGGTGGGATGCCTCTCCTCTGAAAGGGGGGCGAGGAGGAGCCCCACAGCTCAGAGATAAAGAGGAAGGGGTGAAGAGAACCACATCAGCAATGCTCAGGGTCTGGCAAACCATTTTTACAAAGTGTTTTATATATATATATAAATGCTGCTTTTCCATTTTTAAAGTGTTGTGCTTTCCCACAAGTGATTACTTGTAAATAATAATGATAGTACTGTAATAAGTGCAAGTCCCTAAAATAGAGGCTGAGTTTCATATTCTGTGGATCTATCTGCTTGAATTCCTTTTAGACAGAATCTCTAAATTGCTTCCCTCCCTTGCTTTTTCCTTCCTGTTTCTCTTTTATCACACACACACCCCAAATTGGATTCCCACCCCCCTTCCCATGAGCTCTTTTCTCTGGTCTTGGACTGCAAGTGACTAGACTGGATTTTTAGTACCACTGCAATTTGAGCAAGCTGGAAATTATTTGAAGGGTTGATACACCTCCCCCTGCCAACCCCCTGAAACTTCAGCCTTTGACTTGACATGTCTTGCCGCTCTTTGTGTATTCTCAATGTATTGTAAATTGTGCAAAAAGAATTACACAACTTATTTTTAAAAAACCAGCAGCTTGCATTTTGTTTGAAAAGGGATCCCATGCTAAGGGGCGGGGCACGACAGGACAGTTGCTTATGGTGCTGTGTGGTGTAGTGGTTAGAGTGTCAGACTAGGACCTGGGAGAGACCAGGGTACAAATACCCACTCAGCTATGAAGTTCACCGGGTGGCCTTGGGGGCCAGTCACTGCCTCTCAGCCTAACCCTACCTCGTAGGGTTGTTGTTGGGATTAAATAAGGAAGGGGAGAACGGTGTATGCCACCTTGAGCTCCTTGGAGAAAAAGGTGGGATATAAATGTAATCCATATATAAAAATAAACTGGAGCTCCCACAGGCTACGTACGACATGCAAGAGTTGGTGTAGCATTTGTGCCACCATCTTTGATGCTAAGGGGAGAAAGAGGGAGATTCCTTCATTGGTGAGATCATTTGCAGGACAGGTTGCTAAGAAGAATGAAAAGGGCAAATTGCCAGTGTGGCATATGGACCGTTCTAGACCACAGTCCTGGATTCAGCCCTGTGGCTAGTATGTTCATTGGCTGTGGGCAAGTCCCCATTTCTCAGTCTTATCCACGTCACAGGATAAAGTGCTTAACTGGCCGAGGGTCTCTGTGGAGGAAGAACAGAATGCCAGCTTGAAATGGGATGCCTTCCTTGATCAAACTGCTCTGGCTTGTGACTAGGAGCCCACAGAGCATGCTGGGTGCCGGAGGGTGGCTCGGGGAGCAGCAGGCTGGATTTTGCAGGACCTTGGACAGCTCCAAGCAGCCAACTTGCAAATCAGGAGCTCCACTGAAATCTTTCGATGACTCCCTGGCCCCGCCCTCTTCCGTATAAGTGATGGCCCACTGGGGGAGTGTGAGGCCCGCATTGCAAAATGGGTGGGTTCCTTGAGGGAGCCTGGGGTGTGTAGGAGCTCACTTTGGGGGCGGGGGTCCCCGTTTTCTTCCTGAACCAGCTAAGTCCTTCCCACCCTCCTCCACCCATAAAGAGATCCAGCTTCTGCTCAGGAACAGGGTCTGCTGAATCACACCAATGGCCCACCTAGTTTAGCATCCTCTTCTCACAGCGGCCAACCAGTTGTCTGTGGGAAACAAGCAAGCAGGATTTGAACACAAGCACAGCCTCCCCTCCTGTAGCTTCTGGCAATTGGTATCTGGAAGCATTGCTGCTTTCCACTGCAGAGACAGAGCACAGCTGCTAGCATCGATAGTCCTCTCCTCCATGAATCTGTCTGATCCTTTTTTTTAAAGCCATCCAAGTTGGTGGCCATCATTGCCTCTTGTGGGAGCTTCACAGTTTTAACTGTGCACTGCATGAAGAACGACTTCATTTTATCTGTCCTGAACCTAGACTGGGCTGTTTCTGTGCTTTAAAAAAACCCCAAACATCTTCTCCAAGGTTCTGGCAGAGGTTGGAATCCTGCTCTCAGCTGGTGATTAAGTCCTGGCTACATTAATTAGAGCAGTAATCAGTGCTGGACTTCAAGTGATGGAGAGAGGAGAAACAGGTGATTTGTTGGTGCAGGCATCTTCTGGCATCACCCGCAGCAGAGCATCGCTTCAGACCTCCCAGCACCATGCTCCACGACTGCGGCAAACAGGCCCCGGCTGAGTCCGGCTCATTTTTAGAAACGTCAAGGCTTAATAGCAGGGCGGAGGGGAAGTGCCAGATGGTGACAGGCTAATTGTTGGATTTGCCATATGCAGGAGACAGCGCAAAGGTTCCCCTCAATATTTCCGGGTGACTAAGTTGTTTGCAGCTGAATCCTCGGCTATGTTAAGCTGAAACCCGCCAGCGATTTCTCATCGAGCTGAAACCTTTTCTCTGCCTTTGGCAAGTGGAGGTTGGAGCAGGGTGGGAAGCCATTGCCTAGAGGGTCAGGAATATTGTTGGGTCTGTTCAGGTAATGTCAGAAGGCTCTGGCGGGGCTATTGGACCTGGAACGAAAGGAGGGGGGGCACCGGAGCCGCTTCTCTCTTTCTGGGGCAGCCTGGAGGTATGGGAGATTGAGGTGGTGAATGTGGCAAGGTTGAAGCAGGCGTTCCAAGGCCGCAAACGCTTGAGGGTGGGAAGTGCACACAGAAGCATTCAATGCTAGTCTTACTCCGAGTAGGCCTATTGAAGTTAATGTATGTGATTAAGTTAGGTTCATTCATTTCAATGGATCTGAGTAGGATTCAGTTGACTCAATCTGACGGTAAGAGTTGTTTGACAGTAGAACAGACTCCCTCGGAAGGTGGTGGGCTCTCCTTCATTGTAAGTTTTTAAACACAGGTTGGATGGCCATCTGCCAGGGTTCCTGCATTGGAGGGAGTCGGACTAGGTGACCCTTGGGGTCCCTTTCAACTCTACAACTACAACCCAGGGAAAGAGACTAAAGTAAGAGGTGTTTCTCCCACGAGACGAGGGGAAGTGCTGGGTTCTGAGTGGTGTTTTGAGTGGAGGGCAGGCAGGCAGACCTAACCCACGAAGCACAGCCCAAGGAATGCTCTTGCACAAGCTCCACTGAAATGATCCTAGGGTCTTTCCAGGAGTCCTGTGCAGAACGTGCTATTGGACTGTGCCTTATGTTAATGTGTTTGTGTGTGTGTGTGGGGGGGTGTCATTTGGTATTTCCGCCAGCCCTGGACAGGAAATGTTGAATGCAAAGACTCTGAAGCAGCAACTGGAGGCAGAGACCGCTCCTGGCCCCTTTCCAGAAGACACCCCTTGCTCCTGCCTTGGCACCATCGCAGCCCTTGGATTAATCAAATGGAGGCATCGCTCCAGAGGCTGCCAGTTCATCACTGCCAGGAACGGTTCCATTTTTTTTCCTGCCGACAGAGCTTGGGAAATCTTCATCTTTGACGCATTTAAAAGCTCAGACACATTTAAAAGCTCCTGACTACCCCCAAAGAAGCCTGGGAACTGTAGTTTAAGGCTTATGGGAATTGTAGTTTTCTGAGGGCTAAACTACAGCTCCCAAGATTCTTTGGGGGAAGCCATGTGCTTTAAGTGTGCAATGTGCACACAGCCTCATTGGCCGGCTAATTTGGGATGGGGGCAGGATATGCTCTGCCTTTCAAAAGAGGGGGTTGCCTGTGGGGCTGAGGAGGACCAGCCTGAGGACATCTGAGGAGGACCAGCCTGAGGCCTAAGGCGACTGCCACCCTTTGCCTAATGGTAGGGCTGGTTCTGGGGGGGAGGAAAGAAGAGAGACACCTCTCACCAAGCTCTTCTAGGCTTGGAGTCTTTTTTTCGCAATTGCCCTACAGCACACCATATTTGTTTGTTGTTTAGTCGTTTAGTCGTGTCTGACTCTTCGTGACCCCATGGACCATAGCACGCCAGGCATATTATATCCTGCAAAAAACACAGCACAGTTCTCCCATGGGGCTTCCGCGTGCAATAAAATGACCTGCCTGGCCCCTGCCCCCCCCAGCAGGGGCCTGATGCTGGGAGAGGCCAGTTCAGCTAGAGATAGTCAACCCCTGGCTCTGTAGCCCCTGGTGCTGCTGCTGCAGTGCCACAAAGGGGCAGAGGTCAGCCTCCCCCTGATGAATTCCCTTTTGCAGTCCTGTCTTGCCTTCCCAGCTTGCTGGCCTAGCAGTTGCCACTGAGTGGCAACAGGACCCACTCTTGAGGTTTGGGGGGGGGGCAGGCCTTGATCCTAAATCTATTCTGTCTGGCTTGCTCCACAAAGGGTCTCACTCAGCCCACAAGGGAGAGAATCAGCAGAGAATCTACGAAGCCATTTCAGTGGAGACTGCACAGGAAGTGGGCTTTGTGGGTCAGATCTCTTCGTCTCCCTACTGTCCAGAATGGTGCCTTGGTTTCAGAATTTGGTCACCAGCTCTGTCTGCTCCCTCAGGGAAGAGTCTTGTGGATTGGATATCATTACAAAACTTGAGTGCAATTTTTAATTTTACAAGCTATGTGACTCCGTCGCTCAGTTGGAGCTTTATACATGGTCTTTCATGAATCGTGACTTTGCTGCTACTTTTATTGGTTATGTTGTTGTTTAGTCGTTTCGTCATGTCCGACTCTTCGTGACCCCATGGACCATAGCACGCCAGGCGCTCCTGTCTTCCACTGCCTCCCGCAGTTATTGGTTATAGTCCAGTCATTATTTATTTTATTTATTGCAATGGCTGAGAGTGAATATCTGCTTAATTATTATTTGCCAATATTTTGAGAGTTAATCTGATTGTGTGATGTGGTATTCCAAATGGAGCACCAAAGATCACTTGATTTGATATACGGTGTATTTTTTCTAGTCGTGATTTTTTTTATCATGACTTACTTGCATTGGATCAGATTGCTATAGGGTGTGTGATCTTTGTTGTGTATATTGCCATTTCTGCGGCTTGTAATCTGCTTTGCGTATAGCAATATGGAAAGGTGGGTATACAAGTTAAAAGAGAAATGAAACAAAGCTCCTCCTCTAGCCCAGTCATGCTAGTGCAGCCCACGCATGACGACAAGATGCAGGCAGGCAAGGAGCTGTTGAAGCAGGAACTTTATTGTCAATTGCGTTGCTCTCCGAGGTCCCCGTCAGCCTGTTCCCTATGGCTTCCACTCAATGACTTCCACCGCAATCTGTGCCGCCCTCCTCACAGCTGGGCTGGAATCGCTCAGCCTCTTCCGGAATTCGCCCACGTGGCCCAGCAAGACCTTCCGGCCCTCCGGGGCCTCTGACAACATGGTCAGGGCCTTGATGGAGTAAAGGCGGACTTTGCTCCTCTCATCGTGAATCAAGGGCAGCAGCGTGTCGATGGCGTCCGCATTGATGGCTGCGTATTTCCCTGAGCATGATAGAAGGAAGGCCCTGTGAGATGCTAAAAGGAGACGCCCTGCAGCAGCAGCTGGGTATGTGTGTGTGTGTGTGTGTGTGTGTGTGTGTGTGTGTGTTTAAAGGTGGCCCCTGCAGAGTCCAGCCTCCTGGGCTTCCCATGCCAGCCATCAAGGTGCCTCTTCTGGGGAGCCACAAACAGGTCACAAGCACCACAGCGGCCTTCTCCCCATTTGTACTCCTTGGCATCCTGCCTCTGAGAATGGAGGGAAGGCATACCAGAGTGGGTTGCTTGTGTAAAGGCTGATGGGCTTTCCCTGTGGCCCTTTGGCAGGTCACATGTCAAGACTACAACTAGCAATGCAATGTGTGAGTGGCTGGAATTGGCCGGACCTTTGGCTATCTGTACAACATGGGAGTGGCCTCCACCACAGCTCGGAAGCCACAGAACATCTAGTGTGCTAGATGTTGCCCTGGCAGCATCTTGGATCCTGCTTCTTAGTTGTGCATCAGCCACATGAGACAACAGGATGCCCCCCTCCACTGACCCGACTGCTCTACACTTGGGGAGACCAGCCGTCTCCAAGCTGGTGCTCTGGAGATGTTGCTAGACTCCAAATCCCAGAAGCCAGCACAGCCAATGAGACAAGGGGAGGGGGAAGCAAATGAAGGGCAGCAAGTTGTGGGCAGGCAGGGTCTAGCTAAAGCCTTAGAATATGGCCAAAATGTTTCCAGGGACCCCATGGCTTCCCCTCGAAGCCTGGCTACATGCCCAGCCAGACTGCCCCTGTCTTTCTCTCTTATGCCAGTGGCCTTGCCTTCTAACTTTCTGCTTTCCACAACTGAGCTGCCCTCCCCTCTTCTCCTCAAAAGGGACTGGAAATCCAGAAGGGCCAGTCTGCCAGCTGCTCCCTTGCCTTCCCCTCCTCACCTTGGGTGGTGATGGCTGAATTCATCAGCGCCCCGGCAGCGTTGGCTCGGACCTCGGCGTCTTCATCTTCCAGAAGCTGGACAAGGTCTGGGAAAACATCTTCTTCAAAGACCATGTTCTTCCCTTCCAGTGGGACACTGAGGGGAGCAAAGGGTGGGGTTTAGCCAAAGAAACTCTAAGGCCTCTCTGTGAGTCTGACGCGTGTATGTGTGCGCACACACATACACACGCTAAGAGCTGGTTGTCCTCTGGCCAACATGGGGAGTCTGAGTTGTCCCTTATGTAAGAGAACGACCTCTGTCTTGGGACATTCTGACATTTGCAAAACGTAGGGCTACAAAAACAAAAAGGCCTTGTTGACCCGTAACACTAAACCATGGCTTAGTGCTACGTGTGAGTCCTGCCCACAGATCTGCATCAATCTGTGATTTCTTTTTCTTTTTTTTAATAAAAATTTGTCAGTGTTTCAGAGCATGTGTCTCCTAAAACACACAGCCTGGCAAGCAATTCCCTCCAACAGACCACAAAAATCTGGAGAAATTGTGTCTTGAAGGATTTTGGACTGTGTATCATTTTAGAACGGAAATTTGCCTTCAAGCACTGTACGTTTTTTTGCCTTTCGTATTTTATTGGTTTTGTCTTTTTCTCTGTCAGCTGCCTTGATTGTGATATGAAAAAGGTGTGATATGAATAAACATGACAATAACAATGATAACTGAAATGGGGACTGGATTTCTCCTCCTCCCCTGGTGAGTCACCACCGGCCCTCACCTGATGGCCATCAAGGCCTGAGCTGCCCTGCTCCTGATGTTCACCCCCGAATGGCTGAGCAGCTCCTTCAGGATGCGGACGGCTCCTGTGGCCAGGGCCTCGAAGGCCTCCACCCGCAAGCAGCCTGTCAGTGTCTCCAAGATCAGCACCTGGATATCCTCCAGCTCCGTCTTCAGCTTGAAGACCAGCGAGGGAACCAAGCCGCTCTCCACAATCCCGCAGGCTCCTGCAGGAGGAGGGAACAGAAGGAGGATCTGCGGTGGTGCCTCAAAAGCCCACGGCCTAGCCGAGCCCTTCCAGCCATGAGGATTGCTATGGCAAAACAGGAGGCAGTCGAGGAGAGAACAGGCTGTCTGCAAGGAGCCACTGGCAAACAAGCTTCAGCTGCCTGGTGACTGTTGCTAGGAGACAAGTAGCTCCATCGAAAGTGATTCACATGTGCAGTTGGGTGATGCGGAAGTTTGGCATGGGAGGAGAACAGAAGGAGCCTTCCCTAACCTGTGCCCTCCAGGTACTTTGGACTACAATACCCACCAGCCCCCCAGCATCATAGGGCTGCACTGGCTAGAGCTGATGGGAATTGTGGTCCCAAGTTGGTGGTGGAGTTTCTTCAAAGCAAGCTTTCCTTTCCGAGATAACAGCTTAGGGTCCTTCTCCTTCATGGGAGCATATAAGGGGTTTCCAAGGAAACACTTCTTTAGAAAGTAGAGCACATAATCATCACCACTGTCATTGTGGGGACCATGGTGCACACAGAAGGGATGTTTAACCCTTCCCTCCCTAGACATGACCTTGACAAAATGACCCCCGCCACCCCCACACTGTACTGGTATCAGCCTTACCCCCTTCCCCACAAAAGGTCGTAGTGGCTTTGATGACGCAAAGCGACTTCTCCTACAGGCTCCACTGACGACAAAGTGGCGCAAATTTCCACGGTGACTTTACGGAAGATTATCAGTCAGCATTGTACCTGCCTGAGGGATAGCCAAACAGGTGTCACGTGGGGCTGTGCCATGGCAACAGGTTTGGGAGCATGAAATCTCTCATCAGAGCCAAACAACCTTGAACTCATTGAAAAAGTCTCTTGATTAGCCCCACAGATCCCTTGAATGCAGCATCACACGCGGTTCCTGTGCTACCGAGCAACTTGAGGACTAGGCGTCTCAAGAGCAACACCTTCATCACCAGCAGCTGAAATCAGGGTCTGGTCTTAGGAGGCCAGAGACCATAAGGCCACCCTCTTGAGCATTCCAGCTGCTGGAAGTAACACAGGTCTCTGGCTCACCCCTTGATCTTGATCTTGGCCTGCTGATTGACCACATGGGTGAAGCATTGTATTGGGCTGCAGCTGGTTGCTTGTGCTCCCTCTTGGCTTGTTTGGGGCACTGCTGTACCCTCATCCCAGCTCTCCTTGGTGAGGATATGAAGTAGGAGGCTCACACCGCCCCCCCCCCCAGGACTGGCATCCCAGCCCCTAAGGGCACCTGCTGGAGCTTGACAGAGGCTGAAGGTAAGCAGAGTGCCTGTAAATTTCCTTAGGGATGTAAAACGAGCCTGATGGATCAGGCTAATGGCCCATCCAGTCTAGCATCCTGTTCTCACAGCGGCCAACCAGATGCCCCCAAAGGGAATCCCACAAGCAGGACCTGAGCATAAGAGGAGCAACTCTCCCGTCATATGGAAGAGTCAGCCCATGTTGCATGGGACCAGGAGCGTAGGAAGATAGGGGCAGTGCGCCCCAAGCGACGCGATCCCAGGGGCGCCATCGCCGCTGCCCGTCCCCAAAACGCACACCCCGCCACTGCACACAGCACGCCCCACACCCAAAACGTGCACCCCACCCCCAGAACGCGTGCCATGTCACTGGGGGCAGCGCGCCTGCTCTCTGCCCCCGATGGCGGAGCATGAAGCTCTGCCGCTGCATGGGGCTGTTCTTGTTTTGAACAGGGAGATGTGCGCTGCATGCCTGCCTCTCTTGGAACCCTAGTCAATCCTGCTAGAGGCCCTGTGGGTGGGAGTGTCTATGAGGAGCCTGGGCAGAATTCAGGGAGGACCAGGGTTAGGATATCTGAAGCCCTCTAGAATGAGGCAAAGCAGAAATGGGGAAATGATTCCAGGGCAGCCTTGGGCTGAGTGGATCTACTAGCGTCCAAGTTTGGTGGAGAAGCAGTTAAATGAACCTGTTTTTGTTTGCTTGCTTGTTTTAAACGTTCTCCTGGCTTGGAAAGCAGGTGTTGGAGCAGAGAGAGCCAGTGTGTTGCCTTCACTGGGTGTTCATAGAATCATAGACTTGTAGAGCTGGAAAGGAGCACGAGGGGCGTCTAGTCCAATTCCCTGCAATGCAGGAATATTTTGAACCCACAACCCTGAAATTAAGAGTCTCGTGCTCTACCAGCTGAGCTATTTGTCTCAACTCCCTAGCTGCCAGCCTGCCCAATGGTCAAGGATAATGGGAGTTGTAGTCCAGCAAATCTGCAGGACACCTTCTGCAGGGCTACTCCTGGATTGGGATTGGGATAAATAACATTTACAAGAGTAATTGGCCAGGATAAGCATCATTGTTTTAAATATGACAAGAATTAAGGAAAGGAGGTCTGGTTATATTTCAAAATGCACTAAGGGAGGAAAAAGTGCAGATATAATTTTAAAATGCCCTGCTCAGAGCTTCATGTACCAAAAAAAAAAAAGGTCCATGCTGGTCTTTCTATATATAACTAACCTAGTTCTGCAGTTGATTTTAAAGAGAGCGCTAGCTGGAAGATGAATGGAACCTGACTACTGTAAAGCTTGCCATGAAAGGTGAAAAATTAGGGGGAAAGCAGGTTTTCCATTGAGCTTGTGTCTCAATATCTGCATGTGTGCGGAAAAACCGGGTTATGGTACAATCATCACTGAAATGCTCCCTCAAGCAGGGCAATTTCATTTGGAGTTTTTGAGACAACTTTGCAAGGGAATGCACCTGCATTTGGGAACAACTGCCATTTTTGCCTCTGGGTGTGAGTTAATACATTTTTCTTCCCCGAACCAAGACACAAAGGGTATAGGGCAGCACATAAATTTAATAAATAACCATAATCATAATCTTCTACCTTATGTGAATTTGTAACCAATGTTATATCGGATTAATGATCATCACTTCCCCAAAGAATCCAGGGAGTTGTAGTTTATCGAGGGTGCTGAGAATGTCCCGCGGAAGAATATGCCAAGGGGGAAATGACTATTTAACCCAGACATCCCCAAACTGCGGCCCTCCAGATGTTTTGGCCTACAACTCCCATGATCCCTAGCTAACAGGACCAGTGGTCAGGGATAATGGGAATTGTAGTCCGAAACACCTGGAGGGCCGAAGTTTGGGGATGCCTGATTTAACCCATTTAAATCTATAGTGTAGGGTTGCCCCTTAAGATTTACAAAAGGCATGGATCCACCTCTAGACAACAAATGGCAAGTTGCTAGCTAAAGGGCTTCCTGTGGGTGGAGTCAGGGTTTTAATTTTGTCTTGCTCTGTTGCTTGCTCTTAGAGGGTGGTAATGTGAATTGAACGTGTATCTGACCCTGGGGCAATTGTAAAATTAACATTCTGAAATCTGAGCAGTCCCAGAGTTGTAAGGCCTGAGTTCAAGCCACCTGGCACTGAAGGAATGTATGGGTGTGCCAGTTATATGACTTTAGCTTACAGTGGAAGGAAAAGAATGTGATGCACACCCAATTGGAAACCATCGAAACAGAGGGCTGAAGTTGACATAACACTGGGGGTCAGCAGACAAGATCTCCTGTGTTTCGTTTGTTTAAAAGAATAAGAAACAAGCACTTAGCAGCAGCTGAAGATTGGAGCAGGCAGGACTAGATGACACTTTGGGCCCCTTCCAACTCTACAATTCTATTATTCTAAGTGGCATTGGGAGTGGGATAAAGGAAGGGAACTGATTCTCCTGCGCCGTTTCTAAGAGCTAACTCCCACTCACTGCCATTAGCTTTGCAGGGAAAGTGGGTGGGTGCCTGTATGGCTCCTGTGTGTCTCCCCCAAAGAACTAATAGTACCAACCGGGGGGGGGGTAGAGACACACGACTTAGATTGGGAAGTGTCCATTCTTTCTTCCCCAGTGTTACTCCCTGGTCTTCGAACCAGATGAGCGGGGCTGCTGTGGGTCTGATGATGCCTAGTTTGGCCCGTAAAGACTTGATAACTGTGCTTTGGCACAACTGAGTTGCCTGCTCCTGGACTGTATTCTGCCATTTGGGGCTCAGGCTGTGGACGGTGCAGCACCTGTGGGAGGAATGGCCTTGACTGGGGCACCATTTGGATAAGGCCCTTTTCTTGGGGCTGAACCTCGACTTTGGAACTCTCTCCCCCTGGAAGCATGAATGGCTTCAAAATCAAAAGAAAATGATGCTGAGAATCCAAGGACTAGGAATGTGGTGGGGTGGCCACTCCAGGGCGAGGGCACAGCCGGGACACCCCGATTCTCCTTTCTGCCCCTGCAGCAGTGGAAATGCGGCCGACACCAAGTGCAGAAGGTGGGTTGTGCTTGAGTTTCAAATGCTCCCCAGTGTGGGAATGTGGCCGCTGGGCTCCAAAGACCTCAGCTGCATAAAGGTGCCTGGGCGGACACGCAGGCAGGTACATGCTAGTCTCCCCTGTGAAAATGGAATGAAGGAAAACCTTTGCACCTGCATCTTCCACCCGCATTGCATGTCTCCCGGTCCCTCCACTGTTACTCTTGTAGCAAAAAAAACCCCCAACTTTCACATGAGCGGATGAGCAGCATGTTGATAAACAAACACACTGACAAGGAGCGCAGGGTTTCTATCTGCCGCTCTGCAAAGGAAAAGGCGTTGCCATGGAAACTGTCGGAGTGCTTTACTTCTCAGCAAATGCCCCTTCCATTCCACATATTGACCACAGCCCAGGTAAGAATCATTGCGCCGGGTCCCGTGTTTCCAGCAGTCCCCTTTTAGCCACGGACCTTTCTGTCAGGTGACCCTCAGGACCTGCCTTTGTAAGGAGAGACATTTCTGGTGCACTGGCAGGTGGGGAGGGATATCACCGTGTTTTTGCTGCTCTGGAACTCCAGAGGGCAAAGTGAAAAGGGCAGAAGGCCTGATGCTGGCAGGTGGGGAACAAGAAACAATGGATGGTACTGACAAATGCTGGGCTGAGTAGGATGGAGGAAGAGGCCAGAGAAGGAAATCAGGCAGGAGGAAAGGAAGTGGGCACAGGGTCCATCTACAAGGTGCCAGGGAGACCCTGGCACAAGTCCCCGTTGGGCCAGGGTTTGCCCTTGCAATACATTTGCGGGTATGGGTAAGTTCAGCCCTGCCTCTGCATCCTTAAATTGCCATGACAAACAGCCCCTAGATGAGAAAGGGCAACTAAAAAACGAGGATTGTGAGGCTGTTCGGTTTAGAACAAAAATAGTAAAGATGATAAAATGATGAATGGCAAATTGCTAAAAGAACACAGAGAGGTTGCCAGGCTAATAACTACTTGAGATTAGTCAGAGATACATATGCCACACTTGGAAGAGGAGGCATTTGTGACAAATGAACAACAACCGGATTGAGGACTAAACATCCCTAAACCTCAGCTTTGGAGGAATAATAAGACAGTGATGCCCTGATCTTAAACAATAGTATACCTATAATGTGAACTTGGCTGGGCAGCATCACGGCCACCCCAAAATTTAGCTTTCTCTTTTGAGTACAGTGGTACCTCGGTTTAAGTACACAATTGGTTCTGAAAGTCTGTACTTAACCTGAAGCGAACTTTCCCATTGAAAGTAATGGAAAGTGGGTTCCGGTTTCCGCCTGCAGGAATGGCGGACCTGTTTTCCATCTCTCTGACCTTCGTAAGGAATTTGGCGGTTGCTAGGGGAGTAAATGGCAACCCCCTACCCTCTCCGGGGGTTACGGAGAGGGGCCGCTGGCCCGCGATGCCCCCAGACCCACTCCGACTGTTTTTGGAGTGGGGGGAGCTTGGGCTGAGCACTTACGAGGGCCAGGACTCCCGGACGCTAATCTGCATGGCGGGGATTTCCATGGTTAAAGAAGATAATTAGGCTTAAATCTATGGACATACTTCAGAAGGAGGGGAAGAAGCGCTGTTTACTGCTGAGAAATTTACTGCTGAGAAATTTATGAGGAGTCAAAGACTGTACTGCATCTGGAAGAAGGATTGATGGGGACGGAGCGATAAGGGAAGTGAGTTTTTATTTTTTCTTCATATATGTTGCCTCGTACCTTCCCGGACGCGATGTCCTGGCTTGTTTGGAGTGAAAGAGAAGCAAAAGACTGTGTGAGTTGAACTTTATAACTGTTGTTACTGAGCATATTTTTTAAAGATGTGGAGTTGCCGATGAGAAAAGCCCCCCCCTAGTCGGACGGAAGGAGTTCTGGACGCGTTCGGAGGATTTATGAGCTGTGACGCACTTTAAATTGGAGCAGCGACCTGAAGCTAAGTTCAGCTATAGGGCAAGGAGATCCATTAATTTACCAAGAGTTTATGGTTTGATGTTTGGGTCTCCTGCCTGAAAAAGCTGTAAATTCTATAAAGATCGTAAATCTTCATGGCTATGAGAGAAAACGAAAGTGATTTGAGTTTTTTAAGATGGCGCTACTTCGAGCTGCTTCGACGCAACAGGGAGCTCCATTAAGAAGATTTATGGGGAGGCTGGACTGATTAACTCACACAGGAGAAAGAACATCTGTGAAACTTTGTTTGATATTTATCTCAGCAGCTGGGAAACAATCGGATGAAAGTGGAAAACATCTATGTGACTGTAAGGGGAAGATCTGGATTATTATGAACTTGGAGGACGATTTGAACTTTAGAAAAAAGACGGCAGTGGACGGTTGCGAGGAATTCCCAATTTCTTGAAGCATGGGAACCCAAATAAAAATTTTTTTAGATGATTTGGCATAACATTCGGTTTGATTGATATATATATGTGTATAATTTGAAATATTGAATGTGATATAATTGGTTTTAATTGGAAAATTAATAAAAATATTTTTTTTTTTTTTTAAAAAAGAAAGTAATGGAAAGTGGACCAATCCGTTCCAGATGGGTCTGCAGAGTACTTAAACTGAAAGTACTCAAACTGAAGCGTACTTAAACCGAGGTATTTCATATCCACCTTCTCAGCCCATTTTATTTCAAACGCTCCAAGTTATCGCATCTTTGTTATAATTTTTAAAGGGGGGGGGGAACTCTTGATTCAAATGTATATTCATATAACAAACACATAGAATCACTGAATTGTAGAGCTGGAAGGGATCCTGAGGATCATCTAGTCCTGGAATATGTAGCTGTCACATACGGGGATCAAATTTGCACACCGAACTAACCCGAAGAAGAGCCTGGCTGTTGCTGGATCAGACTGAAAGGGGCCTGATCTAGTCCACCATCCCATTTCCCATCCCAGTCAACCAGATGCCCCAGTGGGGACAGGGTGCCACAGCCCTCTTCTGCTGCTGATTTCCAGAGCCTGGTGTTTGGAGACGGGCTGCCTGTGAACCAGGAGGTAGCTTACAGTCATGGCCTTTATCCTCAATGAATTTTTCTAACTCCCTTTTAAAGCTGTTCAGTCTTATGGACATCACCATGTCTTGTGGTAGCAAATGCCATAGCTTGAATCGCGTGACGGTGAGCTTCTTTTTGTCTGCTGTGAATGTCCTGCCATCGGATCCCACCAGTGTTTATGTGAACTTAGGGGACTGTGCTCCCAAATTACATTGTTTTACACCAACACTGAAGCGGAATTGCAATTTTAATGCTCATTCACCCAGTTCAGAGAATGTGTGCGTAAACACCAAAAAGAAAATATGATCAATTGCACCTCAGAGAGTAGAGCATTCCTTAAACATGGTCCAACTGCAGAGAAGCCCCTACAGCCCAGTCACACTTGTGATTGCCCAGCAGGCGAAAACTTTTCCTTACTAGCTGACTACTGATGGAATGGAGTCATTTTGGTGTCATGGCCTTGGGAGCCAATTTCCCAATTTTAGTGAGTTTCTTGGCTGCCTCCCTATGTGGGCATTGTTGCCATTACAGTCCCTGATGGGTGGGCTGTGGTATGATTTGCAGGAATGCTACGGGCATGTCTGCTGTTTTTCTGGCATTTTTGCATGTTGGCCATTATCCTTCCCAGACTGGGTGCTCCGAGGCAATCACAGTGCACCCACCAAAATCGGCCTCATGTACGAGAAGTTTGCTTGGCCCATCTTCCGTTGAAATACTTAACATGTCAATACATAAACAACTGGCAGCTGTAAAGAGTTATTCCAAAGTAATATAAGATTTTATTTGCCTACTCCTAAACATTTCACTGTCATTCCAGTTACAATATGGTGCCTATGTTTCAGTTATAATTAAGCCACAGTGATTGTGGCAGCCATCTTGGATTTTTAAATTTCCATTTTCTCAGCAACCCAGAGGCATAAGTTGCTGGTTTATACACCAACCCCATGCATCATTTAATGCTCTATGAACCTGATTTTGCACTGTTGCCTCAACTAGGTTTCAGTTGGCTGCTCGTTTTCAACTGAGGCTTCTAAATCCTTTGGGATAAGCGTTAATAAGCCTAACATTAGCTTGTCATTAAAATTTCATCAAAGTGGTTGAAGGGTAGGGTTGCAAGAAGCAAGTTTATGCTGGTAATCGGCAGCACTAGATGAGTTTTTAAGACATCACTTTTAGACAGACGCCATAGCTCAGTGGCAGAGCATCCCACCTTGACTTCCACCTTTAGTTTTAGAGTCAAAGCAAAAGCTTCTTGTTCGTTTTTTTATTATGGATTTTGTGTTCTCATTTTGTTTTTATATGTTGTGAATTTTGGATGAAGGGCAGAAAGCAAATTTCATAAACAACAAGAAGTGTATCCCAAGAACCAGGAAGATCTGGATCCAGCAGAATGGAACAAAAATCCCCTCAAAACAACCCCAAAACTTGGGAAATCTCTCATGTTGCATCTGATGCCCCTCGGCCAGTACTACTCTCAGTCCAACCTACCTTACAGGACTGTTGTTAAGGGGAAATACTAGGGCAACCGTTGCACAGCACAGGTTGTGCTGAGGGCATTGGGGGCATGGTGCCAGAATGGGCTGACCGGTTGTAGGTTAAAGAGGATCCCAAAGTAGTCATACCTCACCAGTAAGCCATCTGGCTATAAAACTTAGTTAGACACGCAGGGATTAAGGACAATCTTGCAAAGGGGCCCTTTGCCCTGAGGGCCAGCTGCTGCTCTGCCCATCTTGTCCTTGGGGTCAGGCTTCCACGATGGGGACTCTGCGATCAGCTGCTCCAGGGAAGACAGGCTCCCAGGAAACTGCGCTCCCGATCCCACCCCAGGGAAGCCAGGGAGGGCAATCGAGCCTTTCCACCCCGTCGCGGCAGGGCTGCTTGGCGCCTGTGACTCGGGCGAGGTGCCCCCTGGCTGGCAGCCCAGGGCCAAGGGGGAGGCCCGTGGAGGCGGACGGGTCCGCTGGGGGGCTTGGCGGCTGGGAGAAGCGTGAGCGAGCCGTTCCCGTCCAGCCTCGCCGGGCCCCCACGTGGCAGCCCCACTGCCTCGGCGCGCGAGTCTCCTGCGCGCACGGCGGCGCCGGCGCGCTCCGCCATTGGCGAGGGCGCGCGCCAATCCGGGCGTCGGCCGGCCAATCCGGGCGCGCGGAGCCTCTGCGGCGCGCCAGCCCCTCCTGCGCCCGAGGCCCCCGAGCGTGGTGTGCTGTGGCGCGCGGCTGCGGGGAGCCACCGAGCAGCCCCAGCGCACGGCCCGCCGCCCGCTCTGGCCGCCCCGCCCCGCCCCTGCTCCAGCTCCTCCTGCGGCACCGGTGGTAGCAGCAGCAGCAGCAGCAGCAGCAGCCAGACGAAGGCGAGGCACGCATCCCGCGCCGGTGCCCGTCCCGCGGGGAGGATGGGAGCCCTGGCGCTGACGAAGCCCGGCGGTGGCGGCGGCAGCAGTAGCAGCCGCGGAGAAGGAGGCGGCTGCCTGCCCCGCCTCTGGCGCCTGTGAAGAGGTAGGTGTTGTTTGGCCGCGCTCCCGCCAGGGAACTAGGTCAGGGCGAAGCCGCGGCGAGGGCTGGACGGCCGGCTGCTTGGGACGGGGATCCCCGCAAGAGATGCCCTTTGCCCCGGGCCGGGGGGGGGGGGCTAGGATACCGCCGGGCTCTTGGCTTCCGCGTGGCCAAAGCGACGCCAACGCCTCCCGAAGCTCGGCCTCCGCAGGGCGGGGAAGGGGGCGCCTTGGGCAGGAAGGCAAGACGTCGGCTGCCCGCTTTCCCGGGCAGGCTCGGCCTTGGGCAGCGGCGCTGCCTTCGTGCAAGCGGGATGGACAGCTCCTCTCGGGTAGGCGATTTGCGGGCGGGAGGCCTTTTGCGGGAGGAAGGCGCCTGCAGTTGCACCTGAGCAGGGAAGCCTCCCTGGCGAACGGGCTGGTCCCTGCTGCTGCTACTGCTCAGTTTGCACGCGTCTTCCCGCCCTGCGTGCGCCAGACAGGGATTGACCTCTCGATTTCGTGCTGTGCCATTGAGCACCCCCCACGCCCTCTTCACGAGGACCGTCTGCTTGGGTGACAGGGAGAGAGACATGCCTGCATCCTCCTTTTGGGCCCGGGCACCAGAGGCGGGTCACCACACCCTCCGGGGGACTGTCTGGATCGATTTTGCTGCAAAGCATGGAAGCGGATCAGGCCAGCGGGGCCAGCGACGTGAGGGTTGTGGATTTCACATCACCGAAGCTGACACACCTTTTGCTGTTTTGTGCAGGTGGTGCTTAACTGGCCTAGGGATGCGATGCATGATTCTCTCTTCTCCCCTACCATGTGCTGGCTGGGTCTGGGGTCTGTCTCCATCACCTCTCCAGTTGGTGCTTGACGCTGGATGGGATTCAGACTTACTGTGGCAGGAGACTGTATGCCTCCAGCTTGGCTGTCACATGATTGGGTTGGGAAATGGTCCACCGAAAAAGGAAGGAGCCCTGCCCTTGGATGGAGGACACTCTGAGAGCAGAGGCCTAGAGAGGTGGCATGGGAGGGGGTGTGGTTCTCAGGGAAGGGCCAGCACCTGGGCTGAGTAGACAGGAAAGGATAAGAGGAGCCTTCTTGGCAAGATGGTCTCAGATGTAGGATTCTCCTCTCCTCTGTCTTACTGCTTCAGTAAGTCTCTGCTTGCACATCAGATCTTTTTAGACAAGCCCTCAGAAAACAAGCCGATCATTGCATAGGACATGAAGAATTTTGCAAGAGAACACCTGTTTTTTTGTGTTCTGTGATGTTCATCTTCGGGCAGTTGACATAAGTCAAGCTATTTAAGGCTGACCTTTAATGGTGAAGTAAACCGCTCTGTCTTTTGGCCTTCCAGGAGTAGGGCATGCCTTTTAATGTAGCCATGGTACCCTCTCTTCCAAATACCTAAAAATAATTGGTCCAGAGGTGCTTCCGGTCTGAAATAGTTGGGTCCGGTGGCACGGGTTTTTTTAGTTATGTTTACATTTATTTATTTAATACATTTCTATATTGCCCTTTATCAAAGGATCACAGGGTGGTTTACAATGTAAAAACACAAAAAATACATAACGCAGTGACAAACAAAAACAGTACCCCTCCCAAAAGGGTAACACACTGCAGTAATCTAACTTAGAGGTCAACAGAGCCTAAACAACAGAAGTTAGGCTATCCCTGTCCAGATAGGGATGCAGCTGGGCCACCAGCCGAAGCTGATGGAAGGCCTTTGCCACCGAGGCCGCCTGAGCCTCAAGTGACAGCAATGGATCCAGAAACACCCCCAAGCTGCATACCTGCTCCTGCAGAGGGAGTGTAACCCCATCAAGAGCAGGCAACCTCCTATCCACCTGGTCTAGGGAACCACCTACTAACAGTGCCTCAGTTATGCATGCATTGCGTTAGCTTTGATGGGCTGGCCAGATAAAACAAATAAGTAAAGCTCTAGACACAAGTACAAGATGGGACTTTGCCCTCCTCATTTCAGGAAATGTACCAGATGTGGGGAATATTGGTGTCAGTGGCAATTTCTGTGGACACAGTCCATTTATATACTGTACCAGTTAGATACATGGTTTAAAGAGTGACTGAGCAGGCATCGGGAGGTAATAATGTACCACTTACACATTCAAGTGTGTTAATCAGCAGGGCAACAATGCAGTGTCTCCTCGTTTTGACATAATCTTATTAGGCGTTTTTGACTGCCTTGCTTTCCCATATTGAAGAAGCTTCTTTGCTCCAAGGAGCTCCTGGGAAGGCAGAATTAGCGTCTTCCAGGAAACAAAGCTTGATCCAGGCAGTGGAAGGTTTTTGTCACCAATCTTGATATAGACAGGCTGGCAGTGCTGAACAACTTCACAGGAGGCTTTTAGAGACGTCACTGGCTCACTGACAAAATCCACTGATATCACTGGTTCTGATTTCCAAGCCATAAGATAGACATTTTTATATATATTTTCGTTCTTGTAGAATATGTGGCCTCATTTCACAGTATTGGCGGTCACAAAATCATGCTGCTTCAGGTGCAACTGGGTGTCCTCTGCCATCCACCACAGGGCAAGGGACTCCAGAAAAATAAGGGCTGATTTCCTCCTGCAGCGTGTGCAGTTCACATTCCATGCCTCAGGTAATCATTGAGAGATCCAGGTAGTTGAAAGTCAGTTTCCATAAAGCTAAATGAAATAACCTCTGTTCAAGTCCTTGGCACTCTTCTGCTGTCAGATTCATTGAGC